>NW_024424452.1:100317575-100516735 GCF_017311325.1 Ursus maritimus | reverse complement strand
GAAGTGACAAGCGCTGCATTTCTTGTTGTAGAAAATGGAGAGAGGAATTTAACTTTTCAATGGACTTTGTATATTCTAAGATCTCTCCCTCATTTAAAGTCTCCTCCGAGGGGCTCGCCAGGTTCCACTGCTTCTCTGGGTCAACGGGTGTGGTTGGAGACTTCAGCCATTTGGCCTGAGGATTCTCCATGCCTTCCTTCAGATCCGCCAGAGACTTACTCCTCTGTCCGTTAGCCTTTTGTGAATCCTTTTCTTTTGCTCGATCAGTATACACTTTCTCATCTTCTGCACCGGCTGCTTCCTCTCGAAGAGGGGAAATGCCATCCCCTCTCTTTTTCACCACAGTAAGAAATGCTGTCCTTCCCATCTTCTGCCTCTGCTTAGTGAAAGCGGCCTCCATCTTCTTCTTCTGGGCTTCTATAGCGCGCCTCTTTTCTTCCAGTTTCATCCTAAGATGCACCATTTCAGAGGCCAACAGCTGGGTAGTGTCCCGGCCTTGTGGAAGGCCTGCTTCTTCTGGGATTTGTCCCCAAGCAACCACGTGCGGAATATTAAGTTCAGAGCCCTCTGGGGTAGTTTTCTGAGAACTGCTCCCGCTACTTTTCCCATCGGTATGATTCAGTTTCCTGAATTTCTGTTCGGCAAAGCTGGTCATTTTCACCCCAGAACTAGAAGACGCACTGCTGCCTGGTTGAGACTTGGTACTTACAGTACTCGGACAAGGGCTCAAAGCTTCTCTGGGGTTGCTGGTTCGATTATCATAATCCTGAAGAAATTTCGATGCATCGTCCATGTCAGAGTCTAGGCTTACAGTATAATCTCTCAAAGAAGAATCTTCATCCATAGTTTCAGGGATATCTTCTGAAGGAACATGAATTCCAGTGTCTACTTCAGTATTATCAGTTATGGGACTCAAGGCACCTTTTGTATCATTTATGTTATCAGGACTAGACTGATTCAGCTTGATGTTTGAATTTAGGATACTCATTTCCTGGTTATGAAGAAAGAAGCCGTTAGCAATGTGGTCTGGCTGAGAGGTATGGGGAGATTTTTCAGTGTCATGAATTATTTGTAACGCTTCCTCGATGCTTGGTGTCTCGATCTGATTGCCAAACTCATCTAGAAGTACTCTATTTTGTAGAGCTCCATTTGGAAGCTTATAATGAATATTCTCGTTGGAATTTAGTTCATTTGTATTAAGGGGAGTGTAAGATTTGAGGCCACTGTGAGAGTCTATATTAAGTTCTTCTTCAATGCTTTCTGCTTCCTCTTCTCCATTTACTGGCTTAAAGGACAAATTTTTCCTAATATTTTTAGATACACGATTATTGTTCAGAGTAAGTCCTTCATTACTAATAGAACGAGTGATTCCTCGGTTTGGAGTGGATCTGTGTACAGTATTTTCTTTATCAAAAGAAATATCAAACGAAACTCCATGCACTGATGATCTAAAAAACATTTAGAGAAAATGAAAAACCTTAAACATGCCCAGAAAAGAAATGATTTGATACCCTTTAACAATTATTTAAAATTATACTTCCCTTCTTTTCCCATTTCTCATAATCCTGTTGTGCTCAAGGTAAGCGTAGGGCTACTGGACTACCTTTAACTTTAGCCCCTTTGAACTCTCAGTCATCTGCCTACATTGCCCTTTTCAAAGTGAGGTACTAACTGCAATTTGGCTACCAACAAAATAGAGAATCAGCATTTCTTTCTCTTTTTTTTAATTACTAAAGTATAGTTGACCATGTTATATTAGTTGCAGCTGTACAATATAGCAATTCAATAAATAGCATTTATTCTCACATTTATAATGTGAATATACTAAAAATAATTCCCTTTGTTTACCTTTTCTCTTTGGGCCATGTCCCTATGAAACCATCAACATAGGACATAGATGAAGACCTTCTAATTCCTCCTTCAAATGTGAAAAAGAAAAAGTCATTGAAAGTATGTAAAAAATTTTAACTTACAGCTTAACAGATTTCAAATATTTCAGGATTCATTAAGAGCACTAAAAAGTAAGTAGGTATATATGGAGAAATAAAGATCATTTTATTAAGAAAAGCAAGCACAGAGAAACAGATCAACATTTTAGTGTATATATAACACTTTTCCAAAAAAAAAAAAAAAACCTGGCCATTTTTATATACATTTATTCTCAATCATTTCCCAGTTAACCTAGGTTTTTTCAAAAATATTACCTGAAGCTGAAGAATGAGCTTGGGGGCGTGAATATCTAGAAGGCAAATGATGAGTGTGTGTAAATGCAGCTCCTTCCCCACTGCAAGGTAAAATAAATGTAAAATGTTTTATTATGTTTTAGTTCTTTAATATAAACTTTACACAGAATGGCTGAAATTAGAAACATTACCACCTCTGACTCTCCACCCTAAATTAAACAAACAAAAAAAAAAGGAAACACAATATATTGTTTAAACCAAAAATGGCTGTTAAGTATATGTATGTCTATGTATTTTATGTCTTTTAGTCAAAGAGAAATATTTTCATACACACCTCAACATCCTTGTGAGATAAGATATGGCATATTTTCATTTTACAAACAGAAATACTGAGAAATAGGTAAGTTAAAGTCATCAGCTGGAAATATTTAATCTCTAGAAACTACAGGTATAATAAACCCTTGTAAAAGATCCTGGCCGCCTCCCTGTTCACAGACCTGTGTCTATACATCTCTAACAGTTACATCAAAATTAATATTAATATATATATATATATTTTTAAAGATTTTACTTTATTTATTTGACAGAGATAGAGACAGCCAGCGAGAGAGGGAACACAAGCAGGGGGAGTGGGAGAGGAAGAAGCAGGCTCATAGCAGAGGAGCCTGATGTGGGGCTCGATCCCATAACGCCGGGATCACACCCTGAGCCGAAGGCAGACGCTTAACCGCTGTGCCACCCAGGCGCCCCTAATATTAATATATTGAGCTGCACCTTGAAGACCTCAATGCCTATAAAGATATGAAACTTTCCTATTTCTTAATTCCACCTCATTCGAATTAATGCAGGGGATTAGGTAGTCTATTTCTCAAATTATCATGCCATTTGGGCCAAATTTAATTTTTCTTCAAGTTTCAAGTCTGTTGTAGCCTACCTTATAGTCAAGTGCCAATATTACACGTCCCCACCCCCAATCAGCTGAGAATCAACTGGGGAACAGGATGTATGTAATGACTTCTGTAGTCCCCCTTCAAATCACATTATCTTTTGGCTATTATAAACTGAGAACATGAACAAGTCGATCAAAAAATTCAAATGAAACAATATTGTATTCTTACTATTTAATGAAAGCTTCATCAGTGAGCTCTTCTAAAAGCAACAATACTTGAAGAACTTGTATGACCTTGTTGTCTCCAAAGCAAATGCTTATCTGCTTCCGTTTGCCTTTACCCCTAAACTGCCCATCACATTCTCTCTCAGAGGACTATCAGGGAATACTCACCTGCCCCGTCATGTTTGTTTCTGTTATCCCTCCCTCTAAAATCACTGCCCCTGTTTGTATTCTCCCTTACATCTATGATAGGAGGCTAATCCTGAAGATACATAAGTTAGAAATTAAAATATATTCACTCTCTTCTTCTCCAGATAATGGCTAAAGTATTTTAAATTCCTATTAATTGCCTCACTTTCACATTTGCATAGAAAATTTTGATCTGGTCTAACTGCTCAGCAGGTTAGTAGTCAAGTGTGTGGATTAGCTGCTACAAATGTTTTTTGCTCGGCCTGTCTTCTTCCTTTGTTTTCCCCTCATAACTTCATTATTTAGGGGCACTCACATTTGTACATGTGACTGCATTTTTCTCAGGAAGAGTGGAAACTTTTGACTCCTTCCTGAAATGTTCTACAATGAGAGAACTCCAGTGGACCACCTGGAGACTTACAGAAATGAGAGGATTAGTAGGATCCTAGAATGACAGCTATACAGTGTCTCTTCAAGGAAAATAATTTAGACATCCATCTGCTAGGGAAAATGAGTAAGGGCAGCCACTGAGATATCTGAGAAACACAGAGGAGTCTTCCAGAGGGCCTTAAGACATTTTCCAGGGTCAGAAATGTGAACAGTCTCCAAATAAGGTTCCTAGAATTAATAGTTGTGGGATAATCTAGCATTGAGGCAGAAAGTTTCAGAGATTTTAAAGATTTAATAGTACAAGAGTCATAACCTAGAATACTGAATGTTTTCTGAATTTTCAAGGAACGAAATGTCACTATGTAATCAACCCAGGAAAACACCAAGAAAATTAATACGTAGAAAAAAGTTTCCCGTGGGAAAAAATATAGAGAAGCTCCTAGATCAGCCATATCCTAACTGAACCTCTTTTTGTAAAATCTCAGGCATATTACAGAATAGAAAACTGAATGGGTGTAGTAAGACAATCCGTAACAGTAAACCAGAGGGTAAGGGAAGGAAAATGCTTTCTTAATCTGTAGGAAGTATTTTACAGACATCAGCCAGTTCAGAGGTAAGAAGCCCTATGAAGGCAGTAAGAGTACTATAAGGGCTCTGTCAAGGTTCCAGTTTCACACCCATTAGCACCCACTTGAGAGAGAAAACTTCTTAAATGTGTGAAGTGGGTGACAGCTCAGTACAAGTTCATAGTTTTATGTTAAGCCAAGAATTCATAAAGTACTTTCAATTGCTTGTTCATCATTTTTAAAAATTTTAATGGATCTGCTTGGATTTCTAAAACACCGCAAAATACAATTTTAAACTTAAAAAAAAAAAACATAAATGAGGGAGTCCTAGTCAATATAAATTTTAGGTTCTAATAAATATACCTAAAAAAATACAGGATCTGCTGAAAAACATTTTTAAACAAACTAATGTGTCTATCATATGTTTGGGCAGAAGTCAGGATTATCCCAATATTAAATTTTTCTTTGCTTTCAATTCAGTTCCTGATATTAAGAACTAAAGCATCAGACATAAAGATTCAGTATTACAAGAAACATTCTATTGTGATCTTTGGTTAGTTACACTAACCAACAAACAAACAGCAGGGGAAACTACCTCAAAGATTAAAGAAAAAAAAAAATTAAAAAACCTAAACAGGAACTTAAAATTCCCCCCACCTCGAGGCCTATCACTTAGCAATTCTCAATGACAAACAAGTTCTACAGCAAAAGTTTGGTTTTAAGCTCAGAATGTATTCTCCCACTTCTGAGTGTGATTCATTAAAGCCTGTTTATGAAACATTCCTTTCTGTGTAAATTCAATTACAGTTAAGTTAAAACAAGCTGTGTAATACATACCGTAAGCTAGTTAAAACTTATTTAGTTCAAAGTCCAACAGAAATTTTAAAAACTAACAGAATTTTATTTTGATTTCATTAGCAAATGGAAATGGAAACAGTGAAAATGAGGTCATTCTGGACTCTACCTTGAAGTGAAGTCAGAACTACACGAACTGTCCAAGATGTTTGTTTTGGCCGCATTCAACACAGAAATTGAAGGCATATCGTTCACAGGTTCAGCTACAATAAAAGATAAAAGCCTCAAAATTATGTATTTAGCATATTTCCACCACTATTTCAAGAATTTCCATTTTCCTTTATTGTAGCATAATGAAAATTTTCTTCTTAAATAATTTTCAAGGGTAAAATTTAAAACCCTTCTTGAAGTTCTGGCTTAAAAAATTCACTTGATTAAGGCTAACTGGGGGGAAAGAAGGGAGAAGGCCTAACATAAAATAAATACAGATATTTAAAAAGAAATCCAAGTGTCTAATTTTACTAAAGCTTTCACAGAACTTCAGTTACATATGGTAATTTTTGTTTCTTTATGAAATAGTTGGTATTTTGGTAATCAATTAAGACAGAATTTCACTGGTCAATAATTAACCCCCCACCCCAGAATTTATATTTTTGTAAATAACTCTGGGGAAGACTCCATGTACGTTTTGCCTTTGAGATCTAATGTAATAGCTGTTGAATATTTTGAATAGTGGGCAAAAAAAAAAAATCACAGAACACAATGTAAGTGAAAATTCTATATTAATTGTAAAAAACTGTACAAATATTGGTTATGATAATTACTAAAGACACCTGACTTTATTACAGGGCCTTACGGAAGGATCTTAACTTCTTTGTAGGTATTCTTTGATACATTATGTTCAGTAATCAGAATCTGCCCTAAGCAGCTTCGAGATGGAACAGATGAAATACTCTTTATTGCACAGTTCCCAGAACTTTGCCTCAGATGCAGTGGGCACACTGGAAGCAAGCTCATTCTACTCACTACAGTGACATGCCTTTCCCTTGACTAAACATTTTTTCCTCCTTCCTGATCTTTTAAATTTTTCTGAGAGGGAGGAGATAGAGAAGAAATAAGGGTAATGGTGAGAAAAATACCAAAATGTGGAGCCAAGGAAAGCAGCTAAGTAGCTGGGATGCACAATAATCGTGTTTTGTGTTTGGCAAGACAGCCACTGGCAGTAGAAGGAACTGGTCCCGTAGTTATGCTGGAAGAGAAGTTCTTTAGTGGAGCTAAACTTACAATTTAGAATCCTTTTTCCCCCAATAGAAATAAACCTCTGGTTTCATAATGGAAGCCAAAGGAAAATTTGTTTTAGAGAAAATGCAGGAAGATTTTTTGTTCTTTATTTCTAGGGGTCTTTACAGTAACCCCTTTATTTTGTATTAGTTTTCTTATGTGCAATCAATAGAACATGATATGTAATAATCATAAAACATATGGGGCTTAAAAATATGTATATAAACCTTCTTATGGTTGGTTTAGTGGTAAATTCAAGTTGTAGATTAAAGCCAAGCCATCATTTAAGTGGATTCTGGGTAACAGTAATAAAAACTCAGCATCTAACAGGGAATAAAAGCTAGAGATGGGGGTAAAAGATGCAAAGAGAAGAAAGTAGGCTAAGAGTTGAAGCTAGAAATTCCACAACATAAGGCTTCAAATTCAGAGCTGTTCTCTCCTACATCATGTCTCACAGAGAATTTAGCAGCTTTAAATATTAAAATATTCAGAATTTATCAAGGCTAATAGCTGTTTTATAACAATAATAGGATTCCCTTGAACATAATAACCAGGGGAGGTTCGATAAACTCTCCATTTTGTTTCCAGGAACACCTACTACCTCCTTGTGGACGAACAACACGAGGCTGCACGAACGAGGGCTTCACAACTTCGAACCACCAGAAGAGCTCTGCCATGAACACCAAATAATTACTCTGTGTAAGAGAGTTAAGGAAAGGAGAAAAATCAGGTAAGACTTGACCAGAAAGTAATGATAAATACAATTTTACTGTTTTACCTATTAAATAGAGGTTTAAGTCATATTCCTTCATCACTGGAGTGTATCTACTCTAGGCTATTAAATCTGGGATAGAATATTAATGCTTCTCGGTAACATTTATAACAGCTATTCAAGACCTCTGTGCTGCTTTTCTCTGTATTTCCAGAATGGTAGTCCAATTTATGTGACAGGCGTGGGTACCTCTAACTGTAGAACTCTGAGATAATATATAAGGCACTCTTTGTCCAAAGTCGATACAAACAACTTAAACAGCCTTTGACACTCTGAAGAGTGGCTGTTATTTAAAAAAAAAAAAAAAAAAAAAAAAAAGTCTTTCCAGATCCCTAGAAATTTCTCCAAAACTTAATCAGGTATCTATGTGCTTGATGATGCTAAACTCAACAGTAATCCAGGCACTAAATAACAAAAAGACTACACTGTTATGGCTAATTACTAATATTTTGAAATGTACATACAGAAACATTATATAATTTATTATATCAACCTTTGAAAAGTTATAGGTTAACAATGTCATTTGTCTTTTATGATTTATATTTGAAAATGTGAATAAATTTTAAAACAGCTTAAAATTATAAGAAAAGACTGAGGGTCCTCAAAAGCACATTTCTACTATAAGCTTATATTTTAGGATGCATACATCATAAAAGCTATAAACATGAAGAATTACTTTAACTGCAGGCATCTGGTAAGTTTAAAAATTAGCACTATACAAAATGTTTTATAATTACTTAAAATAATACGCCTTTGAATTTGGCATCTAATAAAATTATTATCAAATTAATATTCAATGAGCAAGGTCTTATTTCATATTAAATTTTAGGTTTCAAAATTATCATTGGAAATATGGGTGTTTTCCAATGCCATGCCTTCCTCCTGTTTTGTTTTTTTTAAGATTTATTTATTTATTTTAGAGCAAGCCATGAGTGGGGGAAGGGCAGAGGGAAAGAACCTCAAGCAGACTCCCTGCTGAGCGAGGAGCCTGTCCAGCGGCTCCATCTCACAACCCTGAGATCATGACCTGAGACAAAATCAAGAGCTGGATGCTAAAACGACGGAGCCACCCAGGCGCCCCACTCCTACCTGTTAATTATGAATAATCCTCAAAGCTTTATATACTCTCAGAGTTCATCTACTCTGTTTTCTCATATTTAAGCTGGTGACTTTCAAATATTCATCTTTTACCGGATAGTTCCAGAAGGCTATTGTGTATGTAGAAAGTGAAAGAGAAAAATCAAGAGTAACTCAGGGTTTTGTCTTTAGCAACTGACAGTACCATTTAATGAAATGGAAAAGACTGGGATAAATAGGCAGTGGAAGAAATCCTGAGTTAAGCTTTGAGATATTCATTAGACATTTAAGTGGACTTGTCAGGTAGGTGTTTGAATGTAGGAGTCTGGAATGTTATAGAAGATAAGGCATAATGGTGAACAGAATTTGGTAGGTTTCCTACTTTCAGCATTTGCTTTTAACTGTAAACTCCCAGAATAGTCCAACGTTTATAGACAATACATATATTTTAAGCAGTCGTTATAATTTGTGATTTTTTTTTTTAGAAAGGAAATGAGAATGCTCACAATCCCAAAGGCTGTGTGTTGGATCCTACCCCTGCTTACCCTCAGAAACTTTATATTCTTAATTATGTTTCTTTCTCCTATATACTCTTCCCTTCAACTGAATCCTTCCTACTTAGCTTTTATTTATTTACTTATTAAAGATTTCATTTATTTATTTATTTGACAGAGAGAGACAGCCAGCGAGAGAGGGAACACAAGCAGGGGGAGTGGGAGAGGAAGAAGCAGGCTCCCAGTGGAGGAGCCTAATGTGGGGCTCGATCCCAGGACTCTGGGATCACATCCTGAGCCGAAGGCAGACGCTTAACCACTGAGCCACCCAGGTGCCCCCTACTTAGCTTTTAAACTGCTCAAATCTCCCATATGAAAAACAGAACGAGGGGCGCCTGGGTGGCACAGCGGTTAAGCGTCTGCCTTCGGCTCAGGGCGTGATCCCGGCGTTATGGGATCGAGCCCCACATCAGGCTCCTCTGCTATGAGCCTGCTTCTTCCTCTCCCACTCCCCCTGCTTGTGTTCCTCTCTTGCTAGCTGTCTCTATCTCTGTCGAATAAATAAATAAAAAAATCTTAAAAAAAAAAAAAACAGAATGAAACCTTCACTCAGTAATTCACCATTCTCCAGTTTCTTCCCACTCCCATCTTCTTACCTCTTCATAAACTTCCCTAAGGTAGGCCTATGCTAACAATCTCCTCTCAGTCTTCTGGCTCCCTAATCCACTCCAGTCTGGCATCCAGGCACATCATTCCTCCAATTCAGCACTTGCTCAAGTCACCAAGGACTTACATTTATTGCTAAATCAAACAGATTTTTCAGTCTTCATCTTACTTGAGCTCTCAGCAGCATTTGATACTCCTGATGTCTCCCCTCATTGAAAACTGCCGTCCATGCCCATCAGCTACCAAATGTATTGACTGTACTTACATATGCAGTGGCCTAGAGAGAGTTTTCTCTTGGATATTTCAAAGGCACCTCAAATGTCCGAAATTGAACTAGTGATCTTCCCCACAAATCCGACCTTATTCCAGTTTTACATCACTGAATGGCAGGCATCACTATCCACAGTGTGCACACCGGAAACCTATCCAGTTCATCACCAAAGCCTGCAAATTCTGCATCCTAAGTATTTCTGGAATCCACCCACTTCTTTCCATCTTTTATAATTACTCTGATTGAAACTGTTTCCATTTCTTGTTTAGAACACAATAGCTTTTTATTTGACTAGTATAGGCCAAACAAACTTTTCAAAATGCAACACCCCTCCCCCCACTTCCACTGCTTTTGGGAAACTGACTATGGGCTACAAGAGCGTAGAGGGTACATGATTGTGTCCCTTTTTAATTTCTCCAGTTCATTCAATACCACATTCTCCAGAGTTCCTCATTTTACCCATCAGACTATTAAGTCTAGAAGGACAAAGCTGGTGCTCATCATTATATCTTCAGGTTTTTTTAAATTATTAAGATTTTATTTATTAGAGAGAGCACACAAGCAGGGGCAGTAACAGGCAGAGGGAGAAGCAAGCTGCCCACTGAGCAAGAAGCCCAATGCAGGACTCAATCCCAGGACCCTGGGATCGTGACCTGAGCCAAAGGCAGACACTTAACTGACTGAGCCACCCAGGCGTCATATCCATATATCTTCAGTTTTTAAAACAGTGCCTGGTACATAATAGATGGCCAATACATACTTATTGAATGAATGTATAAATGAATGAAAAAATGTGTAACAAAAAAGATCAGTTGGCAAAATACCAAACTGCTGACGGGGCAGGGAATGTTTCTGGTAATACGATCATCATGATTTATAATTTTTCTTTATACTTCTCTCCATAAGATATTTTCAAAAGCCAAAGTATAAAATTTTATTTAAAGTATTGGTCCTATGTTCCACTCTACTAGTATAGTTAACTGAAAGCTGTCTATATCTTTTGGAAAAACAGTAACACTCAACTAAAGGGCTCAACTAAATTATCAATTGATACATTAATATTTTAAGGACCCTGTTGTTTGATATCAGTAAACATCAGAGAAATGCAAATCACAACCACAATGAGATATCACCTCACACCTGTTAGAATGGCTATCATCAAAAATAAGAGAAACAAGTGTTGGCGAGGATGTGGAGAAAAGAGGACCCTTGTACGTTGTTGGTGGGAATATAAACTGGTACAGCCACTATGGAAAATAGTATGCAATTCCTCAAAAAATTAAAAACAGAATTACCACATGGATCTAGCAATTCCACTTTTGAATATTTATATGAAGAAACTAAAAACAGGATTGAAGAGAAATCTGCATTCCTGTGTTCACTGCCGCATTATTCACAATAGCCAAGATACATATGGAAACAGCCCAAGTATCTGTCAATAGATGAATGGACAGACAAGATGTGGTGCATATATACAGTGGAATATTATTCAGCCAGGAGAAAGAAGGAAATCCTGCCATTTGCAACAACACTAATGGACCCTGAGGGCATTATGCTAAGTAAAATAAGTCAGAGAAAGACAAATTCTGTATGATTTCACTTATGTGTGGAATCTAAAAAAGCTGAACTCACAGAAACAGAGGATAGAGTGGTATTTACCAGGGACTGAGAGGCTGAGGAAATGGGGAGATTTTGGTCAAGGGGTAAAAACTTCCAGTTATAAGTAAATAACTGGGAATCTAATGATTATAGTTAACAAAATACTGTATTGTATACTCAAAAGTTGCTGAAAGAGATCACCACAAAAAAGAAATGGTAAATATGTGATATGGTAGAGGTGTCAGCTAATCCCTGGTGGGAATCATTTTGCACACTTTAAACTTATACAATGTTGGATGTCAATTATATCCAATAAAGCTGGAAAAAAATACTTTGGTAAGATACTATGTTTGGCCACAAGATGTCAGCATAGTAAGAGAGAGTTTTCCCAAGTAACCAAAGCTTACAAAGATCATTTCTTTCTGGATTTATGATGATGAAACAGCAATAAATCTGTTACTACATTCCAGGCATGATATCAAATAAATTTCATTTAAAAGCTTTCTTTCCTTTTAGTTAAGACAGTCATGCAACTATATATTAACATTCTTAAACAATATAAACAATACAGAAGAATACAGATATACAGAACATGGAATATAAAGTATGCTTTAACTACTCTCCCCCAAATCCTAATACCTAACACTCAGAAGAAACCACTGTTAACAAGTTTTGTGTTTATCCTTCTAATCAACCTCTTTCTATGCACAGATTTGCATACAAATAGAAAAAAACTGTTTTTAATATATAAATTACATCATGCTATAATGTTTGCTACCTACTTTCTTCACTTAATAACATCTTGGAGAGCTTTCCGGATCAGTAAAAAAATACCTACACCTTCTTCTTTTAAACAGCTCTACTATATTACAAAACATTTCTATTGTGTCCCTCCTGAGATGAATTGTTTCCAACTATTAGTCTTAAAATATTCAGTGGAAGTCAAAGTCGTGGTTCTAGTAATTTAGTAAATAATACAGAAAGTGACCAAAGCCTTTTCTGTAGACACCTGGTTTTTTTTTAATTCCCTTTACCTCACCTATCTTTCTACCCACCTCCCCTCTGACAACCTACTAGTTTGTTCTCTGTATTTAAGAGCCTGGGTTTTTTTGTTTTTTTGGTCTCTTTGTTCGTTCGATTTGTTTTGTTTCTTAAATTCCACATATGAGTGAAATCATATGGTATTTGTCTTTCTCTGACTGATTTCACTTAGCACTATACCCTCTAGGTCTATCCATGTTGTTACAAATGGCAAGATCTCATTCTTTTTTATGGCTAATATTTGTGTGTGTGTGTGTGTGTGTGTGTGTGTGTGTGTGTATATATATATATATATATACACACACACACACACACACCCCACATCTTTATCCATTCATCTGTGGATGGACACTTGGCTTGCTTCCATATCTCGGCTATTGTAAATAATACTACAATAAACATAGGGGTGCATGTATCTTTTCGAATTAGTGTTTTCATTTTCTTTGGGTAAATACCCAGTAGTGGAATTACTGAATTCTATTTTTAATTTTTTTGAGGACCCTCTATACTGTTTTCCACAGTGGCTGCTGCACCAGTTTGCATTTCCACCAACAGTGCAAGAGGGTTCCTTTTTTCGCCACATCCTCACCAACATTTGTTATTTTTCTTTTTGATTCTAGCCATTTTGACAGATGTATCTGTCAGTTATCTATTTTAAATATGCCTGATTTAAGAAAATGTCTTTATATCTAGATCATGCCCAGACTAAGTAGATTTAAACATTAGGGCTATATAATGTTTATTGCAATTCCAAGGTAAGCAACTTAAATAAATGTACTCGATCTTATGTCTCAACGCATTTAATGAAATGAATTCCTTGAGATGACAGAGGTAGTATTTAAGTTTTTTAACAGGCAAGTGCCAAAAAAGGCATGAACAAGATATATATGGAAATAGTTATTTCCTATCTTCCATTTTGATAAAAATGGCAAGGTAGAAGCCTTCAAAATACATCAGTGTTTTTCTTCTGATGTGTCACATAGTGGGGAGTGGGTCCATTTTGGGTCAATAGGAATAGCGGCTTATTTTGGAAAGGCCTTTACCTTTGGCTCTGTCTTCTACCTGTGGTGATCCAGAAATGGGTGAAGGAAAAAGAGATCAGAGAGTAAAAATGTCGAGAACCACAAGGCACTAGTATCATGGTAAGAAGGGTCCATTAGCAGTTTCTATTAAAGTTGACACTGGAACTGTGAGTAGAATGATACAAAGTTGTTCCTCTCAGCCAGACTTAAAAAAAAAATCTATTATAAGATTACCTATTCTTAAAACCCTAAAGCAGAACTGGTAAACTTTAGGCAGGTCTGTAAGAGATATAAAGGAACTTTGTAGCTATGAGCTGCTGGGAATACCGAGGTATGAGGTCACATCACAAAATTCGGGAACAAGCGGCTGCTTTTTAACTTGCAGCTCAGAAGCAGTTACTCGTGACATGTCTCTCTTCACCACTACAAGGTAAGATCCACCAAAGCAGGAGCTTGGTTTTGTTCACTTAGTTATCCCAACCACCCCGAACACGACTAGATGCTCAATAACTACTTCTTGAAAGAATGCAGCAAGCAGTGGCCGACAGCTCACAGGCAGTGTGTGATACTCTGAAGCAAGGGGACAAATTCATGAAATTGAATTCCTTTTTAAAAGGTTCATTTCCAGACTATTTTAACATTTTCCTTCCCCCTTTCTTTCCCTAGGTTTTGTCTCAAGTCCTGGGACCTTAAGATTCCTTCTTCCCATATTCCAGGGTCCTGCTGAATGCTGGAAGTGATCAGATCTTCCTTTATTTTCCCAGCATATTATCATAACATCTAAGATTCAGAAACATGTAGTGGCTTATCCTCTATTTTGCTAATTTTAGGATAACACGTCAGTTTTGTACCACAACTTTTAAATTTAGCTTTGTATTGTAAAAGAAACCTGTAGCTAACAGTGTATTAAAACCTAAAATATGCAGAAAAATAAAACTTTTTTCAAATGCTCTTTTGACTGACATTACAGTTAATTTGTAAGCTTACAGTGACTATGCCATTTATATATCTAGCTTTATTTTTTTTTCAAAAAACTGAAAGCAAAACAAAACAAAACGAAAACACCAAGAATTATTTAATTTACCTTTATGGATGAAGCAGCATACAGCATATCTTCCAGGGTGAAGTGGCAACACTGGTTCAAATATTCTTGGCAAAATTCTTGAATCAGCTGCAGATTATACAGGCTATCAGCCAAAGACATGGTTTCTTTCAAACAAATATCTTCAAACAGGAAAAGAGCAAGGTGATAACTAGGTTAATTTGATAATATACATTTCGCATGCATTTTATAATTAGTGGCTTAGTACAAATACACAATTACATGGACTCTGTTTTACACACAAATACAAATATAGGAGCTGCTACACAGAAAGACTTAGCACTACTTTACTCAACTATCTTCCTCAGGATTATACATAAAAAAAAATTTTTTTTAAGCCTTCATTACTTATTAAGTACTGTTGTGTCAATACTTGTCACCAAGTATACTTGTCACTGAACACTTACCCTCTAATCTGACAACACCAGGACAGTAAAAATGAATAAGAGCAGCTAAAGCACAGCCATCTGTGCCATCTTTCAACAAATTTTCTACCAATGGAATGCAAGGCAGTTGCTTGAGCAATGTTTGCTCCTTCCTGTAACGAGCCTACAAAAAAAAAAAAAAGAGAGCAAGATGAAAATAAATACTAAACAACATACAGGGAAAAACCAGCACTGTAGATTCTAATGTACCAGTAATATATGCCAAGAGAAATGAGAACTATTCAGCAACATCCTTCTTTTCTAAATAATACTAGACATTACTTTACCAAAGTAAAATACAGAGCAACAGCATTATCGTTTCAAAGTACTTAATATAAAATTATATTGCCAATTTACATGAAATGACATTTAGGCTAAATATTTAAATATAAAAGCATCACAAATGGCTTCTGAACATTTTGTATCCAAAGCATCAGTTCTGTTCTTTTGCTGATAAAGAATTCATTTATTTTAATGTTGGACTTAATTTAGACCACAAGTTCTCATGTGAAGAGCAAGAGTACTACTTGAGCATAAAGAATTATGAGTTCTCAAAATTGGGGAGCAGGTATAAGAATACAATACTATTCTTACAGGAAATTTGGCAATAAGAAATATCTCTTTGAGGAACTAGAATATCACCAAACCATTTGCATGTTAAAATAACGTAAATACAATGTCACAACTTAGTGAAATTGAAAAAACCAACCCAACTGAGGTTTCCTCCACTAATAACAGAGCAAATATAAGGATTTCTGCTCCCCCTCAGAAAAACAAAAGAAATCTTTGTTTTTTAAAGTCTGCTTGGTGTGACCAGATACAAATTTATAAGACAGTTCTCTAAAAATGAGACATGCTCTTAAGTCAGATTACCTGGGCTCAAATCCTGGTTCTGCCACTTACTAGCTCTGTGATCTTGGACAAATAACTTAAACTCTCGTTTCTCAGTTTCCCCATCTGTAAAATGGGGGTAATAATAGTACCTACTTGATAGGACCACTGAAGGATTAAGTAAGGCGACGCCCATAAAGTGCTAAGCACGCTGCTGGGCACACAGCAAGCAATAACTAAAGGTTGGTCTGTTATTAGCTGTTAGCTCTCCTAAAGCCAAGAAAATAATGCTGAAGACGTAATGAAAATGCGTACTGAAGTATTTTATTAAAAAATTTGTGATTATATTGGTTACTGATATTTAGATTTTTTAAAGTAATCAAAACTAATTTTTCTTCTAACTCCATCTGAACTGGTTATCTATATTTTATAATTAAAATGTAATTATGAAATAAAATACTTCTGTGGGAATAAAAACAGAAAAATAATTTAATGAAAGAGAACATTTACTATGTGGTGGTGAAATTAAACTTCTTACTTTAAATGATATCCCTCAGAAAAGTATATGCATTAATGAAGAAGGAAATATTTATTCCTATTTCTCTCTGGCTACCCAGGAACAAGATTCATGGAACATTTTTTCCTCTTGAAGATATTCAGCTTGTTCTTTTTAATCAGTGCACATTAGACATCTGTATTTAATGATATGTTCCAAACTCAAGAGTACCTATATTCAGAAAAAATTACGTTCATGCACTATATAAATTCTTTAATTGATTACTGATTTTAATATCCTTAGAAGCCCTCCTTACTTTGCTGCTAGTAGAGTTTAAAATTCAACCATGAAAAAAGAGCAGAGAAGAGGTGAAGGGAAGGGTGAGAAAGAAGAAATCAACCAGTAGCATCTTCTAGCCTTAAGTTACCCTTCTCCCATTTGGTAAGCCATAGTTCTAGATCCTTACACTTCTTTCTCTGGCCAGCTAAAAACAAAATAGTCTCCCTCTTAGAAATCCTCTACATTGGCTGGCTGGGCTCATTCCCGACCTTCCCAGATCTCTAGGAATAGCCTGTTCTCAGCCTATAATCTGAACTGGACTGATCTGAGTGCCCAGCGTCATGGCACAAAGAACTGAACTGTGATTTGTCCTACTGCTCTCTGCCCAGTAGCACTTCTATACAAGGCGTGCGCGCGCGCGCACACACACACACACATACATACACACACACAGACCCTTATGAGGCTTTAGCAATAACTGTAGATGGTTTAGAATAGACTATCGGGGATTAATGAGCGGCATGCTAAAACATTTTCCTGAAGATTATATCCTAAAAGATGTATCAGGTAAATCAACTTTTAATCCTGAAGTCATGTACAACTCCCATTTGCAGTTCATGAAAGTTGTCACCTTTTATACTTGATCTTATTATATGGTTTTATAAACTTGCTGTATGGAAACATTCCCTGTTCTTTCTACAAACTGAGAAATCTGGTATTTAAAAGGGGCATCATATTTTCTATCTTCCAAAACTATGGTGTATTTCTAAATTATATATTTATTTCTGAGTGTATAAAATACTTCTTAAGTGGTCTAACTACCCAGATTTAATCCTTAAAGAACAACCCTTCAGGTCAAATCAGAACCAAATATAGGTTAGGTCCAATACCAGGATGGCCACTAAGAAAATGTCACTTTTTTATCACACAAAAAGTATACCCTACAACTCAGGAAATGATTCCTTAAAAAAGATTTAAAAATACAAGTAATTTACATATGCAATTCATATGTACTTTTCCTAAAGTTATTAAAACTAATAAGAATCTCTATCCATACCTGTTTTTAACCTAGTTACTGACAGTCTGTAAATATCAACAGGACCAACAAAAGAATGCTTATGCTTTAAACTATTTTTAAAGCTTCTAATCCAAATTTTGGCTACATTATTTTTATCTTTTTATTTTATATTATGATCAAATACCTTAAAACTCAATCTCAATGCAGCAACTAACAGAATTATATGAAATGACTATACCAGCAAAACATAAATACCATTCTACAATTACAATTCTGGAGAGCAAATTGAAGTAGCTGGGCAAACTTACTGGAACCAGTTTCCAAAACCATTTGGAAGGAGACTTCAGAGGAAGCAGCGGGGAAAAAAGGGAAAGCAAAAGGTAAAGGGAAAATTCATCAGAATGATTTGCGATTAACAAGTGACAGTAAAGCTCTTGATAGCGGAGTTCCAAGTTTATAGTTCTCATAGTATTTTTTAATGTTAATTAATATTTTCAAATATATAGGATCCTAATGATAAAGACCTCCACCTTCTCCTCCCCTCATCTCCTCTCCCAACACAACAATTCAATTTTTTGCAGATACTCAGGATATTCTGTATACTTTGGCAGTGAAGAATTTTATTTCCAAGTTCTAGAATCACACATCATATTAAAAAATAAATCTGTATCACAAAAGGGAAGTAGAAAGATTCCAGGGCTGGATTTGCAGTCATTATAATGCTTAGACATTAGTAAACCAAGTCTGATATGGCAGTGTTTCTTTCCAAAGAGAAAAGAAAGACTGTATCAATAAGCGTACGAATAAAGCAAACAGCATTGTAGATTTGAACAAGATAATCATTTCTTTCAACTATATGAAGAATTTCTTTTACTTAATGGGGTATTTGGTAATTCTTACTAAGATTTTTACCGAGTCTCTAAAGCATGTAGCTACTTACATAAAGAGAATATAAGTGCTATTAATTCTACTATCTAGAGGTATCCCAAAGACAATAACTTTACTTCTTTAAAATGATGAATAAACTCATAATTTCAGTTAATATGAATAATTTGTGATTATCTTTGTATTTCCTAGCACTATTTGTAACAGCCCCGAATGAACGAACCAAACTAAATGCGGTCTGAGTTAAAATTCATACTCAACTTTTATGTAGAAAGTTTATTCTATAGGGGTGCCTGGCTGGCTCAGTAAGTAGACTGTGTAACTCTTGATCTTGGGGTTGTGAGTTCAAGCCCCAGGTTGGGTGTAGAGATTACTTTAAAATCTTTCTTAAAAAAGTTTTTCTTACACAAAATTAACTAAAAATAAGATTATTTGGAAAATAATATAAATAAGGTATTTCCAAGAACTTCAAGAATCAGAAAAATACCAACTTTCCATAAAGAGATAACATGTCCAATAAGTTTTCCTTATTGCATCAGGAAGAATAACCTTCATAATTTTGTTGTATTTTAATTTCTCATTTAACCAGAAGTTTTGGGCAGCTGCAGTTATGATAACCATAGAAAGTACAAAAACAGGAGCAAGGGAAGCCACTGAGAATGTGTCAGGATCCCAATGTATAATAGAAATTTCAAAAACAGGGGTTTTCTTGTTTTTGAGACTAGAAAAATTCATTATACACAAACTGATAACAAGAAATTTATTGTGAACTATTAAAACAGGAGATATGCAAAGGAGTCTCTTATGGTTCTCTATATCTATACCTCTATGTATCTTGGAAAATATTCAATAGGACTTTTTACTAATTCAGATGCTCTGGCCCTCCTCCCACCTCTCCGCTGACCTATTTTAGTGATAGCAATCCTATTTGACGAAAAAGGAAAATGATATAGATTGCCTAGTTGAAGGAAATAGGACTAAAAAAAGTAAATATACTAAAAGAACAAATACATATCTATGCTATTCATGCTTATAAACTCATGCTTCCATAAGCTCAAATATATAGCAAAAGCTCCGTGCTGAAGGATACCTGTATTTCTGAAGAGAACAGCAACTCCCCTCTCCTTTAAAGTTTCAGAGAACAACTAGGCAAACTGCAACCTCAAATCCTGTTTTAAGATGTAATTATGAGACCAAAATGTTTTTACAAGGCCACAGATGACTGGCGGAAATTTTTTTATTAAGTCCTTACTGATGACAAAGACCACCCTGGGCAGTTCAGATTTTCTGGAATAATTCTAATTTCTAGTATTGCTTTCTACTGTCTTCATCACACATGTCTGACTCATCCTAAATTTTGGTTAGTTGTTTTAGGTCTTGCCATTAATACTCCCCGAACAGTTCTATGTCTTCCTCTGGGTATCCACAATCACTCTGGGATTTGGGATAATTCCTGAACTTCTTCTAGGTGCTCTCAAGACACTCTGGGAGGATGCTGGTTTGACCTGGTGTTTACTGGAGACCTCACGAAGTTAGAATTCTTTAAGGAGTTAATCATAGTGTGACCTGTCACTTCATAACCCATTAGACTTAAGAATCTCTTAACTGCTGTAGGTCCTGAATTGCTGATAGGAATGTAAAATGGTACAAACTCCTTTGAAGAAGATTTTGGCACTAGCTACTGAAACTATATAGGCATTTACCCTCCAATCTAGCAATCCAATTTCTATGGAATTTACCCTGAAAATTCAAGAATACAAAAGGATATTATTCTTTGTAGCATTATTTGTAATTGCAAGATAGTGGAAATTACTTAAATGCCCACAGGAAAGTGGTTGAAGAAACTATGGTATATACACAACAGAGTACTATGCGCTACGAAAAAGAATGAGGACGATATCTAGGGACTATGTGGAGTTATTTCCAGGATATACAAAAACAAAAACTGTGAAAGATTAACTATATTTTGTTAAAGGAGAAAAAACAAACGTGAGTGTTTGTTTACTTCTATAAAAACAAAAACAAGAAGGATAAACCAACAAGTTACCTACAAGGGTTGGCGGGGAGTGAAGGACAGGAAAGAGGTAGAAGAGATAAGGGGAGGGACTGATTCCTCTCTGAGTATAACTTTTGCGTAGTTTTGACTTTTGGAATTATATTAATGTTTTACATATTCAAAAGATGAAATTAAATCAACAAGGATGGAGCAAAAAAGCCCACAAAAACTAAATGAAAACAGAAACCAATAAAATCAAATACATTTCAAAGGAATAAGAGAACTACAATGAAATGGTGGTGGGGGACCCAAGTAATTTTAGAACACAGCATTTTGACCATATATTATCAACCTGAAGAAAAAGGAATTATATTATATCTATATGAGATGATGGACGTTAACTAAACTTATGGTGGTAATCATTTCACGGTATGTGTTAAGTCAAATAATTATGTTGTACACCTTAAACTTATTCGGTTCTGTATGTCAACTATATCTCAATAAAACTAGAACATAAAAGCATTAAAAAGGTAAAACAAAAAAAATTAAAAAGGACTGCAAACAAATCTTAAACTCCTTAGTAGGTTTCTTTTTCATATTGGTATACACATAGCAACTCTGAAACTATCTTATAGTATTGTAGGATTGGGCAAATAAGTACAGTTACAACCCCTGAATAATACAGGCTTGAACCGCGCAGGTCATTTACACGTAGGGTTTTTGTTTTTTTTTTAATATAAATACAGATAAATATAGGGTTTTTTTTTTTATAGTCTTGGAAACGTATTTTCTCTTCCTTATGACTTTCTTAATACCATTTTCTCTAGCTTTACTGTAAGAATACAGTATAAAATACATATAACATACAAAATACATGTTAATTAACTATTTATGTTATTGGTAAGGCTTCCAGTCAACAGTAAGTTATTAGTAGTTAAGTTTCTGGGGAGTCGAAAGTTATAACCAGATTTCCAGCTGCATGGGTGGTTAGCACCCTAATCACCACATTGTTCAAGGGTCAACTGTAAATATCAGTGTCCTCTCAAATTACTTATTATAAAAGTAAAAATAATAACCATGAAGTTAAGAAACCAAACAATATCTTAACCAACTGATCAAAATTAACATCACCTAGTTGGGGCAAATGGATATCATGTGCCTCCGGATATATACTGTGAGAAGGACACAATTCTAGTCTAAAAAGCACAACCTTAATTTAATTGTAAGTAAATACCAGAAAAAAACAAATTAAGGGATTAAAATGACCTGTATTCTTTTAAAATGTCAAGGTCATGAGCAAAAAAGAAAAGCTAAGGAACTATTCCAGTTTAAAGAAGACTAGAGATATGAAACTAAATATATCACATGATCTTGGATTGGATCTTGTACTGAAAAAAAATATTACAATGTACAATTGAGTACAACTGGGACAAGTGACAAAACTGAAATACAGGCTATAAGACTGATCAAAGAATTATGCTGACATTAAGTCACCTGTACTTTGGTTATACAAATAAACAGCTTTGTTCTTAGGAAATACACATTTAAGTTAAGGGGTAAAGGGATATGGTATATGCAACCCTCTTTCAAATGTTTCAGAAACATTTACATACATATGTGTTTGTGTGTGATATATATATCTGTGTACATACACACACACACACACACACACACACACACAAACAGAAAGTAAATGTGGCAAAATGTTAAACTGATGAATCTGGGTAAGAAGTATATAGGGCTCTTTTTCTATCTTGAAATTTTTTTATAAGTCTAAAGTATTTCAAAATAAATATTCTTAAAAAGCCTTATTAAGTCTATACCAATCCAAATCCTTGTAGAGTCTGTGTCCAAATGCATAAGATCTATAGAGCTGTTAACGAAATCTAATTTTTACAGCCCTCTTAAGCAAAGATGAAAATCACAGTACTAGGACATCTAATATTTAAGTCTCTCCAGGGCAAGTCATCTTTATAAAATATTGCTTGGAGAAAAAAAAATCATGGCACCATCTCTGAACTTTAAAAATGTTTAAAATGCCAAGTTCCTCATACTAAATGAGTTGATAATACAAAAGGGGCATATTCTGGATTGGGAAGTTACTTTACCAGTAAGGGTGAGTAAATGACTACGGAAGAGAAAAGGTATATTGGCAATAGGTATAAAGAAAGAAATGAATCTGCACTGACCACAAAAGTCCACAGAAGAATAAACTGTAATTACAGAACAGAATCTTAGGGGTAGAATTCTTTTAAAATGATCTAATCTAGGCAGGTCAAGTCTTCACAATTATTTGAAATAATGGTATGAAAAAGAAACCAGGTAAATCTAAGAGTCAATGCAAATGATGTATCTGAAAATGATGTCCTGTATTAGAACATTAAATGTTTCTCACATATATATGAAACCGACAATTACAAAATTATAAGTTACAAATCAATGTTTCTCAAAGCATGTTCCAAATAACACTCATTCTACAGGATGTTAGTACATGTCATTCACAAAAGAGGTCAAAGATTAAATATGTTTGAGAAACAGCTAGACAGGTTTCTTAGCTGGGCCTTCAGAGTGCTAAAATGCGCTGTAACATTTTTAAAGGGGCACAAACAAAGCAGCATTTCCCGAATGTATTTGACTTCAGAATCTTTCTTTTGGGACACCTAGTTGGCTCAGTTGGTAGAGCATGCAACTCTTGATCTCGGGGTCATGAGTTCAAGTCCCACACTGGGCACAGAGCTTACTTAAAAATAAACAAAACTGGATTCAATAAACACTTTTAAAAAATTGATGTTATTAAAAAAAGAATCTTTCAAATAGCATCTCAGATACTGTTTGAAGAAACAGAATTTAAAACAGAAAGTTGGTCGTAGTTTTTAATTGCTAAGGAACTTTGGCAAAAATGGAAATTCGCTGAGGTTATCAAGCTAAGATGTATAAGCATTCACCTACTGTCTCACTGGGAAAAGTGTAGTCTGTTTTGAGACTATACCTTTAAATGAAAAGCAATTAGAGCTCAGTTAATATCCTTTCTCCAAAGGTAATTCCTTCATCCAATTCCCAACCCTCTGTAAAATATCTCACCAGTATTTCTATTTTAAAAGTGGCAAATATTACACTGAATAGACATTTATCTTTAATATCGTAAGAAACAAACTTTACTCTATATAGTTACTACTGCAAACTTAAGAATACCTACCCATGAATTTGCAGTTATTTCAAAACTATCTACTTACTAATGCCCAAATATGTCTTTTACTTGTAACTTCATGTCTCCACTCATGCTATCCCCTATGACCTAGTGCCCTACTTTGCAAATACCATAAAACCTACTAAGGCCCTGCTCAAGTTCCACATCGTCTAGAAAACCTTCGTAGATATTTCACTCCCACGGTTATCATAAATCTTCAAGATATATATACATATATATACACACATGTATATGTGTGTATATATATGTATATATATACATATATACATGTGTGTATATATACACACATATATATGTATATATACATATATATGTGTGTATATATACACACATGTATATATACACATTATGTATAATATATATTATATATTTACACACATGAAAGTTTATAATAACCAACTACTTACTATTTTCACTAACTTTTTGCTTTGAATCCCTTACTTTTACCAATATATTAAGAAAGGAAAATTTGAGAATCATTTTAGTCATAGAATTTAGAAGCCATTTAATTCAACTTTTAAATTTTTACACATAAAGAAAATGAGGCCCAGAGAGGTCAAGTGCCTTGGTAAAGGTTATGAAGCTAGTTAGTGGCAGAACTATTCTGACTTTAAGTCCACATTCATTTTACCATAGCACTTTCTACAAATTCCTTGAAAGAATGAATGTTGGACTCAATGTCATTGGCTATAATTTTAGAGATCTTTTAAGTAGGGTTGCCAGATTTAGCAAATAAAAATATGAGATGCTCATGCAACTTACACCAAAAATTTTTGGGGTTTCTCTGAAATTCACATTTAACTGGGCATCCTACTTTAGAATAAAAAGGAATATTAGAAGCAAAAAGAGCAACTTGAAAAAAAATCCTGAGAAAATAACATTAGTAAACTGCTTAATCAAAACATTTTCCTAGGACATGGTACTACTTAAAATGTCTTCCTTTTAGGACACCAATCAATTCAACAAACAGAAATACATCATCAGATCTAATAAATCTAAAGAAATACCTTTGGAATTCTAATTTTGGTCCAGCACTAACAATATACAGTGCAAGTAATGACCTATCAGATAAAGGGCTAGTATCCAAAACCTATAAAGAACTTATAAAACTCAACATCCAAAAAACAAATAATCCAATCAAGAAATGGGCAGAAGACATGAACAGACATTTCTCCAAAGAAGACATACAAATGGCCAACAGACACATGAAAAAGCGCTCAACATCACTCAGCAGCAGGGAAATAGAACTCAAAACCACAATGAGATACCACCTCACACCAGTCAGAATGGCTAAAATTAACAAGTCAGGAAATGACAGATGTTGGCGAGGATGCGGAGAAAGGGAAACCCTCCCACACTGTCAGTGGGAATGCAAGCTGGTACAGCCACTCTGGAAAACAGTATGGAGGTTCCTCAAAAAGTTGAAAATAGAGCTACCCTATGACCCAGAAATTACACTGCTGGGTATTTACCCCAAAGACAGAAATGTAGTGATCTGAAGGGGCACCTGCACCCCAATGTTTATAGCAGCAATGTCCACAACAGCCATACTGTGGAAAGAGCCCAGATGTCCATTGACAGATGAATGGAAAGAAGATGTGGTGTATATATATACAATGAAATATTATGCAGCCATCAAAAATCAAAATCTTATCATTTGCAACGATGTGGATGGAACTAGAGGGTATCATGCTAAGTGAAATAGTCAATCAGAGAAAGACAATTATCATATGATCTTACTGATATGCGGAATTTAAGAAACAAGACAGAGGATCATAGGGGAGGAGAGGAAAAAATGAAACAAGATGAAACCAGAGAGGGAGAAAAACCATAAGAGACTCTCAATCATAGGAAACAAACTGAGGATTGCTGGAGAAGAGGGGGTGGGGGATGGGGTGACTGGGTGATGGACACTGGGGAAAGTATGTGTTGTGGTGAGCGCTGGGCATTGTGTAAGACTGATGAATCACAGTCCTGTACCCCTGAAACAAATATATGTTTTAAAAAAATGAACAGGAATAAACCTGCAGACCAAAAAAAAAAAAAAAAAGAAGGAGAAATTACATGGACAATTATGCAGTATTTTTGGTAATGAGGAAATGTTAGCTCACTAAACTAAAGTCTGAAGAGGTGGTAAAAAAAAAAAAAAAAAAAAGAAATACAGTGCAAGTATCCCTCAACATATGCATATATTTTACACCAAGAAGATGGCTGTAAAAAGTTTCATTAAACAGATTTTACTGGACATCTAAGTTGAGAATAGGTGGGCCAGTACAAAAGGTATCATCCAAATCATGGGCTCTGTCTATAGGGGGATAAATCACAGACAACAAGGCTAGCATCTGGGTCACTAAGCCAGCAAGCTTGAGCAGGTGGGAGGTGTGGCAACTTCTTGCCATTTACATAGTAATAAGAAAGAACAAGTCATTCTACCTCTCATCCCTAAAAGGAGAAAAGGATCAAGAATTTTGCTTTATTGGGAATAAAAATCAAGAATGAAGTGATTAAATTTCCAGCCAAACCAACCAGTTCGAATGCCAAAAATCTCATTGTTAGGGAATAGATTTCTTTCCCTAGTTTACGCTGTCACAGAGTGGTTCTTCATAATGATGACACCTGCACTTTGCAGCAAGACTATGTAAAATTAGCATAGTCTATGAAATTTTCACAAAGATTCTAACAATTGGAAAAAAGAAAATTCATTTGAAAATAAAAATATGTATTAATCCAAATATTTAAAAATGAGTCACATTCATTTCTTCCTTTAGTCAATGATTCACGCAACAAATATTGGTTGTGAGTTAATATGTGCAACTGCATGAGACTAAGTGCTATTTAAACATTGAAGTGGTATATAATACAAATAGTGTCCAGATTCTATATATGTAGCTTTTCATAAAGGTCACTTACTCTGTTTGGAATATAAATGGCATTTTTTATTCCATAAAATTATGTTTATTGTCACCAAATAAAATCCACATTTAGTTCATGATATGTATGCAATACTACAGAATTTAATCATTATATTTAATAAACAAGATTTCTATGGAAAAAGGCCATCAGTGTTGTTATAACTTAGGATGATACCGTTTTAGCTTATTCCTGATTAGAGCCAGGAGCAAAAGTGGGAGCAAAGGTTTCAACTCCTACAGGATGAGAAAGAGAAAAGAAGGGAAATTAATAGGAAAGGACTGGGGGAAGGAGGGAAGAGACAGGGACAGAAGCTGGTGGAAGTCAGGGAAATGGAACATGTGATCTGGGGTGATGGGAAAAAAAAAAGATTTCCACTCTGATGTACCTAATTTAGGGGAAAGATGTCAACAAAGTTAGGATAAAGAATCAAGTATGGACAGTATTTTCAGCAGCTGGTCAGTAAGCTAATGAGGGAAATCACTGTGATCCCAAAATAACAAATTAAGACAAAATTTCAGGTGGTCTCCCACAAGTTTTCTATTGAAGTTAATAATACACAAAACCCCTTTCCCTTTCCTTCCTTTTTTCTCTTTCTCTTCTTATAGAGGTATCGGTGACCAGGTGACCAAAATGAATAGAAAAACTGTATAATAATAAAGAAACTTTAACCCAACTGGAAAATAAGATCTCTCAATACTTACCATTTCTTTCACCTCAATTCAAATGCTATAGAACATGTTTAAAGAGCTTGCACTAGGATACATTTTTAAAAACGTGATACACTATAGTGCAGGAAATACACTTCTGGTCTTAGTATATAACAAAAACACAAATTTTCAAAGAAGAAAACTCGAAAAGCCACAAGAATTTTTAAAGAATGAATCTATATTAATGTTTCTTCCTTCTTCATAGAATAACCATATGTACAACTTACAATTCCCGGAATATATTTTAAAGGCTGGTCTCACTACAAGTCATTATAAGGCTGATACACTGAAAACGTTTGCTTGTTGTTTCATACATTTTACCAAAGGCAAAGCCATTATTTTCGCCAAAAGTATTCTAGAAATTGAGTTCTAATCATCAACAGTTTTTCCTAAACACCTTCATCCAATTAACCTTCATTTTGTACTTCTACTTACTTGGCACCTATGACATGCTTTCTAGGACACAGTTACCACCACCAAAAAATAGTTTAATGAATATATCTATTAATTAATGTATGTATTTCCCAAACAATACATATATATGAACCTACATAGTCTATTCATAAAGGCACTTTTTTTCTTTGAAATATATACCTTTTGACCTCCTGGAGCTTCAACTGTGTGATGTTCTTTCAATTTCTGTTCTTGTTCCATAATGTCTTTCAAATGTTCATTTACCTTAAAATATAAAAACATTAATTTGAATTTATATTCAAATATGACAATAAAATAACATGCACCATAAAATGCCTGTGGTCAGATCTTTGATGTCAAATATCAGTACCACTCAAATGAGAAAATTTCACTTTCCCGACCAGAAAAAATGTATTTTACAGGTGTTTTATTTGATATTCTAAAGTTAATTTAAAAATTTCTTGAATACTTACTATAGTATGTCAGGAGCTGGTTAGAGTTCTAGAGAAAAAAGGTACTCAATAATTTCCAATTTTAATACTTAGGAAACAAACTATTTTAATTTTTAATTTTTTTTAAATTTTATTTATTTGAGAGAGAGAGAGAGAGAGAGAATGTGAGAGAGCACAAGCAGGGTGAGCAACAGAAGGAGAGGGAGAAGCAGGATCCCCGCTGAGCAGGAAGGCCGATGCAGGGCTTGATCCCAGGACCCTCAGATCATGACCTAATCCGAAGGCAGATGCTTAACCGACTGAGCCACCCAGGCACCCCAACAAACTTTTAATAAAAATTTTATTATCTATTTTAGGACTTGTAAATAGAAATTATTTTCCTTAAAATTAATGTTTTCATTATCAATAGAAAACACTTCCGCTTTTTTGGTTTTTTTTTTAAGATTTTATTTATTTGACAGAGGGAGTGACAGCCAGTGAGAG
The DNA here is from genome assembly GCF_017311325.1 of Ursus maritimus. Lineage (NCBI taxonomy): Eukaryota > Metazoa > Chordata > Mammalia > Carnivora > Ursidae > Ursus > Ursus maritimus. Next base: position 100,488,069 of record NW_024424452.1, on the reverse strand, counting down.
AGGGAACACAAGCAGGAGGAGTGGGAAAGGAAGAAGCAGGCTCCCAGCGGAGGAGGGAGCCTGATGCGGGGCTCGATTCCAGGATTCTGGGATCACACCTTGAGCCAAAGGCAGATGCTTAACGACTGAGCCACCCAGGTGCCCCCACTTTAGGTGTTTTTTCTTAATGGCGTGAAGCATTTTTTATTTTATTATTTCAATTCCAGTATAGCTAACATACAATGCTGTGTTAGTTTCAGGCGCCCAATATAGTGATTTAACAATTCTGTGTAAGATCAGTGCTCATCAAGATACTCGCTTCATCCCCTTCACCTATTTCAACTATCCCCCCAAACCTTCTCCCCTCTGATAATCATGTTTGTTCTCTATAGTTAAAAGTCTGTTTTTTGGTTTGTGTCCTTTTTTCCTTTGTTTATTCTGTTTCTTAAATCCCACATAAGTGAAATCATACAGTATTTGTCTTTCTCTGACTTATTTCACTTAGCATTATCCTCTTTAGATCTATCCATGCTGTTGCAAAGGGCAAGATTTCCTTTTTTAATGGCTAAATAATATTCCTCTGTGTGTGTGTGTGTGTGTGTGTGTGTGTGTGTGTACACCATATAATAGAAAACACTTTAAATCAAGTTCTTAATCATAGACATGCCCCTGAATCATGAGTGGGTTTTATCGTGGTCATAAGGCCACAGCTAAAATAGATGAAAAAATTCTCCCTATGAGAACTTTTTTAGAAGAAGGTCTAATTTATCTATTAGATTATTCAAAACACCCATAATCCAAAAAGGTTAAGAAACAGTCTACATAGTACATAAAATATTTCTTAAGAATAGTTAAAAAAATTCTGGATTTTGAGCTAATGATTTTAAGGTCACTCTGGTAATGAAAAATAAATGTTCAGATTGTTTAATTATAGCACTCTGGAAAACATTAAGCCATTATCAACCACCATAACCCTAAATTAAACCCATAATTTTCTGAACTCTTCTATTGCCTAAAATTCAGTTTAGTGGCTAAAAACAAATGGAGACTTTTAATTTATAAATTTTTTTAAAGATTTAATTCATTTATTCATGAGAGACAGAGAGAGAGGCAGAGGGAGAAGCAGGCTCCCTGATCTATCCCAGGACCCTGGGATCATGACCTAAGCTGACGGCAGACGCTTAACTGACTGAGCCACCCAGGCACCCAATTTATGATAAATTTAATTAACAATAATCACTAAGAGTCTTCTCTATTCATGATATTTCTAACGGGTTATAAGGGATTTAATCAACAGATTTATTTTGGTATGTGAATCTGAAGCACTCTAAGATTTCCTAGTTAATCTCTTAGATCATCAATTTGGTTGTATAATATACTCTAAGAGACAGCAGAATTAGAAAAGACCTGGGTCTGAATCAAAACCTGCACTTACAAGCTATGACCTTAATAATTTTTTGATGCCTCTCAGCCTCAGATGCTAGTTTGAATAAAAGCTACTTCATAAGGAGGTTTGGGGTATTATGGCTCTAAAATGGTCCCCATTGATCCCCTTGAGTGTGGGCAGGACCTAATTTGCTTCTAACCAACAGAATACAACTAAGGTGATGGGATATCACGTCAATGATCATGTTACATAACATTCTAATTTCCCTCTTGCTTGATGAAGCAAGCTGTGAGCTGCCCTACTGAGAGGCCCACACAGCAGGGAACTGCCAGCCTTGTCTCCATCCCAGAGACAGTAAGAAACTGAGGCCCTCAGTCCAACTGCCTGCACTGAACCTGCCAACAACCACATGAACTTGGAAGTGGATCCTCCTGTAGTTACACTTCCAGATAACACAGCAGGCCTGGCCAACACCTTGTCTGCAGCCTTGTCACGGACTCTGAGATAGACGATGTAGCTAAGCAGTGCCTGGTTTTATAACCCACAGAAACTGGCTAATACTGAAATAATAATAGATAAGCAATTAAATAAGTAGCTGAGATAATACAGAGAATAAAAGAGATAATGTATAAAAGGTACCAAGTAAAGTACATGATACACAGCACATACACCATAGACAGAACTACAGTCTTTGCTTATAAACAATATATCCCCAAAGCAACACCAGATGGCTGAATGTCTGGAAGCGCTTTAACAAACCCTAATAAAATACTGTAAGTTGACGTAATGGTATCAACCATCCCAAATACCAAAATCATGATTATAAGAAAATTTTACATGTTGATAATTCATAAACTATCCTAATAGGGAGAATAAGAGAAAACTTCGTGACATGTTGTAGACGTGACAAGACATGCTATGCTATTAACCTACTTGGGTACCCAACACAGAGAAATGAAGTAATTAGCTTAGTGACTCTCAAACCAGTTCCCAAATGCTGGCTACTAAGTTCTACCGCTGAAGCTGAATCACGATATTTTTTGTGCAACTCAAGGATGAAAGTTAAAGGAAGGTACACAGAGCTCATGATGACTTCGAGGTAGATCACCACCTGAACCAGTGTTGAGGATGAGTGAGCTAGAGAATATAACAAATAATTAGATTTAGCAATATGAATTAGGTAAAAATAAATTTGCTAAAATGATGTATTAAATTTAAAATACTAATTTAAAAATATACACTAGCTTTTTTTTTTTTTTAAATATAAAATAGTAGGGCTCCTAGTGGGCTCAGTCGGTAGAGCACATGACTCTTGATCTCAGGGTTGTGAGTTCCAGCCCCAGGCCGGGTGTACAAGATTACTTAAAAAAAATAATAAATTAATTAGAAATAAATTAAAATACAAAATAGTAATGTGTGTCCTTGCTTTAATGTAAGTTTAAAGTTAGTCAATATTTTACTTTCCTCTTGAACAATACAAAAACCTTACAAACGCTTTAAATCAAATAGCTTTCTTTCATCTCCATGTTATTTCACCTAGAATTATAGTTCTTTCTTCTTACGGGTCTCAAAATTAGACACTATGATTTTTTGTAATACTTATTTACACTTACTCACATGTCTGATTTTGCTTTTCATCATTCCTTCCTATATCCCACCTCTTTAAGGTTCAATTTCCTTCTTACTGCAGTATCACCTTTTTAGTTCTTTCTGCAACGGAAGTGATGTACTGCCTTTCTTTGAACAAATCTTGATTTCACCTTTAATCTTGAATAAAAGGTCTAGAACCCTAGGTTCATTGTTATTTTTCTTCAACACTTTGTAGATTTTGCTGCACTGTCTTCTGGTTGCAAACATTACTGTTAAAAAGTCTACTGTAGTCTAACTGCCATTCTTTTAAGAGACTCTGTCTTTTATTTGTGGAGTTCTGCAGATTTATTACTATACATGTGTCAGTGTGGATTTATTTTAATTTATCCTGGTTGGAACTCACTGTGCTTCCTGAATTTGAAAGTTTTTATCTTTGCTGTAGAAAATTTTATATCTTGGGGCATCTGGGTGGCTCAGTTAGTTAAGCATCTGCCTTTGGCTCGGGTCATGATCTCAGGGTCCTGAGATGGAGCCCCGCATCTGCTTCTCCCTCTCTCTCTGCCCCTCCCCTCCCCCCTGCTCTTGCTCTCTTTCTCTAACAAATAAATAAAATCTTAAAAAAAAAAAAAAAGAAAAAGAAAAAATTTTGTATCTCTTCAAACATACTCTCTCTCCCCCACTTCTCTCTAAAAATCTCTTTTTGGAATTCCGATTAGGCCTGCAGACCTATCTATGAAGCTTGATTTCATATATTCCATCTCACCTCTCAGGGCTTCATTCTGGGTAATTTCCTCTGTTAACTAATTCCCTCTTTAACTAGGTCAAATCTTCCATTTTAGACTTTTGTGATTTTCAATGACTAAAATTTTGCATTCCTAAAGTTACATCTGGTTTTTTTTCCATTATGCCCTCCATGGTGGTTTTTTTTTGTTTGTTTTTTAATTTTAGTTAACATACAGTGCAATATTGGTTTCAGGAGTAGAATTCAGTGATTCATCACTCACATACAACACCCAGTGCTCATCACAACAGGTGCCCTCTTCAATACTCATCACCTATCTAGTCCATCCCCCACCTCTTCCCTCCCACAGTGCCTTATTCTTTCCTACAGCTGTTATTCCATGTTATATTTTTGGTCATTTAAACATTTATTTTTGTAGTCTTTTTCAGACCGTTCTACTTTCTCAAGTTCTCATTTGTTAGTTTACTAACTCTTATACGTGCTAGCCCACTTCTTCACGTGTTTCATAATTTTTGATTGTCAGCACTTCCGCATCTGCAGCGAAGGTTCTCCCTCTCCCACCGCCTGAAAGACTCATGGCTTTGGATATGGAAGTGAACTTTCAGAGTATTTTTAAATTTGCTTCTCTGACAGGTGTCAGAAAGAGATCACTGGCCTGGTACTAGTATTCTGTTAATGTGTTGCTTTCTCCCTTTTTTCCTTGCTCATCAGTTGGGTGCTCATGCTCCTACGTGGTCAGTCCAGGAGGCCTCTTTCCCAGACCTAGACAGAGACTCACAATCAGCCTAATAATCACGAGAGCCTCATTCTTCCTGCTAGAAGGTGGTTTAGGTACAGGCATGAGAACCAATCTTCGTCAATGGGACCTCCTGGTGGGAGGACCAGCTGAAGGAAAGTTTTCCTTGTGAACAGAAGAGTCCAGAAGACCCTCTCATCTTTGCTAGACATTATTATAATTACATATGATCCCTGGAATCATTATACACTGCTGCCATTATACAACCATGAATGGAAATATCATATACAGTTAAGAATAACAGAAGAGAAAAGATGGAAAGCTCCGCATTCTTGTTGACACTGTTGAGCCCCTAAATTAACTAACCTTGGATATGCCCTACCTCCAGACATGCTGCTATGTGAGATAATAAATCCTTTAAGCTACTTATAGTTGGGTCTTCTGGCACTTAAAAGCACAGCTGACGCCTCCCTTTTACTGAGGGTACAACTTTTCATGTGTCTTAGCTTGGTTGGTCTAAACAGGTTCCAGTTCCAACTCCCCACAGCAGGCAAAACTAAGGCTAACGTTATCTTGTGTCCAAGTGACTTTAAAACTCCAGTCTAGGCTTGGTAGCCCACTGAGAAGGCCAGCAAAACTTTCAGTCCCCACTTTGTTTCTGCACCTGAGAACATCCTTGTCTTTAAAACACAGCTGTGTAATATAAACTTTTCTAATTACATTTTATCAAACATGTCTAGGTGTTTATAACCAGGAGAGCTTAGTCTTAATCCGACATGTTGCCAAAATCACAAATATTTTCTGTCTTGGTGATATATATGTTATAAGGCAGTTTTATAACTTATGTGCATCTTGAAGCATTTTGGTCAATTTACAATTGTGTGGGGGGAGGGTGAGGCACAGAGGGGGGACAGGACTAAAACCAGTTTTCTTTTCTTTTTTTTTTTTAAAGATTTTATTTATTCGACAGAGATAGAGACAGCCAGCGAGAGAGGGAACACAAGCAGGGGGAGTGGGAGAAGAAGAAACAGGCTCATAGCGGAAGAGCCTGATGTGGGGCTTGATCCCATAACGCCAGGATCATGCCCTTAGCCTAAGGCAGACGCTTAACCGCTGTGCCACCCAGGCGCCCCTAAAGCCAGTTTTCTAACTGGGAACATTTATCTTATTCTGTTGCTTTGGGGGTTTGTGTGTGTGTGTGTTTTCTTTCTTTTCTTTCTCTTCTTTCTTTCTTTCCTTCCTTTTTTTTTTTTTTTAAGTTAAAAAAAGAAATACTTTCAGGGACACCTGGGTTGCTTAGTCGGTTAAGTGTCTGCCTTCAGCTCAGGTCATGATTCCAGGGTCCTGGGATTGAGTCCCACATCGGGGTCCTTGCTCAGTGTGGAGCCTGCTTCTCCCTCTGCCTGCTGCTCCCCCTGCCTGTTCTCTCTCTGACAAATAATAGAATCTTAAAAAAAAATTTTTTAATTTTAAAAAAATTAATTAAAAAGAAATACTCTCTAATTCATTATCATGTAGTTGTAATTAATCTATCAGTTTGGAAATATCTTCATGATGTTTTAAAAAGTTTTTATCTAATTCTGTTCAAAAAGCAGACTGGTCACATATCAACATTTAAACCACTATTCATTCATTTATTTATTCACACATTCAAACAGCTACTTACTGAATGCTAGTTATATGCCAAACATTGTATCAGGAGACTAGAGATACAATGATACATAAATCCAGAATGGTCCCTATACTCACAGAACCAAAAACAGGGGCAAAAGACAAAAAAAAAAAAAAATGCAATTCATTAAAAGAGCTGTAAATAAAGATGTGAGAAGAATAGAACAGGGACAGGGGGACCTATTTTAGGAAGGCTGGATATATCAGAGACGTAACTTAAGCTGTGATCTAAGGATAAAAAGCTGGCCATGATAAAAATAGAAAAAACAGCATTCCAGACAAGAATAAACAATATAAGCAAAGGCCCTGTGGTCAGGGAAAATTCAGTATGTTTGAGGAAATGAAAAAACAGTATGGCTGAAACATGTTGAACTCAAAGGAGGGGTTACAAGATGAAACTGGAAAGAGAGGTAGGGCCAAATAATGTAAGGTTCATATGTTCATAACGTCTGTGTACCCCTGCATGATTTAGTCATTTAGTACAATCTTGTCTTCTGTGGTTTTGCTTGTTTTTAAGTTCAAATTCATTTTTAGCCAATAATACTGAAGTTAGCCATGTTATTCCCATTTTTCTATGATAGGTTTTTTATACCTATGGGTTTATTATCCAGAAAAAATGGCAACTTAGGTTAGGGTGAACCAAAATAAGAGCCAAAAGGAGCAAATACATACTAAATCTGAGAGGCAAGAGCGAAGTGAAGTCACGATGAGAGAATAAATAATGAAGCTGGTATTGGTAGACTCGAGCAAGAAAAAAATACACTGGGAGGTTCAGGTTGAATCAAATGGTTTCAAACTTTATCTAAAAACTGAATAGGGTGGATATGACTGCATAATGGTGCTAAGCATTCCCATTTAAGTGATTTCTTTATCCTTCTAGAGAATCCAAAAGTTCTAACAGGCCTAGCTTAATTCTGCAACTTTACCTACCTCTTTGATTTATTAAACATCCTCTCTTTGCCAAGCACTGCACTAGTCTAGGCACCAAGACTAAAAAAAGATGGGCACTGACCTGTCCTCACATAGATTATTATAGTTTGTTTAAGTGATTAAGTAATTACAAACTCTCAAAAGGCTATGATGTAAAGAAATGAAATGTTATAGCAGAAAATAAGACATGACAGGTGCCCACTTCAAATAAGGTTGTGAGGAAAAAGTACGATGTAAACTGAGAAATGATGGAATGGAAGCCACACAAAACCTTGAGAGATGAGCTGCCCAGGAACAGGGGACATCAAGATCAGAGGCCCGGGGTGAGGCATACAGCTGGAATGAAGTGAGAGCAGTGAGAAAGGAGAGCAGGGGCCATGAGCCGAGGATGGAGAAGTACACAGGGCCAGATTAGATGGTACTCTGTAGGCCATGGCACATTCTGCATTTTAAGTGTAAACTGAAGCCCCTATGAGTTTTTAACAAAGGAATGACATGATGCAAGTTACAATGTAAGAAGATACTCTTACAGAGTTCTGGTTCTGGTAATAGTGGAATAGCATATATTACAGTAAGCTTGCCAGAACCGCAATTATAAATCGGACAAAATATAAAAAGCAATTGTTGAAGGTACTGGAGAACAACCAAAAGCAGGCAGAAATGGGAAAGGACATGACCTTTGAAAGAAAGGAACATGCTGAGGGCGATCTATGTCTCTATGGCTTTCTCCTCAATCCACACAATGCACGGTGGCCTGAACTCAAGCAGAAAACGAGTCTTGTTGGAATGAGGAACTGAGGGAGAAATCTGAGACTGTGAGAATGGCTAGACTTTGAGGAAGAGTACCCTGGGAAAGAAGGAATCACTACGAGGGAGACCCCAGCTCCATGTATAAACTGCACTCAAACCCTTGGCTGAGCCCTGAGCTATGCAGCGCGGGAAAGACTCCAAGGAGCACAGAGGGGAACAAGTGCCAGCGCACTGAAGAAGCCGCCTGCTGCAGAGGACACGGTGTGGCGCTTGAGTCCTACCAACACCGCCGGTTCTCCGCTGAAACTTCAGAAGGGTCACACATGATTTACAAGTAAAGACTGAATTTAAGATGAGTATAGAGAAGTATTACTGGACTTGTCAAAATGGAAGCCAGAGGTTCTGTGTATGGAGGAGTGGGATTGTACCTGGATGGGGAAATGTTGTTTATCAGGATGGGAAATACTACAGTAAGTCTGTATTCTTGTGAGAATGAGCCAGCAGGGAGGGAGAACTGGATGATGCAGGAGAGTGAGGGAAAAACACCGAGGGGTCCACACACCAGCAGCACTAGCACCACCTGACGCTCCTTAGAAATGCAGGCTCTCCACCCACACCCCAGACCCATCAAGTCAGATCCTTCATTTTAACACGTTCCCAGGTGACTCATTCACACATGAAAGCTTGATAAGAACTGAAACAGAGGATCAACGACCACGACAAAGGAAGAAAGAGTTCCAGAGCAGTAAGTAAAGAGAAACTGCCCTTTGATAGGATGTGGGAGGGGGAGACTTTCTCCACCTTAACAGCAGGAAAGAAAGCAAGCTAAGGAGCACTGAAAGGTTTACAGATTTGGTGGCAAGAAGAGAAAATTCCCACCTGATGGCTCCCCATCTCTGGTCTCAAAAAAGGATGAAGCAAGGTCCTCAACTGACAGTAACAAGGGATGGGTTATGGAAAGTCTGAGGACTAGAGAAGAAAGGATGAAATCGTCTTGAAACGTGGGAAAGTGAACTTCTTAGGGACACACTTCTTGGCCTGGCAAAGCACTGAAGGTCCACTTGAAGTTTGTACTTATAAATTTAAAATGAAACTGGCTTCCTTGTGCAAATTTCTCTAGCAATATTTATCTCCATAGGTTCACCCTAGAGAGAAGGTGGGTAACTGTGCTCAACCAGGGTTTTATTGGATATATCACAGGGAGGGATAGGAGGCAGAATAACCGACAGTACTTGCAAGAATCTAGTTCAAAAAAGAAAACATCAACTGAGCCTATAGGAATGAACAGGCTCAATGGTTTGGAACTCATGATGAAGCTGAACACTGTTAAGAGTAGGGGGTATTAGAGTAAGTGAAGGAATTATTTAAGAATGAGATGCCTGCAAGAGGATATGAAAGTTATATCCTCATGATGAACAGGTCTAGGATGTGACCATAATTCTCCATAGCTAAGGAGGAGTGCAGAAAAAGATGGCTAAAGATGAAGAAAAAAAAAAAGGAACTCCAGGGGCAGAGTATTAAATGGGCCTTCTACGTTGATATTGATAATGATGATAAATGAAGTTTTTACATTTATAGCTTCTTGTTAGGCAAGCATTCAAGAAAGGATACCTGAAGATATAACTTTGTTAGATCTGTTCAGGTCTTGCTCATGGATAATGTTTCACTTTTTCTGGAGTAATAGTTGCAAATGAATGCAAATCAAGAAGAATTAACTACTCAGTCTGCCAAAGGGAGTGATAAATTGCAATTTAAGCATCTTCAGAGCACAAATAACTAATCACAGTTCCATAAAAATTTCCAAGAGGAATCTGCAATTGATACAATCTTATGCAACTTAGTCAAGCAAATCTAAGACTCATAATAGGAAACAGGACAAAATTACTTTGTTCTTGGATTCAAAAAATATTTACTCAACACTCACCGTGTATAATATCCTACTCCGAATGCTGGGAATTTTATAATTATCTGTTATGAACTAAATCATTATTAAATGTCATTACAGATATTGCAGACTATATAGAAATCTATTTTAATCATTTTAACAGAATTTTTTTCTTAGTCAAAAGGTAATGGGAAATTTTAAGTAACTTAAACAACTTTAGCTTTCATTTTGATTTAAAACAAAAACAGTAACGGAGTGTGCCTTAGTCTGTTCAGGCTCCCGTAACAGCAATAACCACAGAATAGGTGGCTTATAAACAACAGAAATTTCTTTTTTCTTTTTTTATTTAAATTCAATTTAGTTAATATAGTGTATTATTAGTTTCAGGGATAGAATTGAGTGATTCATCCATTGCATATAACACCCAGTGCTCATTACATCAAATGAGCACCTTAATGTCCCTCACCCAGTTACCCCATCCCCCCACCCAACTCCCCTCCCGCAACCCTCAGTTGGTTTCCCATAGTCAAGAGTCTCTTACGGTTTGTCTCCTTCTGTTTTTATCTTATTTTTCCTTCCCTTTCCCTATGTTCATCTATTTTGTTTCTTAAATTCCACATATGAATGAAATCATATGATAATTCTCTTTCTCTGACTTATTTTGTTTAGCATAATATCCTCTAGTTCCATCCAGAAATTTATTTCTCATAGTTCTGGATGCAGGACATTCCAAGACCAAGGGACCAGCAGATTTGGTGTCTGGTGAGGGCCTGCTTCCTGGCCATCTCCCTGCTGTGACATCACATGGCAGAAGGAGCAAGGGAGCTCTCTGGGGCCTCTTTTATAAGGGCATTAATCCCATTATAACCTAATCACCTCCCAGAAGCCTCACTTCCTAATATCATCACATCGGGGGGTTAAGATTTCGACATAAGGATTTTGGGCAGAGAAAACCTGCAATCTGTAGCGGAGTAGCCATGCATAATAGAGGACTTCACTTTTTCTGGTTATAAGACTCATTTTTACTCAAGTGAGTATATTCCTACCTTATTAATCCAGTACATGACAGCATCCTCAATATCATAGGGCAGATCCGTGGCTTGAAAAAAAGCTGAATACTGTTGAGCACACGCAATTACTTTCTCTATACTGACCATTTCTACGGTGTAAGCCATCATTAGGGTATCTATCATGGCCAAATGAGCACTCTGCAAATAGAAAACAAGAACACAGAGTTTAAAAATTACACTTAAAAACTGCTGTTTATATATTTTAAAATATTAATAACTCCTAACAAAGAGTAACAGAACTAAAGAGTACAGAAGACAAGCCTTAATAAGAAAGCACAAATGAGAGATGAGCTAACTGAACCAAACTAATTTATTGTTGAAATAATTATTGAGGATCTTTAAGATACTCATTATTTTCTACTCAGAGAATGTTCCTTTTCCTGTTTTTCATATTTTTAATAATGTTGTAATCATTTACTCAGCAATACAATTTACAAACTTCAAAATGCTATGTCTGGTGCGCTGATTATTAATGGTACTAGTCAATTTCTGATCTTTGACTATGCTCTTGCCTAAGGCTTCACATCCACGTAGAAGTTTATGGATTCTACTTCTAAAATACCTCTCAAATCTACTGATTGCCACATTTCTCACACTTGAAGGAGACAAAGAACTAACTGATTCTCCTGGCTTCAGCTTCCTCATCCCGTTCACCCAGCAGCCCAAGACTTCCAATCGTTCCTTTGCCTTTTTTGTTGGTTGATGTTTCACATGTTTGCTTGTTTTTAAACACAAAAGTTTGCTTGTTCTATGGTGATTCTTAAAAGTTCCAAACATTACAAAGTACATAAAGTAGAAACTACCTCTCTCCTAGTCCTCCTTCCCTAGCAATGGGTACAGTCTGATATGTATTCTTACAAAATAATTTAATGCACACCAAATAGTAAACATTCACATTGTTTACTATTCTCTGGCATTACAAACAATGCTACAACATTATATTTCTCCAGAAATAATTCTTTACTGTGGGGGTACTGGGCCCAAGAACAGCCACATTTTAAGTTTCCATAAATAACCATTAATCTGCTTCCTAGAAAGTTTGTGGCAACCTTTATCTCCTGCCAAGAATGTTATCACTGTGCCTGTCTCCCCACATTTTTTGCCAGCATTTGATATCTTTCACTTTTATCATATGTATCTGTCTGAAAGGTTACAAAAAACCCCCACTCGTTTGACTTTGCATTTTTCTGAATGAGAATGACCATCTTTTTACATGTTAAACAAGGAATTTGTATTTTTTCCTTGGAAAACTGCCTACTGATATCTTTTGCCTACTTTTCTCTTTGGGATGTTCATCTTTCTTTATTTCTTGATTTGTTAGAGCTTTTACTATATTAGGAACATTAGCTCTGTGTCATTCTGATAGCAAATACACTTTCCTAGTTTGCCTTTGAATTTTAAACTTTGTTTAGAGTACGGTAAGCTATAGGGACATTCTAAACATATTCTTGGTAATATCTGTCAATCTCAGCGTTCTCCTTCAGAATTTGCCCCATGTTTACAAAAGGCTTTCCCACCCCAAGAACATGGAAATATTGTCGTCTATTTTTTTCTATTACTTTAAATCTATCTAGAATTTGTTTTTGAAGACATTATAAACTAGGGACTAGTCATTTTTCCAAATCAGAGATTTCATAATATCATTCTCTCATGAAGTCTACCTCATTTACTTTATAAAAGTCTAAACTCCTTAAGAGAGGTGAAGTTCTTTAACAGTTGGTCCCTATCAGTTTAGCCTAATAACTTACCATTTCTTTCCCCCAACCACACTTCTTTCAAAACAGCCACAGAAGACTGCTGTTCCTCAAACCTGTCACCAATTTTCAGGTTTCCATGCCCTTGCTGTTGTCATCTTCCTTACAATATAGACTAAGTCCCGACATTGGCCTGATTGTCACCTTCATTGTAAAGGTTTTTTCCAAGTCATTTTCCAATCAAAATGCCTCATTTTTCCTACAGAATGAGTACAGGTTCCTACAAAATAGTGTTTGTACTTGCATTAAATTCTGACTTATGTGAAGTAGGGCATTGGGCACTGGTATTTTTAAAAAGCTCCCCAGAAACCAAGATTGAGCATCACTGACTTATTTCACCATAGTACAGTCACCTGTACACAACACTATTTCCCTAGTGAGACAGAACGACTCGAGGGCAAGGACATGATCTTAGTTATCTTCGTACTTCCTATACCTAACATGGTACCTGGCAACTAGCAAGAACTGGAAAGAAGGAAAGAAGCAGGGTGTCTGGGTGGCTCAGTTGGTTAACCATTCGACTCTTGATTTTGGCTCAGATCATGATCTCAGGGTCATGAGACTGGAGCGTGCTTAAGATTCTCTCTCCTTCTCCCTCTGCCCTCCCTGCTCACACAAGCTCCAAAAAAATTAAAAATTAAAAAAAGAAAGAAAGAAAGAAGCTAGTCTGTGGGTCACCATAAGGAATGAAGAGCTAACTTTACACTGAAGCTTAAGAAAGAGAGTTTTGACTAGGAGGTGATAGACTAGCCTATCAAAAAGTCAGCACTATTTATAGAAAGGCAGATACTTTATCTTAATAACGATAATCATAAAACCAATGGTGACTCCTACTTATTAAGTCTAACTTATGTGCCAGATACCATGCTGAGTACTTCGTTAATAAATTTTCAAATCTTTTCTGAAATAAAGTTGGAGATAATATACACTTACTATAACCCTCACAACTCTCTAAAGGAAGTATCATTTACATTTATATGTGAGGAAGCTGAAGTTCAGACAAATAGTTTGTCCAAACCTAATGTGCTCTTTCTACTGTATCAAGCAGTTGGCAGAAATCAAGTCATTTAGTTAGGCAAGAAATATGTTTTAGAAATGATAAATAAACATCATATACAAGAAAGAAAAATAAACATCAATAACTGTTTCAAATTCAGGTCATATTTTCATATTCTACCTTATCTGAGAAGTCTTTTCCAGACTGCTATTCCCCAGATAGCCCAGTTACTCCTTCAGACTCGAAGTGGCACACCGTATCAATTCTAGCATTTCCTTTCACTCAAGTCATTTATCTGTTTGTGTCCTCTCTATTAATAAACACTGGTCCTAGAGAGCAGAGATCCCATCTTTTTTATCTTAGTTCCTAGCACAATGTTTTAAGGAGGAAAGCTCTTAGAAATCAGTATTTAAGAGAATTAAAAAATTTTAGCCTAACTCTTGAATAAAAATGTGGGAAAACATTTCAAGAGCTATAAAACCATTCATGCACTCTTTATCAAGATTCTTTCTCTCGGCAATTTATTCTACAGATATAATTTGAGAGGAAATAATAACTATGTGAATGAAAGTGACCATTATAACATTATATATAACAAAAAGGAAGGAAACAATGTTACAAACATAATGAGTAATTTATGGTACCTTAAACTATTTAACAGTAGGAGAAAATATGCACAATACAATACTGAGTGGAAAAAACAACACTGCACACAATAATGTTCAAGACACATACCCATATATATGCATACATATATGTATACACATACATGTATGGATATACACATAGAACATATATAAAACAGGAAAAGCTGCAAAAAAAAAAACTTAGAAACTACCTTGTTATAGTATGCAAAAAAATGCATATAAAATCTATCATTTACTTCAAAAATTAAGATAGTAAACACTAAGTATAACTAATTAGTAATACATTTTCAAAACAAAAACATTCTCAATTCACTGATCACTTCTACAAATTCAAAAACAAATTTTAAAAAATTCCACTCCTGTCCTTACAGTTATTTCTATATGATATTCAGCCACTTTTAAACTAAAAACTTTCAAAATATATAAGTAAATAAAGACTTTCAAATTTTAGTATTTTTTTTTTTTACCCTTTAACTTTACAATATGAGATAGAGGTAAATTAAAAATTATGTGAAACAGGGGCGCCTGGGTGGGTCAGTCGTTAACCGTCTGCCTTTGGCTCAGGGCATGATCCCGGCATTCCGGGATCGAGCCCCACATCAGGCTCCTACTCTGGGAGCCTGCTTCTTCCTCTCCCACTCCCCCTGCTTGTATTCCCTCTCTCGCTGGCTGTCTCTCTCTGTCAAATAAATAAATAAAATCTAAAAAAAAAAAAAAATTATGTGAAACAAAGAAAGGGAAAAGCTACAAATAAAAAACTTAATACATAATGTAAATAAAGCTGCATTTAAAGCTACAAATAGAAAAGTATATACACAATGAATCTAGAAAAGATCAATAGTTAAAAAAACCCTCTAAGCTACAATCAGTATAATTTATATCTCTAAATAAAATATACATATGTAATTTCTTACGTAAAACATGAGATCAGAATAACGATAACAGCTAATACAGAGTACTATGTGCCATATAATGTTTTCAGCATTTGTATTACCCTCATTTAATAAAACCTATGAAAGGGACTATTATTATACTTATTTTACAGATGAGAAAGCTGTGTAACCTGTTCAAGGTTACTCAGCAAGGAGGTAGTGATGTTGGGATTCAAACCTAGAAGTTTGGCTCTAGAGCCCATACCACCTAACACGAATACTGCAGACTCATCCCGATACCCCACTCTTTTTTTTTCCTTTTTAAATTTTATTTTTTATTTTTTAATAATTTTTTATTCTGTTATGTTAGTCACCATACATTATATCCTTAGTTTTTGATGTAAAGTTCCATGATTCATTATTTGCATATAACACCCAGTGCACCATGCAACACGTGCCCTCAATACCCATCACCGGCCTATCCCAGTTCCCCACCCCCTCTCCCCTCTGACGCCCTCAGTTTGTTTCCCAGAGTCCATAGTCTCTCATGGTTCATTCCCCCTTCTGTTTACCTCCCCTTCATTCTTCCCTTCCTTCTCCTAGTGATCTTCCTGCTATTTCTTATGTTCCATAAATGAGTGAAACCATATGATAATTGACTTTCTCTGCTTGACTTATTTCACTTAGCATAATCTCCTCCAGTCCCGGTCATGTTGCTGCAAATACCCCACTCTTTTGAGTCTGCATATGGTAGGAGGAGGCAAGGCAGCAGCGGCAGAAGCAACAGTTGTACATCGAGACCGCCAGGGGGCAGAGCAGAATGGGCCATCTAAGAGCAGCAGTATAAAGACTGCTTACAGAATAAAAAGCAGTTCCAATTAAAAAGGAAAGGATACAGAATCCTAATGAACTTACTTAACAGAGCTTAAAGTATCATACAAAGGCCAATAAATAGTAGGTTCTATATCTGTGTTACAAAAGTTATCTTTTTGTTACTTCCAATCAGTGGAGTCTAGATAAAATAAGTTACATTTATGCATTAGAAATAAAGTTAAAGCTATGACATAAAGAAGTGTTTAATTAAGCCTCATAAATCAGTAAGACAGAAGTTCTAGTATTGTATGCCTCTTATTACTCTTGTATCAGATTTAGACACAGAACTAAAAAAATATTCCTAAAAAGAACCCAGGTCCTTCCTGGCCTACTGTGGTACAGCGGCTCTAGCACCTACCACATCCAAGCAGTCCTAGAGGGATACAGGAGGGATCTAAGACTTAACAAATCAATCATGAAGAATTTGAATTATTCTGCTAAAATGATATGCACAGCATGTACATATCAGACTGTGGTCTGTCAAATTCCAATTCAGAAAATTATACCTTGCATATTATTTATTTTCAAAACAGGTTTACTGTATGTTTACTTTATCTTTAGTTTACATGGAGATAAAAGTAAAATAGCACTAAACTCACTGAAATACCACTACACACCCATTAGAAAGGCTATAATTAAAAAGTCACATAATAACAACTGTTGGCAAGAATGTGGAGAAATCAGAACCCTTATACCCTGCTAGTGAAAATGTAAAATGATGCAGCTGCTGTGCGGAACAGTTTGGCAGTTCCGCAAAAAATGAAACAGTTACCATTTGGTCCTACAATTCTACTTTTAGGTATATATATTCAAGAGAAATAAAACCATATATCCACACAAAATCTGTACACAAATATTCATAATAGCCAAAAAGGTAGAAACAACCCAAATGTCCATCAACTGATGAATGAACAAAATATAGATAATCCATACAATGGAATACAATTCAGCAATAAAGAGTGATATATACAACACAGAAGAACCTTGAAAACAATATGCTAAGTAAGGATGCCAATCCCACACACACACAAAAACACATATTATTCCATTTATATGAAATGTCCAAAATGGGCAATATAAACAGATTGAAAGTACAAAAGCAGTTGCTTAGGGTTGGGGGTGGGAGATAGGGAGATAGGATGGTGATGGTAAAGGGTGTAGGGTCTCTTTCCAGTGTGATAAAAATTTTCTAAAATTGGTAGTGGAGATGTCTGTACAATTCTGAATATACTAAAAACCATTACATTGTACACTTCAAATGGGTGAATTATATGGTATGTCAACTATATCGCAAGCTGTTACTCAAAAAAATCAGATTAATTTGTGATGCTCTCCTCCCACTTTTCCAGTATAAATACCTCATATATCACCATTTCTGGTTCTAAATAAGCCATTACCTATATGTTTGTGAAGTATCTTTATAAATACTTCAAGGTGAAGGGTGATTTCTTTTTCTAGATAGTGGGGTATTTTAAGTAATATCTAAGAAAGATCATAAATGATCTTTAAAAATAAACTATTTTTTATCCAGATTAGTTGGAAGCCATAAGAAATTGGAAATAAAAATCTGTGAAAGGAAAACAAAATTTAGCATACTTATTTTTCTTTCTACCATCAATATATAGGTATCTCCTGCTTAAAGGTATGCAGAATGCAAACTTATGGAAATAAGTGTTAATTTATTTTCAACAATATCTAAAATACCCACTGTCTAGAAAAGTAAATCACCCTTCTCCCTGAAGTAGCTAGAATCTTAGAGATTTCTATAGTTGGTATGAAAATAGAAATTTTCCAGAAAAAATAGACACTTCTAATCATCTCTGTCTTCTGGTGTAAGGAAATCTCAGCACAGCAAAAATCCAGCCTATTAAAAGTGGGTTGGCCTTAGAAACAAAGTCAGGAGTATACATTGACCAACAAAGATTTTAGTTGTAACCCACAGGAGAATTACGGCCCGCTGTTCATGACCTACTGATGTTGTACCCAACCTGTATTAAACAGAGGACCAAAGAGCATCACTGTTGCTCTGCTATCACCAGATAATGTGAAAATGGCAATACCGACAAGGGAGGTGATGGCCATGGGATTCAAAACATCCCTCTCCTGAGTTTCAATATTAATTCTGCCTAAATTTAACAAATAAAACACACCACAAAACAGTTGAGAGTTCTCTTAAATCTGTTTCTATAAGGGTTGCATGGGCATCTGGTTTATATCCTGTCATTTACATCTGGTAAATCTGACAATCATACTACCCAATGGAGAACTATTTTCAAGATAATGTTGAATCAAACTGATACTAAGCTTTATTGCAAAAGGAATATATACAAAAAATAGTACAGCTCAAATGTCTATTAAGAGTTCCTGACCAATGAAAGATACTATGTCTCCTGAGCAATTCTACCAACTTCATCTGAAATATGTCCAAACTCTAATGACAAGTGTATTGAAATGAGGATCTACTGGGTAGACACATATAGGAACTGCATAACAGTAACCAAATACATATGGTAAACAAAGAAAATAGTCTATCACAGTGGTTCTAAATCTAGCTGATCATAAAAATAACAAAATCCCTAGCCCCAAACCTTAGAGATGGTGATTCTTTAGATCCCCAGAGAGAGGCCCAAGAATAGCATCCTAACAGGAATCTTACCTCCAATAGTCCCCACAGCCACAAGAAATTAACCTTCTACAGCACATCTCTAATCACAACATTCTACAAGCAAAAACCTTCCGTGACTTCCCAGGGCCTACCAAACAAGTCCAAAATTATTTGATTAATGAAGTTCTTCATGATCTTAAAATAATCACTCTTTCAGGTCACATCTTCCACTACTTCTTATTTAAACCCTATGGTCTAGTAGTGTAGATTAAGAGCAAGGACTATTTAAGTGGAGAACCTAGGTTCAACCTTGACTATGCCATCTACTATATGGTTTTGAGCAAAGTCCTCAATTTCTCTGTGCTTCAATATTCTTATCTGTAAAATGGGATGACAATAATAGTACAAAGCATTTTGTGCTCTAAAAATAACATGGTTTTTGTCCAGAATAGGATGCTGAAATACTGCTGAGATACTGCTGATGGAGGTGGATCTCAGCCAGCAGAGCCATATTAAGATGGGCACAGGAGGCAGTGCAACTGTCCCTAGCCAAGAGCTGCATTAGGATGGGGACGCACCTCTCTGGGAAGGAGTCCTGGGGGCAGACGCTTATTTTAAGATTCAAATATGGAAAAACTCTATGATTCCAGTTTTGAATTACAGGTAATCAGTAAGAACTCATGATTATATACATGTATTTTTCCTAGCCCTAACTTGACAAAAGGGCCTAGAAGCAATAACTACTAAAGTAGCAATAAATACATCTGTGCCCAGATCTTGGTATCTAAATAACATTTCCTCCATTAAAATAAAACCAAGGCTCTTTAGAAAATGGCTGAATCCAAGTCAGAGACAGAAAAAGTATAAAGTGAGCCTGGAATATACAGTTGTGTCAGAAAGAAAAAAAGTATTCAAAGACTGATGGAGCGGGGCGCCTGGGTGTCTCAGTCGTTAAGGGTCTACCTTCAGCTCAGGGCGTGATCCCAGGGTCCTGGGACTGAGCCCCGCATCTGGCTCCCTGCTCTGCTGGGAGCCTGCTTCTTCTTCTCCTACTCCCCCTGCTTGTGTTCCCTCTCTCGCTGGCTGTCTGTCAAATAAATAAATAAAAACTTAAAAAAAAAAAAAAAAAAGACTGATGGAGAGATGTCAAAACGTTATAGAAGCCAGTGTGCATGGGGCTCCCTCTGGCCAAATATGGGCCCAACTGAATATAAAAAAGATTAATGACAATAATGAGTTACATTACAAGGAATTAAAAACAAAAAGAATCCATAAGTCCATGGTGATAGTCATTACGGGGGAAAGAAAGAGAAAGCTTTTCTTTATAGAACAATGCCAAGTAAGAAATGTAAAAGGAATGAGAGCACTTTAAAAATCACCATATTCCAACCACCAATGCTGTAATTAATTCAGCAAAGATCATCAACAGATGCTGAAACCACTAGGTGGAGCATTAATGGGAAACAATATGCAAACAATGTCAAAGTATCACTCCACACAAGGCTTCCTAATTACAAAGGAAAATATGGTCAAACTTAGTATCACCAATAATGGGACCATCTGCCATGATATGCCTCCTGATGAAATTCAATGGAAAGTATACAACATCACCTATGCAGCATTTGTGGCAAAAATTTTTAATCTGAATCTAATTAGGAGGAATCAACCAGACAAGAGGGGGTTAGGGTATAGTCTACAAGCTAAGTTGTTTGCATTCTTCAGAAATGTCAATGTCATGAAATAATAATGAACTAAGGTAGGGAGAGGCAACTGTTCTAGACTTAAAGACAACAAAAACACATTGGTTAACAAAAAGTAGTAAATGATCTTTGATTGTTTCCTGGTTTGAGAAAGGAAAAGAAAAAAACTATAAAGAACATTTTAGGTACAATAATTGCAGAAATATAAATATGGACTACATGTTAGATAATATTATTGTAACAACATTTAATTTCTTGGTGTGATCATGGTACTGTAATTACGCAGAAAAATGTTCTTGTTTTCATAAGATTCTGAAGTGATTGTGTGTGTGTGTGCGCGTGTGTGCGCCAGCAAAGAGAATGGGGTGGGGGGGGGGAGGCAGGGAAAGGGAGGAGAGAAAATAAAAGCAAATATGGCAGAATGTTAGTGTCAAATATTTTTTAACTTTTTAGCAGAAAAACTTCAGAATAATAATTTAGAAACAAAGCTCATATTTATTTTCCACAGAAATCGGTAAGTACATTTTCTACAACATTCTTATATATGCTATACCTAAGTCAGCTAAGGTCTAGAGATGAATTTACAGATCTTGTATTGATATTCCTATCCCAAAATTACGTTACAGAGCAAACTCTGAGGGATGGCTGGCTCAAACTGGAGCTGCTAATACATCCATAGAATAAGTTGTTTCTGTTTACCTTTTTGAGTCCTATGTTGTTGGTGGCTTTCTTCCCAAGCCCTACCTCATAAGGAGTGTACTTCGAATGTTTATTTGTTCAGTAAAGAAGTCATTAGATGGCTACTGAAAAATACACAGCCTTAATATAGTTCTAATTAAGCAACACTTGCCAGTCCTGTTGCTACAATCAGATACAGCACCTGAGAAAGTTTCAATAAACCAAAAAGCAAAAAAAAAAAAAAAAAAAAAAAAAAAAAAAAAAGATAAGAAAAAAACCTTTAAGAATGAAATGCCTTCAATTAGGGTTTCAAAGCAAATATAAGCCACTTTACTGATACCATAAACATGGAAAGCAAGACACAAGTGTTTTTAAGTCAGAATACTGTCCTGGCATCAGTAACATCCAAATGCAGCAACCCTTCCAAGTATTTCTTAAGAAATTTTAGGATGGGGACGCCTGGGTGGCTCAGTCTGTTAAGTGTCTGCCTTCAGGTAGGTCAGGATCCCAGGGTCCTGGGATCAGAGTCCCACAGAGGCTCCTTGCTCAGCAGGGAGCCTGCTTCTCCCTCTGCCTGCCACTCCCCCTGCTTATGCATGCTCTCTCTCCCTCTGATAGACAGACAGATAGGAAGAAAGAAATTTTAGGATCAAGTGAAGAGAAATCATATTCCTTTGTTATCATTTTGCTTTATCATATACAAGTAACAATTTTTTTGTGAGAACTTCTAAGATTTTCTCTCTCAACAACCTTCAAATATATAACAATTTTTTAAAGTATAGTTGACATATAATATTACATTAGTATGTTAGCTACAAGTCATATGGCCTCTATTATGTTGAGGTATGTTCCTTCTATGTCCACTTTGTTGAGAGTTTTAAACATGAATGGATGTTTAATTTTCTCAAATGCTTTTTCTGTATCTATTGAAATAATCATGATTTTTATCCTTCATTTTGTTAATGTGATGTATCACATTGGTTGATTTGCATTTACTGAGCCATCCGTGCTTCCCTGGAATAAATCCCACTTGGTCATGGTGAATGATCCTTTTAATGTATTTTTTAAGTCATTTTGCCAACATTTGGTTGAGAATTTTAACATCTATGTTTAATCAGGGATACTGGTCTGTAATTCTCCTTTTTTAGCGGGGTGTTTGTCTGATTTTGGTACTAGAGTATGCTGGCCTCATAAAATGAATTTGGAAACATTTCTTTCACTTCCATTTTTTTGGAATAGTTTGAGAAGAATAGGCATTCACTCTTCTTTAAATGTTTGATAGAATTCACCTGTAAAGCCATCTCATCCTGGACTTTTAAGTAACCATTTTTTATATAATACATAGTTAAATATATTATTTTTAATAATTTATATACTAATAACTCTTAAAAACCCCTAGGAATACAAGTCGGGCAATAAAAACCCATCATAATTACTAAAGTTCACTGATCTCTTATTATAGGTCAAGTACTACATTAGATGCTTCACAAGCACTATTCTATTTAATCCTCACAATCATAGAAGGTGGACAATATTTTCATTCCTTACTACCAATAAGAAACTGTAGCTTAGAGTTTCAGAACTAGTCCAACGTCAAACAGCTAATTGTTGCAAACCCCATCTGTCCTACTCTACAAAGTAACTCAATCACTACAATTCTGCCTCATTGGCAGTGAAGCGTTCACCAAAAGACACTGAAATCATTTCTGCTCCAAACTGTAGCATTCCCTTTTAATCTCGAACATCGACTCTTTAAACATTTCTGTAATTAAACTTTTTATTTTGAGATAACCATAGGTTCACAAACAATTGTAAGAAACACAGAGATTCCATATATCCTTTACCCAGTTTCCCCCAATGGTAACATCTTGCAAACCCATAGCACAGTATCAGAGTCAGGATACTGACACTGATACAATGAAACTATAGAACTTATCATCACTAGAATCTCTCTCCACTGCCCTTTGCTAGCCACATATATTTCCCTCCTGCCCTTCCCTCTCTTTAAACCCTGGCAACCACCAATCTGCACTCCATTTCTATAATTTTGTCATTTAAAGAATGTTACACAAATGGAATCATACAGTATGAAACTTTCTGGGTGACTTTTTAAACTCGGCATAGATCTATGGAGATTCAGGTAAACTGTTGTATGTAGCAATAGTTTTGTTACTTTTTTACTGCTGAGTAGTATTTCAATAAACCTCTTAAAACACTGATTATGATAATGTAAATACATTATAAATGTAAATACATCCGCTTGACCTACATGTTAAACATGTAACACAAACTATTTCACTTATACTTGTAGAAGACTGCTAAAATATATTAAACTGAAGTACTAAATTATTTAATGTAATGGGTGGCTGAATTTTCCCAATTTACCTTTCTTATGAATATTTGAAGTTCTAACTAAATTAAAGTTCTCACTCTTAAAAAGAAGAAACCGGATTATATGGCACTGTTAAAATAAAAAAACAGTGGGGTGCCTGGCTGGCTCAGTCACTAGAATGTGCAACTTCCCTGATCTCAGGTTCATGAGTTCAAGCCCCACGTTAGGCATGGAGTCTACTTAAAAATTAAAATAAATAGGGGCAGCTGGGTGGCTCAGTCATTAAAACATCTGCCTTCGGCCCAGGGCGTGATCCCAGAGTCCTGGGATCGAGTCCCACATCAGGCTCCTCTGGGAGCCTGCTTCTTCCTCTCCCACTCCCCCTGCTTGTGTTCCTTCCCTTACTGGCTGCCTCTGTCAAATAAATAAATAAAATCTTTAAAAAAAAAAAAAAGAAAAATTAAAATAAATAATAGTGTAGTAATCACCACATCCTCTTCAGAGCAGTGTGAGTGATCTTTTTAAAACACAAATCAGATCACATCACCTCTATATTTTAAAGAACCTTCCGGAGCACCTAGGTGGCTCAGTTGGTTAAGCGTCTACCTTGGGCTTGGGTCACGGTTCCAGGGTCCAGGGATGGAGGCCCCAAGTTGGGCTCCCCGCTCAGTGGGGAGTCTGCTTCTCTCTCCCTCTTGCCCCTCCCCCGTTTGTGCTCTTTCTCTCAAATAAATAAAATCTTGTAAAAAAAAATAAAAAATAAAGAAACTTTCAATGATTTCCCACAGCACGTGGAATAAAAATCTGATCACAATTCATTAGATCCAACACAACTGCTTCCTGACTACCTCTCAGATCTCATTTATTAGAGCCATGATGTTTTTTTCTGACAAGCCTATTCTGGCCTAGGAATTCTGCACTTACTGGCTCTTCTGGACTACATGGCTCTGCCATCTAATCTTTTCATGCCTAATTCGTTTGTTTCTTTTTTCTTCTGGTTCCAGCCAAAATATCATCTCCTCAAAGAGATCTTCCCTAAAGATTCTGCCTGCCTCCCAATTAAATTATTATCAAATCATCCTGCTTTATTTTCTTCATGGCAGTTAGCACTACCTGATGTTATCTAATTCACTCATATTTCTGCTTCTCCTACTCTCCCTCCTACCCTCTGCTTCTCCTACCTCTGCTACTCCAGAATGAATACTTGATGTAAACAGGTGCCTTGTCTAGTTTACAAAGGGCCTAACACACAACAGTGTTGAATGAAGGACTACATTTTCAACCCCAAAGAAACCTGTATCTTGTTCTGAACCATTCTGTCTCATCCTGCTTGTACCTGGCACTGATCCTTGATCTTGCTTTGTCTCCCACTAATAGCTTTATCCTTATCTTCTCAAGCCTTGTATTTAATATTACTCTAACATTTGGTTCCCTTCCTCAATGACAACTCATATTCACCTCCTGGATCATGTCTCTTCTGACTAGTTTCCTTTAGACAACCCACCTGATTCAGTTAGCTCCCAGAACTCTATTCCAAGATGGATCCTCCAGGTCTAGCGCCCCAGAGCATGGAGGAAACACAAAGCACTGATTAAGTGTGTAGGCTCTGGAGTCAAGCTGCCTGGGGAAAACCTTCACTCCACCAACTCTGTGACTCAGAATAGTGCACTTAACACCTCTGAGCTCCATTTTCTTCATTTACAAAATAGGAGATAATAACACTACCAACCTCAAAAGAATTGTTAGAGTTGAAATGGATTAATATAAAGGGCACAGAGCAGTATCTATACCTAATAATGTACAAATATTATCTCTCGTTCTCTAAAATACAATTACTTCTGACTATGAAGGAGTAAATGGTACCAGACTTGCCCCCCTGCCACAAACAACTCAAAAACTGGACAATCTATATATAAAACAACTATTCTCAGACACTAGACTACAGACAACAAAGGGCTGTGATCCCTGAGTGAAAGGAAATAATGAGAGCTCTACAATCATTTCACCTTTATGCCTGAAAGCACTTTCTGAAACACTGAACAGAAAAAGGAAATCCACCCTCCCCATGGTGGTCTCACTGAGTTGAAGAGACAAGACTGCAGTTTGGGAGACAGAGGGGTCAGGCTGCTAAAACTTATGGGGAAGAGTACCAGAGAGGAGGAAGCTACACAGAGAAATCTGTATGGGGTCCCATTTGGTTGAATACTGACCTGCACATGAGCAAGGTAAGATTCTACGAGGCTAGACAAAAATCATCTACCAGGGAAAAAACAACTACAAAGGAGATATAAGTAGAATAATTCCCACAGTTCACTTGGGCTTGGAATCATCCAAATTGCAACCAGCAAGAATGGAGAGACCACACTGAATATCCAGGGTTTCATAAGGGACCCTAGATGGTAACATTTGAGTAGTAGGTTTAAAACAGCCCTAGAATGAGGCTACTCTACACCCGCACTAACAAAGCTCCAAAACAAGTCTCAAAAGCATCCATGCTGATTTGCAAGTAACTTAACTGCCTAGAAAAACAAAGTTTAAATTTTTTTTATCTTAAAATAATTATAGGTTCACAAGAAGCTTACCAAAATTCAAAACTATAAAGGAGGGGGGAAATCAGACACTCATAAATGTGATAATTACAATGTCTACCATTAAATAAGAAAAACTACTAGACATACCAGTAATCATCTCATAATTCAGAGTCAGACAGACATGACAAAGATAATAGAATTGCCAAAGACTTTAGAATATCATAGAACATGAACATATAGAGGAAAGAAATGTAAGTTATAAAAAAACAAATGGAATCTTTATAGCTTAAAAATGTATGAGAAATTAGAGATTCATTGGATGAACTTAACAGCAACAGAAGCACTGAAGTAAGCTTGAAGACACAGCCAAGAGAAACTATCCAAACTAAAGCACCAAAAGAAAAAAAAGCATAAAACAACAACAAAAAAGAACAGAGCCTTAGCGACCTATGGGACAACAGCAAGCAATTATGTAAATGTAGTCCAAAAAAGGTGGTCAGGGGACAGGTAGATATATTCAAAGAAATAAGGGCTGAAATTCTTCCAATTTTGGTAAAAGCTACAAACTCACAAATTCAAGTAGTTCAAAAAAATCCCAAACAGAAAAGCTCACTAAGGCACATCATAACCAGACTGTACAATAATGAAGAAAGAAATCTTAAAAGTAACTAACGATAATGACACAGTACATACAGAGGAACACTAGTAAGAATAACATCTGACTTCTCGAGAAACAAGGTGAACCAGGAGACAGAATGCTATCTTTACTGTTCTGAAAGAAAAAGCTGTCAACCCAAAATTCTATAACTAGCTAACATATCCTTCAAAAATGGAGAAAGAATAAAGACATCTTTAGATAAATAAGGAAACACTGAGAAAAGCTGACATCAGCAGATAGATACTACAAAAAATGTTAAAGGAAGTTCTTCAAGGTGAAGGAAGAGAATACGAAACAGAAACTAAAATCTCATCAAAGAAATGAAGAGCACCAAAAAAGTTTATATATGTACAAATATGAAAGACTTTGCTTCTCTCGTTTTTTAAAACTCTTTCAAAAAAAAAAAAAGATTCTGGGGTATATAAAACATGTTCAAGTACAAAGGACAAAAGGGAGAAATAATGGTGATGTTTATAATACCCATGAACTGATAAGTATAAAATACGCACTGGGTTTTGAAGACTTAATACAAAAATAAGAATAAAAAATACTCATTAATAATTTTTAAATAGAAAGACTGTTCAAATAACATTTTCATATGTTGGGTTAAACAAAATATATTCTTAAAATCAATTTCCCTTGTTTTTATTATTATTATTATTTTTTTTTTACTGCAGCTACTAGGCAGCTTAAAATTACATGTGTGGCTCACATTATATTTCTGCTGCACACTACTGGTCTAAGTCTAAACTAACACATTGACTATGAGATGCCTATGTGTGGTTTTCTTTATATATATATATTTTTATATATATATACATATATGTATATATATATATACGTATATATATATATACATATATGTATATATATATATACGTATATATATATAAAGAAAAAATATATAAAGAAAAAAAATATATATATATAAAGAAAACCACACATAGGCATCTCATAGTCAAATTTCTGAAAAGAGAGAAAGAAAATCTTAAGGTAAAAAATGCAAAAAGAAAAATGGACTGAATTAAAAAGAGAAATAGAGAAGTCCACAATTATTTGGAGCTTTCAATACTCCTTTTTCAAGAATTATGAGAGCAAGGGAACAAAAAGTCAGAAGGGATAGAGAAGACCTGAAAAGCATTACTATTAAGCAAAATGACCTGATATTTATTTATAGGACACTACAGCCAAGAAGAGCACAATACACATACCTTTCAAGTGCACATGAATGCTCATCCAGATAGATCAAATTGCTGGGCCAAAAACAGTCTCAGGAAATTTGAAAGGGCTGAAATCATACAAAGTATGCTCTCTAACCACAAGAAACATAAATTAGAAATCAATAACAAAAAAAGATATCTACAAAATATCCAGATATCTGGAAATTAAAGAAGATACTTCTAAATAATCAATGAGTAAAGAAGAAATCACAAGAGAATTTAGAAAGTATTTTGAACTGAACAGTAATGAAACACCAGTCACTTGTGTTCAGCACCATGTCAAAATCTGCAGAACTGAGAGGGCAATTCATGACTTTAAGTGTTTATATTAGAAAAGAAGGATAGTTTAAAATCAATTACATAAGATTCCATTCTTAAGAAGTTAGAAAAAGGAGCAAATTAAATCAAAATAAGAAGGTAAGAAAAAAAAAAGAAGGAAGGAAGGAAATAAAGGTAAGAGCAAAAATCAGCAATATAGAAAACAACCAAAACAATACTAAAAAATAAAATGAGAAGCTGGTACTTGGAAAAGAGTTAACAGAATTGATAAACCTCCACCCAAATAATAATGTCAGGAAAGAACAAGGGGACATCACTTCATGTTTTACAGATATTAAAAGGATAATTAGGGAACATTATGAACAACCTAGTGCCAATAAATCTGACAAATTTATTTATTTATTTATTTATTTATTTATTTATTTATTTATTTATTTTTAAAGATTTTATTTATTTATTTGACACAGACAGAGCACAAGCAGGGGGAGCAGGAGAGGGAGAAATGGGCTCCCCAGTGAGTAGGAAGCCCGATGTGGGGCTCTACCCCAGGACCCTGGGATCATGACCTGAGCCAAAGACAGAAGCTTAACTGACTGAGCCACCCAAGTGCCTCAAACTTGACAAATTTAGATGAAATAAACAAATTCCTTGAAAGACTACAAAACAACCTAAATTAACACAAGAAACAAAACATCTTTATAGCTGTAAATCAATTTTTAAAAACAAATCTGTAATTAAAAAACAAAGAAAGCATGTAACCCTGATGGCTTCACTGGTGAGTTCTATATCCAACATTTAAGGAAGAAATGATACCAAACTTAGACAAAGTTTTCAGAAAATAGAAAAGGAAGGAACACTTTGTAACTCATTATATAAAGTCAGTATTACCTTCATACTGAAATCAAAGAAATTAGAAGGAAAGGAAAAACATCTTTCATGAATGTGGCTGCAAATATCCTCGAGAAAATATTAGCAAGATAAATCCACCAATACATAAAATAATACATCATGGCCAAATGAGTTTAATTCCAGTAATTCAAGATGAGTTTAATATTTGAAAATCAATCAATGTAATTCATATATGAACAAGTAAGGAAAGCCATATGATCATCTCAAAAGACCCCCCCAAAAAAGCATGTGACAATATACAACACCTACTCATGATTTGAAACATATACATTCATACAATTCTTAGCAAACTAGGAATAAAAGGGAACTTCTAAACTTCATAAAGGGAATCTTCAAAATCCTACAGATAACATCATACTCAATGAGAACCAAATCTGTTCCCCATAAGATCAGAAACAGGCGAGGATGTTTGATCTCACCACATTTGTTTAACATTTTTGGAAGTCTTAGTGCAATAACGGAAGGGGAGAAAAGACATATGTACTAGAAAGGAAAAAGTAAAACTGTTTATTCACAAGCAACATGATTGTGTATGTAGAGATCTGGACATATCCACAAAAAACCTACTAAGGAATATGCATTTAGCAAGGTTACAAGATACAAAAATCAATGTTCAAAATTCAATTGCATTTCTCCATATGAGCAATGAACTGGAAATTTAAAACCAATTCCATTTAAAATAAAAATAAAAAATACGAAACAGTGTAAAATTTAATAAAATATGTATGAGACTCATATACTAAAAACTAAAACACTATTGAAATAAATTAAAGAAAAGCTGAGTAAATGGGAACAGATACCATGTTTACACTGGAAAACCCGATTTCGCTAAAATATCAATTCTTCCCAAAATGATCTAGATTCAACACAATTCCAATCTCAATCCCAGCAAGTTTTGTAGAAACTGACAAGTGATTCTAAAATGTATATGTAAACACAAAGAACCTAAAATGCCTAAAACAATTTTGATAAAGAACAACAAATTTGGATGACTTACACTACCAAATTTTAAGACTTATTATGAAACTACAATACGAAGTAGTACTTTGTGGTACTGGTCTAATAAACATAAATCACAAAGAAAGACAATTATCATATAATTTCTCTCATCTATGGAACATAAGAACTAGGAAGATTGGTAGGGGAAGAAGGGGGGGTAATCAGAAGGGGGAATGAAGCATGAGAGACTATGGACTCTGAGAAACAAACTGTGGGCTTCAGAGGGGAGGGGGGTGGGGGAATGGGATAGACTGGTGATGGGTAGTAAGGAGGGCACGTATTGCATGATGCACTGGGTGTTAAACGCAACTAATGAATCATTGAACTTTACATCAGAAACCAGGGATGTACTGTATGGTGACTAACAATATAATAAAAAAAACATTTAAAAAAACATATAAATCAATGGCACAGACACACATATCAAAATAAGTCAGTAGAGAAAGAATAGCCTTCACCCACTAGATATCCTTGTTTAAAATAATAATAATAATAATAATAATAATAAGCCTTGACTCTTCCCTCTCATTATACAAAAATAAATAAAAGTAAATACAAAATGAATCATAGACCTAAATGTAAAAGCTTAAACTATGAACATTTAGGAGAAAAAAAAGAGAACAAATTCTTCACAACCACAATGTAGGTAAAGATTTTTTAGTACATAAGAAGTACTAACTATCAAAGAAAAAAATTAATTGGCCTCCATCAAAATTTAAAATCGCTTGAAAGACACCATTAAGAAAATGAAAAGGGAAACCACAGACTAGGAGAAAATATTTGCAATATATGTATTTGACAAAGGCCTTGTAGTCAGAATATACAAAGAACTCTTACAGTAATAAAATAAAAAACCCAATAAGAACATGAGAAAAAGACTTAAACAGACACTTCACCAAAGATGTATGAATGACATACATCAGTGATCACTGATAATGACATCAATAAGTATAGGAGAAAAACACTAAGTTACATTATCAGGGAAATACAAATTAAAATCACAAGGAGATATTAATTCACACTAGAATGGCTAAAATTAAAAAGATTGATGATACCAAAACTGTTGGCAAGGATATGGAGCAATCAGAACTTTCAGACATTGCTGGTGGCAAAATAAAAAGTACAACCATCACTTTGGGAAACTGCTTGACAGCTACTTAAAAGTTAAATACACTTACACAAATACGGCCCTCCAATTCAACTTCCAGGTATTTACCCAAGAGAAATGAAAATGTATGTCCTCACAAAAATGTACACAAATGTTCATTCATAGTTGCTTTATTTATAATAGGCCAAAACCTGGAAACATCAATGTCCAACAACAACAGGTGAATGAATAAACACATTGTGGTATTCATACAATGGAATAATACAAAACAATAAAAAGGGAAAAACTATACATAACAATATGCATGAATCTCAAAAATATGAGCAAAGGAATCCAATTCAAAAAGAGTTCATGTAGGGCACCTGGGTGGCTTAGTTGCTTAAGCATCCAACTCTTGGTTTTGGCTCAGGTCATGATCTCAAGGTCCTGGGATCAAGCCCCGTATCAGGCTCCACGCTGGGTGTAGAACCTGCTTAAGATTCTCTCTCTCCCTCTGCCTCTGCCCCTCCCCCCTCCACTTGGAGCACATGTGCTCTCCCTCTCTCTCTCTCTCTCAAAAAAATAATAAAAAGAGTTCATGCATTATGCTTTCATCTACATAAAATTCTAGCACAGGCAAAACTAATCTATAGTGACAGAAAGGAGATTAATGGATGCCTAGAGTGGGGTGAGGGGCTGACAGCAAAGAGATACAAGGGAATTTTGGGGGGTGATAAAAACATTTTATATCTTAACTGGACTAGTACTTACATGAATACATACCTTTGTCAAAACTCAAAACTATTTACTTCAAATACATATATTTTATTATCTTTAAATTATGCCTCAACAAAGTTGATTTTTAAAAAGAAAGATCTGGCCTTAGGAAGTCATTCAGACTTCACTGAGTTTCATCCTCCTCTGTTAAATGTGGATAATACCTTACCTATTTCTCACCTCACAAGGCAACCATCGCATAAGGTGTACATCAAAGTATTCTAAAAAGTTCTACTGATATAAAGGTTTACAGTGTTTTTATACTTAAGGTATTATACAGTGTATGACAATGGGATTAACCTACAGAATTGTCTATTGTTTAAAGATAATCTTCAAACTTCATTGTCATC
Organism: Ursus maritimus; assembly: GCF_017311325.1. Classification (NCBI taxonomy): domain Eukaryota; kingdom Metazoa; phylum Chordata; class Mammalia; order Carnivora; family Ursidae; genus Ursus; species Ursus maritimus. The sequence goes on along the minus strand of NW_024424452.1, from coordinate 100,456,061 downwards.
ATTTATTTTTATGCTTTCCCAAACAAATGTTGTATCAATTAATACTTTAAGGAAAAATAATCAGGAGATTTCTATAGTATCACCTTCATGTGCCTGGTCCATTAAGAAAGGAGTTGCCAATGAGCCATCAAAGACATGTATGCAGGAAAAAAACAATAACCACCAAGAAAATAAAACCAGGTTTTTATGGAAAAAATAAAATAGACTATTATATCCAACAAATCAAGATTTAAGTATAGACATATATATTTTCCAAATGTCCTAACCATAGTGACCTGGGCAAGATTTATTTTTATGATAGTTTATATATGGCAGCTCAGGCTTGTCCACCACCACTCAACATAATTGCTGCTACTTTATGCCAACAATGTAAAATGACAGCTATGTTCTTTCATTTGCTAACCAATATGACATCCCTAGTATATTTTAACCAGTCACATATGGGGTACTTCAAAGTATGTTTGTACGTTACAGCTTTCCAGATTTCAAAGTTTCCCAAGCATATGTGATGCTGAGTCAAAAATTGCTTCAAATCTCAAAATCTAAAACAAGCTACGTAAAATACACTGAAATATGCTTTATCATATAAAAATAAGCATCAGTAAAGGCTCCCCTTAACAATGAAAAAATTGCCTGAAAGGAAGTTTGTCAGCAGATTTCTTTCAGCTGGGTGTGTATGAAAAATGCTCCTGACAGTACTCACTTTACCAGAAAAAAAAGAAACATAAGGTTGCGACACAATCATAGCTGTTCTCTAATTTGGCTCTACCACCCAGTCGGGCTTCATTTCCCAACACTATCTATGAGAAAGAGAAAAAGGAAGGTCATGATGCCTCCCTTAAAAGTAGCTACTCATCCTAGGTTTGTAGAATATACAAGCCAATTTAAAACTGAAGAACAACAGGGAAAGTTTCACAACATTTGAACACAGCTATGGCAGAAACTCAAACAGCACAGTAAGAAGTAGGAATACCTTTTCTCCAACCGACCAAGTATCTGAAGGGACCCACTTTCTTCTAGACAAATGCCTGTTGGCAAGCAGTGCCCAGATTAACACGCCACAGTGTGGAACTAAAAGATCACACTTTCCCTAAGCCGGCTGCATGGCCTCTACACATAGACACTGACCAGAGCCCACAAAGCTGCAGCTATCAGAAAAAATAAAGAGCTGAAGATCTAGGAGGTACCTCACCAGCTAACTGGCAGGGAAATGTATGCATACTTGAAAAAAGTTCAAATTTATGAACCTGTGTGCTTTAAATGGATGCTCATCAGCAATGAAGCAATTGTTTTCCCCGCCCCGCAAAGTAACCTGTTGACATAATTCTCAAGAAATGCTCCTACCTACAATAAACTGTCAAAGATTCACTCTGTGAACTCTAAGGTGAAAAAAAATGTAAAGACATCAGGACTGTCAAATTTTTTTATCCCCTTGGCTGGCAACACCTTACTAGCATTGACTTTTCAAACAGACAAGTACTGCCACATAAAATGCCACCTCTATAATTTTGGTAGACCATGATATATATAAATCCATTAAAACATTAATTCACTAATGAATCATTAACTATTGGCATTATTAAACCTAAATTCTAATTTAGATCACTAAAAATTCATTAAATGATGCTATTAATTAAAATGCTATTTAACAAAAGAAAGACTGAAAAAAATTAGTATTCCTTGCATTTTCAGGCCTTTTCCAGTAATATTATAATTACATGGAAGCTACTGCTATGGCATAAACTCTATTAAAGATGGAAAGAAAAAGCTTATTTTACTTATTTATTTTTTGAAGTTTTTGAGAGAGAGAGAGAGAGAGTGTGTGTGTGTGTAGGCGCATGAGCCGGGGTTGGGGGGACAGAGGGAGAGGGAGAGAGACAATGTTAAGCCGGCTCCACTCTCAGTGCAGAGCCCAATGCAGGGCTCGATTTCACAACCCTGAGATCATACCTGAGCAGAAATCAAGAGTTGGACACTTAACCTACTGAGCCACCCAGGCGCCCAAGGAAAAGCTTATTTTAGACAAGTAGTACCAAGGCATGGTATTACACTTAATTAAAATGTCACAATATCCAAAGAATTTCTAAACCTGTATACCTCAAAATTTTATATTAAAAGAAAAGATGCTTTTAGTTTTTATTTTAAAACTACTTTAGAAAAATCTATGGGAGCCCCCTAAATATATCATGATGTTCTGTATTTATTAAACAGACTCTTAAGATATTTTCCCTGAGATACAAGACCAAAAAATTATTAACTAGCAAACTGGCAGAAAAATTCAGAAGAAAATAGATATCATATAGATCAAAAAGACTCTGGTACTACTCAGAGTTGTTCAATTCTTTATCCTACACTTCTGACTGTTCTCCACAGTATTTCCTACGCATTACTAAAATATTTGTGCTGCTATTCATGGCCTTCTCTTTTTATTCTAAAACATCCCCCCCATGGCATCTCAATCCCATGGCTTCAACTACCATTACTACTCAGGTGATTCCCAAATCTCTATCTTCAGCCCACACGTCATTGGGCATCTCTTCTTAGTGGATGGTGGGAAGGCATCTGAAACTTAAAGCTGTCCCCAACTAAATTACCTATTCACTCTACCATGGCCATTTCCCGCACTTCAATTCCCTCCTCTCCTCTTTTCCCTATCTCATAAAGGTCACTACAATATATACTCAGCTTGCTTAGTCGAGGTAATGTAGCCTCATTATTTCTATATTTTTAAAATGTAACTCTGATCATGTCATTGTTTTGCTTAAAAACCCTTTGGGGGGGGGGGCGCCTGGGTGGCACAGCGGTTAAGCGTCTGCCTTCGGCTCAGGGCGTGATCCCGACGTTGTGGGAGCGAGCCCCACAGCAGGCTCTTCCGCTGTGAGCTGCTTCTTCCTCTCCCACTCCCCCTGCTTGTGTTCCCTCTCTTGCTGGCTGTCTCTATCTCTGTCGAATAAATAAATAAAAATAAAAAATCCTTAAAAAAAAAAAAGAAAGGGTAATCAATTCAGGATCACAGAGCAAGTTAAGTCACTCACCTGGGCTCCAAAGTCTCTAATCTGGTTGCCTCACTCCAACACTTCCCTGCCCTCTCTCGCTGGCTGTCTCTATCTCTGTTGAATAAATAAATAAAATCTTAAAAAAAAAAAAAAAAACCCTTTGGTGCAAAAAGTTCCAAAACATCCATCAACGAAGGATTAGGCAAATAAATTGTGGTATTTTCTTGCCTCGGGGTATTGTGAAGCCTTCAGAAATGACTGTATGTATCTGTATTTATTAGTATGGAAAAATGGTTATGAAGCCTTAAGAGCTAGCAACATAGTTTGCCATCGCTCCTCCAGCCCTAGCTCTACCTCAGGATTCTGCTTTATTTCCAAACTTGCTAGCAAGTAAATTCCTCCCATGATTTGCTCAGACTTCTGAGGTAAAGAAGCTGGCTGGCATCATTCATCATTTTGTGCAGGGCACCTGAGCGGAAGCCATAGATCATTTGCTACTCTCTAAATTTTATCTACTCTGACAAAAAATGGCTCTGGCCAAATGCAATAAAACTCTGAATCAACTTTTATAACTGAAATATTTCTAGGTCAATTCAATGCAATTACATAATTAAAGAATATGAGCAAAAATCTAAAATCTATTGGATTTAAGTTTCTAAAATACATCCTTAGTATTAATAGGCATGTTTCACTTCAAGAAAACTGGTAAAAATACAGGTGTAAATATGAAACAAAATTATTAAATTTTATTTTTTTTTAATTTCAGCTTTACTGAAGTATAATTGACATAAAAGTATAAGAAATTTAAGTGTACATCAAGGTGATTAGACATACCTATAATTGTTACATTTTAACACCACAGCTGAACATAAAAAGCAAAGGGGAGTCAGCAAGTGAGCTAACAGAAACCAAAAGTCTACATACTCTATTCCCCATGATTATTTGAAAGCAGAGACACTTATTATGTTAAAATGAAAAAGTAGAACGCTAACAACTTAACCACTTAATCAGATTCTATTATAAATTCCATGAGTTCAGGAGCCTCCTCCAGAACAGCTACTACTGGAAGCTTAGTAAGTATGTACTTTAGGAATAATGACAGCTCACTCTACTCAAATCTGTAGGAAAACAAAAATCAAAACCAAATATTCGCTACTCTCTTGTAATTATAAATGACTTCCCTTTCAAAATACACTTAATTCTCAATTTAAATATTCACTAACATCTCTTAATCCTTCACCGATTCAGAATCTTCTCTGGGCCAGATGCTGGAAATACGACAAACATGATCATCGTGGCCCTGTCTTTGTGAAACTGATTCTGTAATAAAAAGCACACTTTCCATTAGCCTTGCTTAGGAGGAACAACTATAAAGTAGTTGACATTTTTTCCCTATTAAGAATTTGATTTGAGGACATTTACCTTGACTCCAACACACACACACACACATACACACACATACACACACACACACACACACAAAAATGTATAATCCACCTTTTCCAAAAAATGAAGTTTCCAAAAACAGGCTCTAACAGGTAAAGCTGTTTGGTACTTGTAGTATATCAGCACCATCTTTCTTCACTTATCAGAGAAACAAAAGTCTCAATAATGGAGATAAAACTGAACATGGTAATCACTTCACAATATATACATACATCAAATCATTATGATGTACACCTAAAATGTGTGTGTGTGTGTGTGTGTGTGTGTGTGTGTGTATCAGTTATATCTCAATAAAAATAAAACACTAAAAGAAAAAGTGGAGACTGGGGCACCTGGGTGGCTCAGTCAGTTAAGCGTTTGCCTTCAGCTCAGGTCATGATCTCGAAGTCCTGGGATCAAGCCCCACGTTGGGCTCCCTGTTCAGAGGGGAGCCTCCTTCTCCCCCTCCTCATGCTCTCTCCTTTTCTGTCTCTCTCTCAAAATATAAAAATAAAATTTTTTTTAAAAAGTGGAGATATTATATTATATTATATAAGATGTCTCACCATGCACCTTCCAACTAACTTTAAGTGTGTTTTTGAAGAGGCTTCATCATATAGACAAAATTGAAAATCTGAATCCTTTTAATCACAAAGTTTTGGCTTAAGGAAAAGGAAATACTCTCTTCTTAGCAGCCCCATCCTTCCCCTTACTACATACCCGAGAAAGAAATAGTGGTAAGAAACAGACTCCAAAACACTGACTGGGCCCCCACGTTTGCAGGGATGGTGTATTTAAATATTAAGGTCAGCACCAAGTCATGCGTGGCCTCTTGTCTGTCATCTGTCCATGTGGCTGCAGTGTTCATGAGCCCAGGACCTGCTCCCTCAAGAGAAAAGGCCAGTCACCCTTCTCTTGTTCTCTCTTTCCTATGACCAGTAAGATACTAAGAGGATCTATGAGAAATGCAAGTTCTTTCTCTCTCCTTTAAAGGTTTTCCAAGTAACAGGGCTATAGAGCAGCACCTACCTGGACCTGGTCTTCTCCTCACTCCAGCTCCTCCTTTCCCCACCTTTAGTTTTCACTGCCTGTCCCTCCTTCTGCTTCTAACCCAACTTCTCTCACTCTTCCCACCACTGACCAGTTCTCTATTTTCTCCTGCCCTCCCTGCATGCTCACCCAGGCTTCTCCCTTCTACTCTCAAGTTTTTTTTTTTCCTCTGAAACAGGCAGGATAGCCATTGACCCTACTGGAATAGTTAAGTCCCACGTCTGGCTGTTACAGGAACATAAAGGACATCTTCTTACTACTTGGTTCTAGGCCAATGTAATGGAGGACAAAAAGAGCCCTTTTACTTGGTTCAGCGTAGCTTACCAAAATTCTGCACTGGGGGCTAAGAACCAAACCTGAGCTGATGCTAAAATGATTTGCCTTGCTTTGCTTTTTTCTGCCTTTTCTTTCAAGTATTTCTCATAAACCAACCTGAGGTCTTAGTCAAAGAACAAGACAATCATTTCTGAGCTCCCTGACCAAATACTGTGATAAGAGCACCCAACTTCTTGTATTTTTAACACCCAAAACAACTAATTTTTTCAAAAAAGTTTGGTAGAACTTTTTGATATTAGGAAGAAGCTTTTGAATGTCCTTACCTAATAATTTACTGTTTCACCATGCAAGAAATACTGATCTTATATTAATATATAGCACTTTGTACTTACTGAAGTTATCACACATATGTTGTCCAGTCTTTTCTCAAATTATTTTGTCTTACTATGACGTTACTATACTAAAACACTGACACCCTAAGAAGGGAAGCTTCTCTGCTACACTATAATTACTATAATGGCTTTTAATGATTATCTACCCACCTTCTTTTCCTAAGTGCTTTCATTCAGGCCCATGGACTTCAAACGCTGATGACGCTCAAATTTAAGTCTCACACAGGACTTCTGAACTTCACACTCATATATTCAACTACTTGACAGCCAGAAGACATTGATAACCCAACAGGTCTAAAATATAATTCCTGATTCTTCAGCTGCCTCACCCCACCCCACTTCCCCCCACCTCACCTTCTACATCCGCTATCTACAAAGCAACCTGAAAGCACTTACTTTTTAAAAAGTAAACCAAATCAAACTCCTTGCCCTACTTAAAATCCTCCAGTGATTTCCATGCACAGAATAAAATTCAAACTTCTTATCATGGTCTACAGGGCTCTACCTGCTTAGGCTACAATCTTTATCTCTATCTACTCTCCCTATCAATCTTGTTCATGGCTAACCTCAGTGGCCTTCAGTTCCTGAAACGTACCAAACTCACTCCTACATCAAGGCCGCTAACCTTACTGTTCCTTTTGCCTGGAATGTTCTTTTCCCAGATTTCACATGCTTGTCCTTCTAGTGTTTGGGTCTCAGTTCAAATGTCAGCTCTCTAGACAGGACTTCCCTAATCACGTCCTATGAAAATAGCACGTTCCACTCCCTCTAGCCCCTTCTTTCTGATTTATCTTCTTCACAGCATTTGCCACTGTCTGAAATTGTCATGATCTGTTTAGCTTTTTACTGTTTGTCTTTACTACTAAAATATTACTTCTATGAAAGCAAAGGCTTGGTCTATCTTCTCATTACTGCATCCCATTCCCCAGGCCCAAAAAAATTTTCAACAAATATTTACTGAAAGAAATCAGCATTTCATATTGTACAAATTATATAATTTTTGGTAAATAAATGTAACCCTGAAACTTTAATTCCTGAAAATGTTCCCTCCAGGAAATTCTTGTTAGGAATCTTATCATCCAGACATTAAGTTTATTTATTTTGTGGATGACCCACCAATTCAGGGCCTTGAGTTTGTTCTGTCAGCTATGCTCTTACCCCTTTATTTTTGCCTGACTGGCTCCTCCTCATGTACATCTCTGCTCAAATACACTCCGTGTAAGGATGCCCCTAACCATTCTAACTAAAGAGAATAGCACACGATCGCCTCGGATCACTCGATCCCATTATCCTGCTTTTACTTTCTTCATAGTCCTTACCATTCTCTAAAGTTACCTTTTTAAAATTTGTTTACTTGTTTGCTTACCAACAAAGTAAAATGTATAAATTCAGGAAAACAATAATCGGCATTCTTACATCCCAGCAAGTTTATTAAAAGAACTTCCTGAAAAGAAAGATGGACCCCTGGGACAGCTCTGTAACATATCTCACTCTGTAACAGCTCACTGTAACCCCCTTTCCAACCACAGAACACTACAGGTTCACAAGGAATCCGACTAACAAAGATTTTTTTTTGTTATAGAAGCTCATTTATCCAGGTGTATGAACACAAGCAAGTGTCCAAATGGAACACTTTCTAAAGTCTTTTGTTTTAATGACCATCTATTTTCTTTCTTTAAATCATATCACTGACGTGAGTTAAAAACAATTTATTAAACTGCTATCATCTACCAAGCTGCAAAAATGGGTTGGTATCATAGGGTTGAGGTGGGAGATCAATCTGTTCAACACAGACTGGGGGTATAGATGGCTACAGACAACTGCTGTGACCACCCACTGCTCCACAGCAATGGACTGTAATTGTGCAAATTAGAAAAATTTACATTTCTGTATCAAACCTACCAAAACATCTCAATCTTTGTGCTCTAATTATATATGTGTGTATATATAATTATATAGCAATAATTATGTATCCTATATAAATATAAACCACCTTCTACTGTACCACCTACTGAAGAAGTTTAGTAATCTACAATGAATGGTTATCTTTTTTTGTTGTTTTAAAAAAGATGAAAAGCCCTAGTTAATCGATGTTTAATTCATCTTCAGTAAACAACAAAAATTACTGCTGGCAGGTCTGTAATATCAGACAACTTCTTAAGTATCTTAGCTTTTGCTACGTTGAATGAGTTATGAAGATTACAAACAAAAAGAATATAAAACTTTCATTATTCCAAAGTGAGTTATCAAAACATTAACTGGAAAAGATATATGCCCTCCCATGTTCATTACAGCATCAATATTGTAAATATTACAATAACCAAAATATGGAGACAACCTAAGTGTCCATCAATGGATAAAGAAAGTGTGAAATGTGAAAACACACACAGACACACACTCAGAATATTATTCAACCATAAAAAAAGAATGAAATCTTGCCAACTCTGACAACGTGGATGAACTCTGAGGGCATATGCTAAGTGAAATCAGTCAGAGAAGGACGAATATCATACAATCTCACTCATATGTGACACCTAAACAATAACAAAAAAACAAGCTCACAGATACAGATAACAAGTAGGTAGTTGCCAGAGGTGGAGGGTGGGGAGTAGGTGAAATGGGTGAAGGGGTTCAAAAGGTATAAACTTACATGACTTAAATAAGTCATGGGGATGTAATACGCAGCATGGTGACTAGAGTTAATAGTACTGCACTGTAAATTTAAAAGTTCTAAGAGTAAATCTTAAAAGCCCTCATCACAAGAAAAAGAAAAGTATGTAAATACATATGGTGACGCGTGTTAACTAGACTTACTGTGGTTATTTCACAATACACACAAACACAAACCATTATGTAATATGTCAATTATACCTCATAAAAAAAACAAAAAAACATTTGAAAAAGTTATCTATTTTATAGACAAAGTTTGAAGCAACTTTTTCCATCATCATTAGAGGTGAACTCTGAAAAGCCAAACCAAAAAAAAAAGGAATTGCACGTGAAACTGTAGTGTATTCAAGTCAAATAAAATGATTAAAATTTTTTGAATTGGGAAATAAGACAGCTATCAAAGTGTCATTTCAGGAAAATTCATCTGACAGCAGTATACCACAGAAATTTTAGATAAAATAAATCTTAAGGAGGCAAGTCCACATACAAACTCTATTCCCACAGTTCTTTTCATTAAAACAGATAGAAGCTACTGGTAATTGCATATTAAAATACATTTTTAAGAAAAACATGGGTGTGTACTTAGTTTTCAATACCAACACCATCATTTACTGCTCTTCTCTAGAAAATAAAGCAATTTAACTAAATTGGTTTTTAATGTGGGCTTATAACCCACTCATGGGTCATATATGAAGTCAATTCAGTCATAACTAATATTTTTTCCAACTAGAATAGAACAAAAATCAAGTTAAAATGATAAATACTTTCATTTCTATAATATATGTGTACTAAGTAAACCAGGTGTGGTAAATACATTTGCAGTATGTACTTCCATGAGTCACAGTCAAAAGAATTTCAAAACTCCAGACCAAATGATTGCCAGGGTCTTTCAGCTGTTAAACTTTACAGCGAATTAATGGACGGCTTTTTCTTTATTTAATGTTTAGCTACAGTTCTTTTAATAGCAAGCAACAGAATATAAATGCTGAATTAGCTATGCTAACTTAAACAAAAATTGGGGCTTATTGGGAGGGCACTAGAGTGGTTTACAGCATCTATGGAAGAGCTGAACCACTAAGCTTAGGAAGGACAGAAACTGAGCAGCGCCAGCTCCCTCAGCCTCGGAGTTCACAGACTTCCACCTAGGGTACCACCTTGGTAAGACAGGGTGGCTCCAATCACCTACTATCACTGTGCTGTGATTCACTCTCCGTTGGGTTTTCAGATTCTCAGTAAACAGTCCAATTAGCCCACCATGCATCAGGTATCTCAACCTTTGGATAAATCAGCAATGGCCAGCAGCACGGTAAGATGCATACAAATGGTCTCTGGGGAAATAAACTGTCCACCATCTCAATTTGTCTAAAATAGCTCATTTTTCTGGCCAGAAATTAACACTTCATTTACTGAGCCCTTACTGTACAAGACACAATACTTGGTTCAATATGATAAATATATACAATGAATATGTACACTAAAACATTACATTGTACACCATAAATATATGCAATTTTTGGCAATAAAGCTAGAAAAAAGAAATATAAAATATGTTTTCAACAGATACAGGAGAACCTAGATTTTATGTAAGAACAAAAACAAACATACACTGAACATTATAATAAACATTTTTCATTTCACATGTATTCTTAAAAACTTAGTTATTATAAGTCCTATTTTTTTAAACCAGGATTTATTTTAAACCAGGGAAATTGTGAAAATGAAACCGAAAATATTTTTTAAATTAAAACACTATTTTGCAAAGTGAATCACTCTATTTCTTTAAATCTGTAACTTTATATGTTAGTGGTCACTAAATGAGCTGCATCCCTTACCCGAGAAAAGAGCACCTGCGATGGTCTGGATGTTTGTGCTCCCCCAGAATTCGTATGTTAGAATTCTAATGCCCAAGGTGATGGTATCAGGAGACAGGGCCTCTGGCAGATGATTAGGTCGTGAGGGCTATACCCTCATGAATGGGATTAATGCCCTTATAAAAGAGGCTCCAGAGAAATCCCTGCCCTTTCCACCATGTGAGGACACAATGAGAAACTGGTAGTCTACAACCCAGAAGGAGGCCTTCACCAGAACCCAACCATGCTGATCCTTGATCTTGGACTTTCTAGCTTCCAAAACTGAAAAATAAATTTATTTATAAATTACTCAATCTGCGGTATTTTGTTACCTGAACAGTCTAAGACAGGACCCTCAGTCGGTGACCAAAACAATTCCCTCTTCTCCCTACTATTCTTATTCTTGGGATTCCCCTTCATTGCTGCACACTCTCCATGTGACATCCTACTTCATGCTGACATTCTCTGTGGGTCTCCCCAAGAATCAATGCAGATCATAACCCACAAGGACAGGAAAAAGGATGGCAGCGCAATGTATCTGTAGAATAAGCACTGGGTTAGGAGTCAGGAAGATCTGGGAACCACCTCTGCTCTGTCACTAACTAGCTATTTAATCATGATCTATTCACTGCCTCTTTCTATACCCGTCAGAAGAAACTAAATAAGTATCTTATTAAATAAATCTATCCATAAGGTTTCCTCACTTGTCAAAAGGAGATGATAACAACTACCCTATTTATCTTTTCTGGGTGTTAAAAAAAAAAAGTGTAAATGCATCATAAACGATTAAGCACCATAGAAATAGTATTTTCTTAACTGAGGTATAATTGACATATTAGTTTCAGGTGCATAACACAATGACAATATATTGTGAAATGGTCACAGTAAGTTTAGTTAACACCTGTTACAATACACAGTTACAGAATTTTTTTCTTGTGAGGAGAACTTTTAAGATTTACTATCTTAGCAAGTTTCAAATATGCATTGTAGTATTATTAACTGTAGTCACCATGTTTTACATTACATCCCCATGACTTACTTATAACTCTAAGTTTGTGCCTTCTGATCCTCTTCAACCCTTTGGCCCACACCTACCTGCTGCCTCCGGCAACCACCAATCTGTCCTCTGTATCTTTATATGCTTGGTTTTTTTGTTGTTGTTGGGTTTTTTTGTTTGTTTTTAGATTCCACATACAATCTCACTTTTTTTCCTATTTGTTTGCTTAGCTAGATTTTTTGAAAAACCATCTGGTGTAAATGGGCTAAGCATGGCTTTGGAGGCAGCAGATACAAGTTTAAATCCTAGCATCATGTTTCATCACCTGTTTGGCCTTGGGCAAATTGATGCACCTTTTGGGGATGTCAGTTTCCTCACCTATATACAACAGGAACACTACGACCTCTCTCATATATCGCATTAAAAACTAACATTTGTCAAGTATGCTCAATTCTGCTCATACCTCATTTCATCCCCACAAGTCTAGACAAGTCTCCACACTGCAACTCTTTGATCCCATATAACCCCTAACGTCCTCCAAGAGCATCTTCAGGGCAAAGATCATCTACTTCATCACCAATGCCTCACCTAGTGTACAAAGTAGAACTAAGTTTATTATATCAAGGAATTCCCATCCATCTTTGTGATAAATGTAAGAATAACAAACTAAAAAACAGGATATTCTAACAAAATGAGTATTTCATTTCTCTACACAGAGACCCACTTTCACTTATATACAACTCTTTTTTTCCAAAAGGAACTAAGAAGAAAAGAGAAACTTAGGATAAGACAGAGTCAACTTTATCTTTCTCATCAAAAATAAGAGATTTATGAAGCATGAGAGACTATGGACTCTGAGAAACAAACTGAGGGCTTCAGAGGGGAGGGGGGTGGGGGAATGGGATGGACTGGTGATGGGTAGTGAGGAGGGCACGTATTGCATGGTGCACTGGGTGTTATACGCAACTAACGAAGCATCGAGCTTTACATCTGAAACCAGGGATGTACTGTATGGTGACTAACATAATATAATAAAAAAACATTTAAAAAAAAGAGATTTAAGAATATCAGTTCAAGATTTTTATTTTTATTTTTTTTTAAAGATTTTATTTATTTATTTGACAGAGATAGAGACAGCCAGCGAGAGAGGGAACACAAGCAGGGGGAGTGGGAGAGGAAGAAGCAGGCTCATAGCAGAGGAGCCTGATGTGGGGCTCGATCCCGTAACGCCGGGATCACGCCCTGAGCCGAAGGCAGACGCTTAACCGCTGTGCCACCCAGGCGCCCCACAGTTCAAGATTTTTAAACTATAAAGCTGACCCTTTACTTATTTGGGGTTTTAGTTTTTTATCATTATTAAATAAAAATATCAGGGTTCACAAGCACCAGGAGCAACAGAGAATGGGGAAGCTAACATCTAGACCCCGAGTCTCCCAGAAGAACAGAGTGAAACCAAGAAGCTATCTTTTCCCCAGCTTCTAGTAGTTAACCACCTATTAATCAGAGTTGGCATAAGGGATAAAATCTTTTTGCCAGTCCTATTCTAGCTTCATTTCCCAGCTCTGATGAGTCAAAAATCACCTCAATTCTATCTCAAAAATGCTTCTCCCAAACGAACTCTCTTCTGCATGTCAACGGCCTCTGCTTCAGGTCCCTGGCTATTTTAACAGCCTCCTAAGTGCTATCTCTTTCACAATACCACCCAACTGACTTTCTGTAACACAAACCTGATGGTATCCCCTCTAGTTTAAAACCCTATACAGGTGGCTCTCTATCATTTCAGGATAAAGTACACACTTGGCATGACATAAAAGGTCATTCATGCCCTGTTCCCATCTAACTCTCTGGTCTCATTTCTCATTGCTCCCTAACACATACTTAATTCTAAAGCTACAACCAAACTCCTTGTTTTTCCCTACGCACATCACAATGCTCTCATACTCCCTTTTAACATCCTGTTATACTTTCATATACACTACCTTATAACATGTCCGTCTTTGCCTCCCTGGTATATTCCTTCAAAACTCAGCATAAGAGTAGGACTAAGTTTGGTGCCTCTGTACACCTAAAAGACATGCATTATAATTTGGTTATTTTTCTATAATCCCCAGTAGAAAGCAAGACCCTGAAGGGTAGAAACTCTTTAATCACAGCAGAAAATACACAGTACACAGCAGAAGTTCTATAAACTAAATAAGTAAAAAAAAAAAAAAAAAAAAAAAAGGCCTGACTGAGTTCAGTTTTATTATAAATATAAAAAGGTTTCTGTGAGATCATCTGGCAAAATAAACACCAGTCATCAAGTTATATTCCTATGAGAAAGTAAGCCTGGAGTTCTAAATAAATTATTACAAATATAATAAACATGGTTTTACAAAAGATAACATGAATTGATAACTAAGGTGTATATGTTACCTAGAAATAATGGAATCCAAATTAGGTATATGATTCATAGGATAGAGAAAATTGAGATCCAGCACCATGGGTAAAAACCCTCTACAGACAAGTGCTGCTTGTAACTCTGCAAGGCATTATTATAAAAGGGTGACCAGAAATTAATATCTCAACTACTACTGCAATGCTTACATTTATATAATTCTCTTCCTCTAACATGCAATTTTTAATCATCTTAAATAGGGGGGAAATTTTTTAAGTAAGATGATGGCACCGTGGAAATCCCTAAGAATCCCAAACAAGACCAATATATTGGAGAAGGTCAGCAAGGAAGACAAAGAAAAAAGGAACAGCACAATGTTCTTGAGATCAGCTTCTCTGTTGTCAACACCTTTCATATATCCAGCAAAAATAAGGGTAACAAGGGAATTACCTTGTACATTCTTAAAATCAAGAAACTCATATCCACCCAGACAGACTCTGTCATAACTCCGCTCATCATCTATTAACAAACAAGTCAAAGGCTACCGTTACTCGTAGCACACGAAATTAACATAACCTTCAAGACAGGAACTATGGGTAAATTGCTCTGAAAAGAAGTGCGGACAAATTACCAAGATTTCAAACCACCAGGCAGATTTCCTGGTAGCATGCCATTTCTCTTCCTTCTACCTCTCCACTTCCCATTTTCCTATTACCTATTCCTGTTATCCTATTCCAATTACCTTCCTATTACTCAAAGACAAAAAAAAAAAAAAATACAATGTGGTGGTTAAGGAACATGGGATTTTTTTTTTTTAAAGATTTTATTTTTAAGTAATCTCTACACCCAACATGGGGCTCTCAAACTTACAACCCTGAGATCAAATGTGATAAAATGAAGTAACACTTCTTTACATGTAGGAACATCCTTCTTGAGATAAAAAAACATTTCCATCATCTATGTTTTAACCACAGCTTTACTGGCCCTCCATTATAACAAAGCAGTTTACTGGCCAGTAGCACAAATGTACAACTTTTTCGCTTATATTTTCTGAATATCCGAGAACATCCATAAGCAATACTGACACTTCATGAGAGAACACTTTATGCCTTAGTTATCAAATGACCTAACAGCCCACTTTAATTTCCATTAAACAAACAGGATATTCAATCTTTTCTTGGTAGTCATTAAAAGAAAGCACATCAAAATAAATTTTTTGTTTATATAATAATGATCGTCCCAAAACAAGATTTGATTTAAAAATGTTATTTTGCAATCATATGAAAATCAATCTATTTCAAACCACACATACTACACACACACACTTTACTTAAATAACTGACTTTTACAAATATCAACTCTTATTTCCCATATATGCAAACATGGATGGAAAGCTGATTCACAACCAAGAGTTTAATTCGTAACTAGACTACAGTTTAGACAGCTAAGTAAACATGACTTTGCATATTTAAGTGCATAAATTTGCTTCAGATAATAGCACTGTAAATTAGAAAGCAACAATTCTAGCGCATTCAGATTCTAATTTTAGTTTTGCTAGTGTGTAACACTTCTACCTTAGGCAAATCACTTAACCTCTCTAAATAATTATCACATACATAAAATGACTCTGGATCAGATCAAATTTCCCATACATTCTTGATCATAAAAATCACCCAGAACACCTGTTGAAAAATACATATCCAAACTCCTCTTCTAAAGGTACTAATGTCATAGTTCTGACAAGAGGACTGGAGAATCTATTCAAAGTTCCCAGGTACTCATGTTCCCCCAAGTTCCTCAACACTGGAAAGTTTTATACATGCTGGTTTCTGATTTCTAAAGTTCTTTCTGGCTATAAAATTCTATGAATTTAAGATTTTATGACACTGATCAAATCTCCCAGCCTATCCTGGTGATACTGAATGTAATACGCATGCAAATTCATTTCGCTATGGAAGAAAGTTCGAAATCTTCTCTGTACACTTAAGCTATTTTTTTCAGTATCTGACTCCATTTGCTACAAGTCCCTTAATTTTCACATCATCCTAGATACCAGTATTATTTTCACAAATAATTTGATAGATAACGTGATTTGGGCTACAGCATACGTTCAGTTGAAAGATGTTCCCCTGTGATTTTAACGTATACAACACTTCCTCTGGTAACTACTCAGTCATACACTTAATGCTGACTGAAGCACACATTAAGCTTAGTTCTCGGAACAGTATGCATTTCAACACCATAACTGTGTATTACCTGCATTTGTCTTTTACTCACATATTTGTAGTACTAAATAGGCAGACCATAACTACAATCCCTTCTCACAATCCTACAGATAATGTACTTAATGAACCTTAATACATTATAATTACTAATTGTCTTTAAAGCACAGTGTCTAAAATATTTTCCCATTGATATAAATACAGAAGAAAATATTTTAAAGACTATACTCTCAAAACATGCCTGTAAAAGCACTATGATAAAAAAGCATATGTTCTCCAACATGTGTTCTCAATTTAAAAAAACAAACAAAAAACAGGCATTCCTCCCAATCCCCACCCACCCCAAAATTAATAAAATCTGCTTAGTCAAACCTGCCTTATACTTATGTTGATACTTTTGTTATCACCATGTGACTTTCCCAAAAGGAATAAAGACCCCAAAAGTACTAAGACAATTTAGAGATAAAAGCAGGGGGTAGGACTGGAAATCAATATATTCAGTGCAACTAAACACACTATTTTTCATTTTACTTCCCAAAAAGACGAAAAAGAAAAGTGAAGCTTACTACTCTTATTAACTCTAAAACCAAACAAAACAGTTTAAGGAACAAAGTTTTTAAGGACTCTGATAAATTTTCTCACATAGGTTTAGAAAAATTGTAATATAATATTACAATGTCACCAATCAAAATTTCACAGCAATTGAGAAGCTTTAAATCAAATTGTGACAAAAGCTGAAAGTATACACTTAAAACACAGGTCAATAAATGTGACACTGCAAAGGGTCAAGATGATGTAGTCAAACATGAAGTGTTCTAAAAACCCAAAGAAGTCAGAACCAGACAAAGAGCAATTCTGTATCACCTAAATCACAGTCTTCAAATACCATTTCCTACAATCGAATTTAAATGTGTTCACCGCTATCACCAGGATCAAATACAGTGTGAAAGAAACTCAATAGTAATGTAACTAGCAGTCTTCCAAACCCCTCATTTTTAAATTAATTCTACAAGTATCTTCATGTTTTATCTTTACATGCACTAAACTGCACTAGGAAAATAATCCAGAAAATGTTTTCTTTCTTATTAAAGAGGACCTAAAATAGGTAATAGGTTACCCAACAGATCTAACTGTATCTGAAAGAGCAGCTACTAAGCAAACATAGATTCACAAAGTCATTGATGTGCTTTATAAGGATCTACTTGGCCTTGAAGTAATGGAAGTGGAAATAATCATAGCAGGAGCATCCAATCAAGTGCAGTGATTGGAGAGAGGTTGAACGTGAGATACTGCTAGGACACCTAAGTAGAATTCTACTCACCCCTGGTGCTGGCAAAGTGTTCGCAATATATGATATGTTTCCAACACAGACATACAAAAATCAGAGGGTAATCATAAGGTGAATTTAAAGCCATCAATGAAAGCTGAAAATCTCATATCTGATAATAAACATTCTTAGTTATCCTTAATAATTCTATTATAAATCTATAAATGCATTAAATTTTTCTTGAGATATTATTCTCTATTTCTCATAACAAAATAGTTGTGTTTTTTTTTTTTTTAAAGAAGGAAAACAGGCAGAAAGTAGGTCATCACATCATTTAGTACTAGATTTGGTAAACTAATTTTTGTTCATCCTTCTTCAACTTCATAATTTCATATATTTCTAAATATATTCTTCTACATATATCTCTCCCCTTCTCCAACTAGTCTGATGTAAGAGCATGATTTAATCAAATGTACAAATCTGTTTTTCCTTCTAATACCATTCTTGATGATGCTCAGCATTTTGTGACCTTAAGCTAAAGTAGTACACCAGACTGAAGCAGCATACAATGAACCTAAACTTTGGATCTGTCTCCAGAGACTAGCATGACAAAGCTCCTGCATGCTTGTCACAGGCCAGCTCAGAGCCCTTCATTCACAAGAATAATTTATAGTTATTAAATAAACTAAAATATATGATATGCAGAAATTTACCAAGAGGTCAGTCAAGCATGTAAATGAACACTTAAAAATCTCATCTCTTTCCTCATGAGAATAAAATCAAGGATACACTTTCTCTTCTAGATAGTCTCTATGATAGAAAAAATAAGTTTTTAAATTAAATAAAAATCACTTTAAAGTAGCTAGAAACAATGTAAATGTTTCTCCTGGGTATTAGAATGGCACCAAACATTCCAAAATAGTTTATTAAAATCTTCCTTCGTGTGGAAATGAGGTTTAGAAGAAAATGATAGTCTTTAAACTCTAGGCAGAGATGACAATCCAATTTCAAAACATATTTCACTCCATTTTATAATACAATTCACACTCAAAGGTATGCACTTCAAACAAAGTAATCTTGGATAAATAAAGACTCACCATCTGTATGGGTTTCTTGTGGAGATCTCGTTCAGTTACCAGTTTTTCTTGGTCGGTAACATAAAGACCTTTCTGTGCTAAAGCCTGAATTACAGCATCATGGCCCAAAAGGGGTTTCGCAGCATCACTCTTGAGAATAAGACTCCCAGCACGACAGTATAGTTCAGCCGACAGAAGCAAATTAACAACAGGTGGTTTGATGTGTTCCTGATCATACTGATCAGTGTAAAATGGTTCTCGAAGTTCCTCTGGCACATTTTCTAAAAAGATTAAGGGGAAAAAAATCCTTAGAATATGTTTATAAAAGAAACACAATTTATTTAATAATTATTATGTCACAGAAGAGCCCTTTTAAAAATAATAACCCTTTAGCTAAAAAGGTAATTTATTAGAGCTTGGCAGATAATGTGGAATAAAGGAGATAGAAATTTCCTTTACAGAAGATACTGTCCCAAGTATATTCTAAGAAGGGACTACAAAGCAAACAGAGAAAAGTTTTCTAAGTCCAGTGACTCTCGGGAAAGTATTCCCACATACATACTCAAATCCACAGAATGTGCTAAAAGATTCCTAAAAACTAATTTCAGTGAATCCCCTCACATTCAAGCAGCCAACCAGGAAATGCACTGTAACAGCTACTGCAGGGGAATGCGAGCCACTGCCAACTGACGGCATAAAATCATCTGCCCAAAGCTGTACAGCGAAGCACTTGCAAAACAGAAACTGCTTAACTCTTCTGTCCTCTGTCTCAGGGTCCCCGGTCTCTCGCCCCTCTTGCTTAGCCTGCTGAAGCTATTTAGGGGCAGTTACAGCTACAGTTTAGGGGAGGACTACTGTTAAAAATCCCTTAACCTCGTAAATCACTGTTACCTCCGCCTTACCACTCACCATCCTACATCAAGAAGCCCTCCTGGACACCCACCTGACACACTGCATGAAGACACAGAAAGGAGGGTTTACAAATGGGACATGAGAAAGAAACCAAATTCTTCTCAGTTTCTTTTCTGCTAGCCATTTCCCTTGAAGAACGCAAGCTTCATTCTCCCAATGTTCACTTCTAAATCAACCTTAGGAGCTGCTTTTGTATCGGATGGCAGCCAGATTACCCAAAAAGCACAACAAACAAAAAACTTCTGTTTTACAAGTTTTCTTGTCTTTTCTACCTTGTATCTCTTCCTCTTCCTCCCTTCCCTTTACCTGGGGTCTGCGCTCTTAATCAAAGCCAAGATAAGAAAGAGGTTTTTCTTCCAAAAGGAAAGGCAGGCATCTAAATTAGAAGTAACATGGAGCTATAATCATAGAACCTGATAGCTCGGGCCTGACACCTAGCCAGGCCCTTGCCTGCCTTCTCTTTAAAAGTGAGGTTTCACAGCCAGACATCCCCAGTCACTGATTTTAGGAGGCTTCTGAATAGGCAGCTGTAATATAAGCTCAAAATAAGCCACAGTACTAATCAAAGTGAGCATTTTAAAATGTATTCACAAAATATTAATATACTCCTTAGCAACTTCCACCCTAAAGTTTTTGAAGAGCTTTTATTATTTAGAAAAATATTTTCATCAGGGGTGCTTGGATGGCTCAGTGGGTTATAAGTATCTGACTCTTGGTTTCGGCTCAGGTAATGATCTCATGGGTCATGAGACTGAGCCCCACACTCAGTGGGGAGTCTGCTGGAAGAGTCTCTCCCTCTGCCCCTCCTCCCACACATGTGCATACACGCGCCCTCTCTCTTTCTCTAAAATAAATAAATCTTTAAAAAAATATTTTTTCATCAAACAATATTATAGTAATGATTGCATGTTCATTTTATATACCATCATGGTTCTGGAGAAATTCAAAGAATTAGAAATAATCCCTATCTTCAAGGAGCCAATAATCTACAAAAAGACTAGACAGAGAAATAAAATTAAGCAATTCAGAAACAACGAATAATTGGGCACGAAACGAAAGAAATTAAGTGCGAAATGAACAATTACGTGCTTAAAGGTCAAAGCAAGAAGCATCATAGTAGGCTGAGATGACTTCCTCTTTAATAGGCAGAATTTATTTAGCTAAAAAAAAAAAAAAAAAAAAGAGTATCTAAACAGAAGTGGAGAGCCAGGGAGAAAAAGAGAGGAAGAGAAGATGTGAAGAGACACCAAACTGAACAATTTGGGTGGAGAAAAGGGTTCATGTAGGATAAGAGTGAGCAGGAAAGCTGGAATGGGAGGTTGGGGATAAGACAAAAGTAGTATCTCTTTTAAATATGAAGGCTTTATACAATAACTAGCAAGGAATTGCTTACTGTTTAAAAGAAGAAGAGTAACACATTAAGAATGATGTTGGGGGGAGGGGGGGACACCTGGGTGGCTCAGTTGGTTAAGCACCTGACTTCGGCTCAGGTCATGACCTCAGGGTCCTGGGATGGAGCCCCCACGTCAGGCTCCCTGCTCAGTGGGGAGTCTGCTTGTCCCTATGCTCCTCCCCCTGCTCATACACTCACTCTCTCTAATAAATAAAATCTTAAAAAAAAAATGATGTTTGGGGACAATTAATATGGTCTTCAGTACTGACAGTGGTAAAAATCAGACACAGATTATAAAGATAAGGAAATGAAAGTGGAAAACAGTAGTGAAAACCAAGAAGATACAAACACAAAAGGACCAGGAGGGAGGGGTGAAGATGGCAAAGACCATTAGGCCTGGGTTACCTGGGAAACACTGGTAACATTAATAGAAAAAAGAAAATCAGAGGAAACATTAATTCTGGAAGCAAGATCATAAACTCAGTTTTAGATATGCTGATTTGAAATGACAGCAAAAATATCCAAAAAGCAGCTGGGGATATAGGACTCTGGAAAGAGGTCAAGAGTGGATATATCAATTTGGGATTCTGGTGACATCTAAAAATATCATTCTCATTTAATAATTGAAAACACTTTTCTTCCTTCATAGCTACCTTAACCAGTAGTGAGCCAGGCTTAAACTTAACAGCTGCCTCAGCATGATATATAAGCACAGGTATAAACTACAGAATATGGTATCGGTAAATCAAATTTAGTATCATAGGAACTATATAGAAGTTATATAGTACAACTCAGAAATTATTTGATTTTAAGATTATTGTAAAATGAAGGCCTAATGGATTTTTATTCTATGTAATAATAAAAAAATGACTAATATAGATGACTTGGTATCCGAACATTAGCTATGCAAGGAAAAGTGACTGCTAATTATCAGGATTACAAACTTCTCTCCATACCTGTACATCCACCTAACATTCGTTTACTGCTTTTATATCCATTCTCACACTGATCTTTGTAACAACTAGGTGAAAGTGGCAAATCAGATAAAACGCGAATATATATTAGGAATATACTAATACGTACTAAGGACCTTTATGTGCCAAGACACTGTCCTAAACATGCCTTCTGTCATTCAATATTAACAATTCTCTTGTCCCCATCTTAAAGAAAGGAACCCAAGAAAGGTTATCTTGCCAAGGGCACATAGCTGATAAATGCAGAGGCCTAGCTCCAAAACACCTAGCTAAATAGCTTAAAAAGTAACAATAGTTTGCCAAGATCACAGGCTAGAAGGTGGAAGACCTGCAGCTGAGGGACTATTTCTGTTTTCTTATGGTATACCCACAAACCTAAGTTAGGAAAGTGCAAGTTTTAAAAAGATCCTAAAGCAAGGAAAAGGGAAAGGATCCATAACAAGCCAAAGAACGTTTCACAAATATGACCAAAAAAAAAAAAAAAAAAGCCTAAAACAGATTTTCCCACCCCCTAAAAGAATGCAAAACTGCATATTGAGTATTATAAAGTAGGGCACTTGCAAAAACAAGTCTTAAGCACTAACCACGCTTCATTTTGCCAACTATCCAAAACTACTTTAAGTTTGAAATCGTATCACGCTGTGAAACAAATGAACTGAAACAGCATTTTAGAAAACAGACAAAATCAAAGATAAGAGGTTTCACCCTCTCCCTCACCTCCAGAATACAAAAGTTAAGAAATTAATACGTAAGGAATGGATGAGTGGAACACCACTCCTAGAATTGCAAAGGATAAGAGACAAGTTTTTCTTGTGTACCAGGACTTAAGCAGAACCTACCTTAATCACGTTATTATAAATCCTGACTAGATCTAAGTTTTGAAGTTAATAATCACCTGAAATGCTTGAAGTACAAGTAAAGGGAGTAGACAGTGAATTGCTCAAGGCAATTTTCTATAAAGATGGGTTAGTTACTAGTTGCATACATATACCAGCAAATGATACAGATTTCTTTAAAACAATAAAGGGTAGAGAGGTAAGAGGGGAATGCATTTCAGAAATAACACCATACTCAGTCATGGGAACATTACCTTATTTTCCAAACCTAAAAAATTTTCTCCAAAAACAATTACTGAGAGAGAACTAGTGAGTTTCAAAAACTCCAACTGAAAATAAGACATAGAACTTGAAATTAACAAAGACCTGAAAATAGTCAATAACACACACAAAAAAAACCAACAGTACCAGTATCAGAAAAAGTTATAATGAGTCATTTTTTACCTACAAAAATGGAAAAAATTTTAAAAGCCCACTGTTGACAAAGATGTACCCTTACACATGACTAAAGGGCAAGGCCCATGCCTGTCTTATTCAAGAGGATATAAATCCCCAGCTCCTAACTTAATGCCTAGTACATGGTAAGCACTCAATACATATCTGATCAATGAATGAAAATGTTATTTAAAAAATATACTAGTCATTAGCCTTGTCCTGAAAGGACACTAGTAAACCTTCCCTCAACTCCCAGATTCTGCGCTAGTCATAATTTACTCCTTGTACCTGTCTTTAAAAACTTTAGAGTTATCTCCCCAGGCCACTCTTTACTTCTGCAAAGTAGTAAAACCTTCAAAACCAAACCTCTTTTCAGTTAACCTACATTCACTACCATTAGGAGGCAGCATGACATAGTGGGAAAAATTAGGGCTTTTTCAAAGTACGGGCTTTGGATTTAAAAAGAGTCGTCTGAATTTTACCAGTTACTTGCTACGGGATTTTGTGTGCAGTAATTAATTTCTCTGAGTTCAAGTTTCTCCATAGCCTGCAGATGTGCCTCAGCCTCCTCTTCCTCCTCCTTCTCCTCCCCCTCTCCCCTCCTCCAGTGGCCCACTATGTTCCAGACATCCAAGTCTTTCTGCTGCTACAGCATGCCTAGTTTGTGCCTTTTGGCCTGTGCACTAACTCTTCCTTCTGCTTCTAAAGCTCCCCCTCTAACCTTCACATGGATAGCTCATTCCATTCAGATCTCAGCTAAATGTCACCTCCTCAGATATACCTTCCCTGACTATTAAAATAGTCATCCTATTTTAATCCTCTATATAACAGTTACTACTATCCTATAATATGTATGTTTATTTCTGCCTCTTCCCACTACAATGTAACCTCAAGGAGAGCAGGATACTTCTCTGTCCTGTGTCACTAGCACCTAAAACGGTGCCTGGAACACAGCAGGCACTCAAAATGTTTACTAAAACAACGTTAAGTACCTAAACACAGAGCAGCTTTGCCTTCAAATGAGATGCCAATTAAAAATGAACTCCCTGGGGTGCCTGGGTGGCTCAGTTGGTTGGTTGGACATCTGCCTTTGGCTCAGGTCATGATCCCAGGGTCCTGCGATCCAGCCCCTGCTTCTCCCTCTCCCTCTGCCTGCCGCTCCCCCTGCCTGTGCTCTTTCTCTCTGTCATATAAATAAATAAAATCTTTAAAAAAAAGTCAACTCCCTCTACCCTTTCACTTACCAAATGATGTGTTAAGTGCTGTTCGGCATTCCTGAGCTTAAATTACCTCCTCCACTCCTCCCACTACCCTGTGAGACTAAAGCCCCTCTTCTGAGTCCCAGATCCTTATAAGCCAGCTAGCCTACTCAACTCTTCACTTGGATGTCACAAAGAAACCCCAAATTCAAAATGGGTGCCAAGTTTCTCATGACAAGGGGAGTTACAAATACAGGAAGGGACTAGAAATGAACTAGAAAGACTAGAATGAACTCCGTGGTGTTGGACTAAAATGCAAATTGTCAGTATGAACACATGGTGTTTTATATCTGTCTATATACAGAGAAAGAAATAGATGTACTTTATGTTATGTATGCACGTGTTTCCTAGCTCTGACTGCAAACCCCCAGTAGTATTTAGCCTGGCATCTATATCTTGATTTCTCACTAAAAGGAAAGAAAAGGTGGTTTCCAGAGCTGGAAAAGACAAAGTACAATATGAGCGAAGAGTGTATTTGTATGTTTTTGGCGGGGGAGAGGGGCCGGTGTGCATGTGTGCCAAAAAGAAAGAAAATGCCAACAAATAATGGGGCCACGTTAGAAAGATACAGGATCCAGATGAAAGGAGATACCACTGGCCAAATCTGGGACAATATGAACATCAAAATATATGATAATAAAGGATTATAAACCATTGAATAAAACAAGAATCAATGAGTCCATCCTGATATAAATGAAAAAATAAGCAAAAGAGAAGAAAAACCTCTTTCTTGTTGTAGAACACCAACTAATAAATGGGAAAAAATAATAGTAATAATCAATAGTAATAACTGACTTAGGCAAGAATCATTATTGTATGTTAAAATGGTGGATAGAAGTTTGATAAACAGGATATTTCAATTTATCTCCCCATAAATTATTAATTAAAAATGGAATAATAATTTTATGGTGCAGAAACGTGGCAGATACCACTTTAACCAAGGGATCAAAGTTAATATCACCAATACCAAAACAAACTTTATGTGTCTCCTGATATGATTTACTGAGGATACAGCATCTCTTCTGTGGTAGTTCTGCCAGATTTGCATAACTCTAATCATGAAGATACTTTAGACAAATCCAAATTGACATTCTATAAAATACCTGGTCTACTGTATTTATAAGACAAAAATTTTAATAAAAGAAAAAATCAACACTGCAGGCTCATACCTTATGGGGTATTGAGAAGAGGAATCTCTACTTTTTTCCTCTCCCTCTGCCCCAGCCACTCCCTAGCATCATTATATATTAGGGAGGATGTCAAGTTGTTCAATATTAGGAAGAACAGAGGGTAAGGAAATTCCCTCTGGCTAAACAGCTCTCCTCTGGGGCTGCCTAGATGTCACTGGTTCGTCTCTGGGTGCTTCCCAGGCACTCTTGCCCACCTCCCCTGTACAATGCAGGGATGGAGCTGTATAAGGGGGCAACAGGGTGTATCTGTTGAATGGAAAGACAGGTGGCGATGGTAGCAGTGACGTGAAGGGGTGCAAGGTGGGTCAGCCAAGGAAGGGAAGTGAGAGAACGGAAAAGGACAAGAAAAAAGAAAGCCAAAGAAGAGAGCAAGAGGAGGAGTGGGTTGGGAAATGGTCTCCAGTGTCTAGATCTCCATCAGTCCTTGTGTGGGAGCAGGTAGGTCTCTGTGCACTTTGTTTCACTTCATAGTGTCTGGGTATTCTTGTTGGGACACTGCCAGCGCCAGCACCCATGCCAGGATCTCCTCATCATCCCACTCATTCAGACCAAAAGCAGAGGGGGCAGCTGCTATATAAGGGCCCACACTCCAGAGCTGGGTATTAACACAAGAGGGGAAGCAGCCCAGTCAGCTCCTGCAGAAAACTGGCTGCTTGTACCACAGGGTAAAGGAAGTTTGGCAAGGGCTAAAGCAATGCCCAGGGAAGGAGCCAGAGGCCCAGCTCAGCTCGCAGCTCAGGGTGCTCAATCTTTAAAAGTGTCAGTATCATGAAAGACAAAGACAGACCAAAGAACTACTCCAGGTTAAAGGAGAGTAAAGAGATAAGTCAACTAGCTGCAATGCGTTGATCCTGGACTGGATCTTGGAATGGAGGGAAGAAAAAAAAAAAATCAATAATGACATTAAGACAATCAGCAAATTTGAATCTGGACTGTGGATTAGATAATATCGTATCAAAGTTAAGTTTCCTGATTTTTATAATTTTACTGAGATTATATATAAGAAACTGATCCTTCATTTTAGGGGACAGACTGAACTATTTAGGCATAGGGAACACAAGGTCTCTCATGCATTCTCAAATAGTTCAGAAAATATGTATATATGTACGCATACATACGCGTTTATGTGGGAGGGTGGGAAAGAGGGAAAATGATAAATGGGACGAAATGTTAAAAACTGGTAAATCTGGCTAAAGGGTACTGGGGAGTTCTTTGTACCATTCTTACATGTTTGAAGTTATATTGAAAAAGTTATGAAACCTAAAAATGCTCCAAATCAGTCTTTTCCCCCAAACCTGATCATCTTCCAGTATTCCCCACATCGATGAATGACACCACCATCCATCTAGTTGCACAAGCCAGAAACCTAGGAGTCATCCTTAATGCCTCCCTCTCCCTCAACACCCAGATAAAATCCATCCCCTTCTCACAGTCTCAACTCACATCTCCCAGGTCCAGCCTATCAGTGCTTCTCATTGGAATTACTTCATTTATTCCCAATCATCTTCACACAACCACTCCTTTCCCTGTTTCAACCATTCTCTACTACAGCCAGAATTTGCTTATTTCCCATAATCATATTTGATCATGTCACACATCACCATGAAACCCTAGGGTTTTCAATGACTTTCAGCACCGTTAAGGATTAAAACCCTCAGGGCGCCTGGGTGGCTCAGTTGGTGAAGCATCTGCCTTGTCTCAGGTCATGATCCCGGGGTCCGGGGATCAAGCTCCATATCGGGCTCCCTGCTCAACAGGGAGTCTGCTTCTCCCTCTCTCTCCTCCCCTCCTTCTGCTTGTGCTCTCTAATAAATAAATATCTTAAAAAAAAAAAAAAAAAAAAGATCCTGTCCCTACCCACCACCTTGTATTAGACATCCCTGCTAGTCACATTCGGTTCCTGACAATCACACACCCCTCCAATACAGAACCTTTGCCCTTGTATATTCTGGTCACTATTCAGAATGTTCTTTCTCACCATTCTTTACCCTTTCAGTTTCTTGGGGGCCAGTGATCCACTCAGTTTGGTACAATTCCCCTCCCCAATGAAGGGAACAACATAGCATTTGGCCTTCTTTCCCTGTACCTCAGTGCAATATTTTTTACTTTCTAGTCTATTCAATTATAAAAGAATAAGTTTTGGTTTGTAAAACATAGGTGAAAGTACAGATAAGTACTAGTAAACAAGAAGTTTGTTAAATACAGAATCCAAAGAATGTGTTAAATAAAGGTAAGGGGTTAGTAATGTGTACGCTAAATTTAAAGGGATGAAAAACACCCCAAAAGATACCTAATATTCATGAGGTATCTAGGCACTTAATATTCATGATATAATCATGAAATATATGACACTAAATATTCATGATATATTGAATATGCATGAGACTAAACAAAAAAAGAGGCAATGAAGAGTAAATATACATGAATACTTAATATCCCTGAGTCCTTACTTTGGCCACCCACTGGTGATACCCATTCCAGCCTATTTGTCCTCTGACCAAGTAACACAAAACCCATGGCTATTCATCAGGCTTATTGGTAAGCTACAGCCGTGGCAGGCATTCTTGTTCCCTGCGTCTCTCTGATAGAGCAAGTGTGTATCACTGGCCTATGTGTCACTATGGGCCTCCTTGTTCAAACTTCAACTCTGGTCCTTGTGACCACACCATCATCATTAGGGAAGGCTGATGCAGCAGAAAGAGACGGACATACAAACTCTGTCCACTGCAGGATTCAGGGAGCATGGTTCTTTCCCCCTACTTGCGCTCCTATCTTCAGTGTTTTAACTTACCTCATCTCTTTCTCTTTGCTTCTCACTGTAAATTGATTTAACAAACCATAAGATTTAAGCACTTTAATTTGGTCTGTGAGCCGTTCTTTTCTGTGACCTCTGGGGTAGTTCGCCTGGTAGTATACTTGGAGGCTACCATTCATTAAGGTAATTTCCCACATAAGGTAACCATATACTTAACAAAGAGAAGTTTCTTTTTAAAGGAGCTTTCCAGCTAATAAATGAAATCATGACAGAGAGCTAACTAGACATTAAGGGCCTGCTGGTAGAAATACGCACCACCTGTGAAGTATGCCAATAAACAAGTAAACAAACAAACGTTCACCTACATAATACTCTAGATCTCACTGCCAGTTTATAAGAAACCTGTTAAACGATACCACAGAGATCCAGACTGCAGGAAATTTTGAAGGATTTTAAAGGACAAATACTCTGGTTCCTCCAGTAAATAAATGCAAGCAAGACAAAATGACATGGAGGAGGAGCCTATATATTTAAAAAAAACTTAGACATATCAATTACAAAATATGACCCTTATTTGGATACTGACTGGAACAAATGAACTGTAAAACACAAAAATAAATAAAAGCAAAGATTAATGAGACAGAGAAATCCTAATACTGGTAATACAGAGTGCTGTGACAATGTCGTGATGATGGCAGTACCATGGTTATGTTTAAAAAGAGAATTCCTGACTTTTGGAGATATATACTAATATGTTTATAAATGAAATGATACAATGTCTGGGATTTGCTTCATATGATCAGTGTGGCCAGAAAAAAAAAATCAGTGTAACTGATAAATCAAGATTGGCTATGAGTTGATGGTCATGAGGTTGGGTGAAGAGTACATGAAAGTTTATTGTCACTGCATGTATTTGGTATTTTCTAAAGTCAAATGGCTTTGTTTGTTTAAAGAGAAAGAAAAAAGAGAAGAGTACAGAACTTCATTCAGTGATTAGGAAAGAGCTCCGAATACTGTGATACGTGGATATGAGGCCTGGAACTACTACAGCCATTTGTTTCCATGACAGAAGACAGTGGGAGAATGAAACTCACACATGAAGAAGGGCATAGCTAAGAGAATCACAAAGAAATGGAACTGGATCCTTGATCAAATCAGATCAAAAGCTCATCTTACCTCAGAACTTTTTCAGTTATATAAGCCAATAAATTCTCTGTAAGCCAATTTGAGATGAATTTTCTGCTACTACAAGTGAAGATACTCTGACATGATCTCCCATTAACTTTCAACCTACTCTGGTCATGGTTCTGCCTCTACATTCCCCTCAACACGTTCTCAGCCAAGTCAAATAATTTCATCATTGCTAAATCCGATAGAATATTATGAGACTTCCTGCTTAATCTGTCTTAGCTGTACCTTATTCTCCTCCATCTCATGTTCTCTTCCCTATGCTTGAGATTCCACACTCGTCTGCCCTCTTTCGTCCTCTCTGTCTACTCTCCATCCAGCTCCTTCGCTAGCTCTCCTGTCTTGGGTCCCCTTCTCTCTTCCATACTTTCCTTTAAAGTGACTGGCAGTTACTCACTTTTTTTTATAGCCATTTGTGTCACATCCCAGAGGTCTTCTAAATTCCACATATGAATTTTCAAGGGCCTGATG
Source organism: Ursus maritimus (assembly GCF_017311325.1). Lineage (NCBI taxonomy): Eukaryota > Metazoa > Chordata > Mammalia > Carnivora > Ursidae > Ursus > Ursus maritimus. The sequence goes on along the minus strand of NW_024424452.1, from coordinate 100,426,050 downwards.
CACACACCACCATTTTAGATATTCCTCAAATCCAACGCTGTTCTCTCACACATACACACACAACCTCTCTTCCATTGTTCCCTTTCTCAGCAAACAGAAGCAATCAACACTCCCCACAATCTCATCTTTGCTTCTACTTGTCCAATCAATCACCAAGTCTTACCTTTCACATTCATCCACTTCTTTTCATATCCACTGCTACCATCCAAATTCAAGGTGTCATCATCTCTCACCCGGACTATGGCATCCTAATTATTTCCCTCTTTGTAACCCTTGGTCTCCCTCCAATACATTTTCTACTTCCAAGAGATCCTTTTTCTTTAATGTGGTAAAATACACATAAAAAAAATTAAAAAGATTAATTTTACGTTAAGAGTGAGAGAGAGAGAGTGGGGATAGGAAAGCAGAGGAAGAGGGAGAGAGAGAATCTTAGGCTTAATCTCATGACCCTGAGCCGAAACCAAGAGTAGGAAGCTTAACCAACTGAGCCACCCAGCCCCCCCTTCTTGTAACCATTTTTAACGTACTCCAAGAGATCTTTTAAAAAACAGACTTCCAATGATGTCACCTAGCTTAAAACAAACTGAGTAGCTCTAGGTCCAGATGGGAAGGAGACTTTTCACTAGATTTATCATTATATATATTTTGAGTTTTCAATCTGTGCCTGTCTCACCTATTCAAAAAATATTTTTGTGTCAAAAAGTAAATTTTCAAGATCTTATAATCACAACTTCTAGCACCTATGTAAAAAAAATGGAGGAGGCTAAAAAAAAAAAAAAGAATATTTCTGCTCTTTTAAAATGTTACATTACATAAAGTTCTACAAAACTATGAATTAGAGAAAAATTAACAAGGTCAGCAACCCCTTTATTTGAATGTCATCAAAAAAGAGAAGGGAAGACAAGAAGACAGCTAAAAAAGAGAATCTTGAGAGCAGTAGAAAATGCCAGCAGAAAAAAATGAAACCATCTACTGTTGACTGTCAAACAAACCAGGTGGTTAGGAGTGCCAACTCCAGCCCCCATGCAGTCAAAAAATCTGCATATAACTTCTGACTCCCCAAAAACCTGACTACTAATAGCCTGTCAACCAGAAGCCTTACTAATAACACAGCTGATAACACATTTTGCATGTTATATTTATTATATACTGTATTCTCACGATATCTAACTTTTCTTAATTCTTTTTTTAGTATTTCCAGGTTACACAGTTCATCTACAAGTTTTTTCAAATGATCACAAACCTCACAAAAATTTTCCAATATAATTCTTGAAAAACAAAATACATGTATACATGGATCCATGCAGTTCAAATCCATGTTGTTCAAGGTTCAACTGTACTTTGAAACTTACATTTGCTGAGGACAAATGTCTTTTAAAATATTTCAAAAGTTTCATCAAATGCCTTTTATTCCAAGAGCCTAAAGTACTTAGAATCTGTATGCAATTCCTATTTTAGAGACAGAAAATGGTGTGAAGGAGAGAGCACATTCAAAATAACTTTTTAAGATCACACACATACATTCCCAGGAGCCTATGTTTGTGAAATATGGAGCGGGGAGATGAATGCATATTTCCATTTACTGAAATTCCATCTCTTTATCTCAAGAAAATAGGACAGAGATACCTCATAAACCTTACTAGGCATAACACAGCAGAGTACAGCTTAAGGGTTACAGAAAGAGCTCAGTGGCCTCTCTATTGCTATATGCCTAGTCTCTGTTTTATTTTGTCTAGTTTGTAGTGAAAAATATTTTTAATAAAAAGAAGTCTTTGAAATTATAAGAAATATAATCCCATTCTACAATGGGAAACAGAATATCTAAAGGTAGCCTAAGTGTGAGACTGATAAATTCTAACACTTTGCAATTTATTTTTCTTCTAAAGAACTCAAAGGAGTGCACAAATGTTTATTTTCATGACTATTCAGCAAGTAGGGGAACAAAGAGTACTTCAGGAAAATGCCCCAGAAAAAAAAAGGAGCAAGTAGTAGAAGACCTGGAAAGATACTACTGGGCAGGCCTTTAAAATATTACGTTGATGAAGAGTCAATGTTTAAGAAGAAAAGGAAAAACTATGCAAGGCTTAGGAGGCAAAGTGCTAAATGTCATAAATGAAAACAACTGTTATCTCAGCTAAAGCACTAAGCTTGTCACTACTAATAAATGTGTAATATTTAAGTATTATTATTTGTAATTTACCTATAGAAAAGGTCCATAACCTAGTCTACATGGAAAACTAGATTCACTGGGGGTGGGAGGAGACTCTGAAATGACACACCAGTGCTAAATATATTTTCTATCCCTGTACTAATTTATCAAATATAAGAAAAATAAAGCATACTTTTAAATTCTGCAAAAATAAATTTAAGACTTATATTTGAAAGGTTTTCATGCGTTCTTTATGTCTTCACTTCCAATACTATACCATAAAATTGCAATGAACTACAGAAAGCATATAATACAAAGGTTAAATTTTAGTATCATAAAGGAGTAGACTCCAATTGGGGTTCTACCACTTAGAAGCTGGATGACAAAGGAAAGTTATTTAACCCCTTTGTTTCCTCATTAACAAAAAGGGCAAACCACCTAATTTCCTAAATTCTTATCTTCCATTTGAATACTTTTGAAATCAGGATGTCTTACAATTAACTTGGACTTTAATGTACAAAACCCCTTTCTAAATTGCAGGTGTATCTTATAATCTTTATAGCAATGGTTCTCATTTTGCTTCCCAGGAGACATAGGCAAGGTCTGGAGACATTTTTGGTTGTCACAGTTGGAGTGGAAGTGAGGGTGGAGAATACTACCGTCAACTAGTGAGTGGAGGCCAGGGATGCTGCTAAAATTCTACAATGCACAGGATGGCCCTCCACAAGAAAGAATTAGCCAGACAATAGTTCTGTGGCTGGGAAACCTTGATTTAGAGTTATAATGGAAGAAATAAAATGGATTGTTCTTGGAATTAAAAAAATAATATAAAATATTCAAAACTCTACTTAGCAAAAGTATGTGTTCAATAAATTTGTCATAGCGTTTTTTTTTTTAATCCAATGTGCTTAGAATAATTTATCTACAAAATAAATGCCAAACGCCTTAACCGGCTCTTGGAACAATTTACCTTTCAAGCTGGATCTCCCCCTACTTCATCACATAAACCTCCTCTAACCTTATTGGTCTGTGTTGTTCCACTAACGCTACCTCGGTTTCAGAACTCCATGCCTGCACACAAACTATCTCCCCCCCCACAATGCCTACTTTCCATTCAGCCTGACTCCCTTCGTGGTCATTGACCACCTCCACTTCAGAGGTCTTCCTTCACAGTTCACTGAGGCTGAGAGTGTCCTCTCTCCGCCCCCCTGCTACTGCTCCCTCCCTCTGCATGTCACTGTTCCAGTTACACGGCCCTTATAGATTTCCTGAACTTTACTATAGTCATACATGTATCACATCTCCCTTACTAGAGCATGAACTCCTTTAAAAGAATGGCATCGTTTAAAAACCCGTAGGGGTGCCTGGCTAGCTCAGTCTGTAGAACATGTAACTCTTGATCCTGGGATTGAGAGTCTGACCCCATGTTGGCTATAGAGATTCCTTTAAAAAAATAAACTCTTTGAGAAAATAAAAATAAAATAAAAACCCACAGCATTTGACACTGTGAATAAGAACACCCTCTCGAAATTTTTCCTTCCAGGGCCTCAGTATTATTACACTTTCTTAATTCCCTTCCTAAGTCTCTAACTGCTTTAATTGTCTCCTTCCCCCAGCGCTTCCCCCAAAACACTGTAAGTGTTCATAACCCTAAATTCTGTCACCCTCACATCTACTCCAATTTCAGTTGCATTTTATGTACAGAAGACCCTGAAATTATTATTTCTAGCCTCAACTTCCCAATCATACTCCACACCTACATTTTTACCTATCAACTTCATTGAACTTCTCAGATTAGATATTTGGCCAATACATCATGTCCAAGGCTTCCAAAACAAAGCTGACTTCCCATTACAACGTGCTTTCTCTACCTCTGCCAATGGCATAGTAATTCATCCTCTCAGTAACTAAATCTCAAAAGCTCAGGTAACCTCATCCTCCTTAAAACCTCAGATGACCTCATCCTTTTATATATTACCTTTTTATTTCAACCATTTCCCATGTACCCCAAATTCAGTCATTTAGAAATACTAGGGATTATAACTCTGCAACATTTTTTCTATCTTTTGCCTCTTTTCCATTAATTTCACTTCTACCCATATAGTACAGTGGTTAAGAGAATAGACTGAAGTCAGATTTCACAAGTTCACATCCCAGCTCCATAAACTGAGTGGCTTTGGATGAGTTCCTAAACCTCTGAGCTTCATTTTCCTCATCAGTAAAATTGGAATGATTAATAGTTTCCACCTCTTAAGGCTGCCATGAGAATTAAAATGATATGACACGCAAAGTGCTTGATACACAGCAAGGACTTAATAAATATAAGCAGCTTTATTATCATTTCCACTCTACAATAAGCTTTCTTGATATCTTTCTTGCCTGAACTCCGGCAATAACTTCCCAAACTCGCCTCTCTATTAGTCTTTCTCACCCACAATGCTACCCATTGTCATCACAACCTTCCCACATGCCTAAGTCAGAGGTAACGTAGGATTTTGACAGCAAAATGTGTTCAGACATACAAAGAAATGTAACAAGGTGTATTTATAATAGTAAATGATTTTATATTACTAAACTAAATGGTATGAAGAGGAGAAGGATTTTTAAAAAAGAGAATAATAGTCGATAAAGCTGAAGTGATATATTAACACTAGGAAGTGGGCCTTAAATTCCATGTTAAGAACTCCGAATTCAAGAATTTCATAAAGACGTTTTGTACCCACCATTTTCCCTAAAAGATTTAAAGGAGAACACTGAAAGCAAACTCAGCAATATCATTGCTTAAATGGGTTAAGCTGTTCAAATACAGTAGAGACAGCATAGCTCAACTTCCTCTTTTGCGATTTGCTTAAAGTAGTGAGCATCTGTTTATTAAAATTCATCTAAACAAACTTATTCTTCGTTTGATCAAAACTGTATCTGCATTCTTCTACAAAATCAACTATTAAGATTTGGGCTATTTGGAATATTTTTAGTGTAATGAGAAGAACAAGACTCAAAGCTTCCGATGTAAGATTTTGAATAAAGTAAATACTCCATCTGCTTTCTAGGTATTGCAATACTAGTGATTTATTTTGTATGGTTCAATAACTTCATTCTACGCCCATCATTGATTTCTAGCTATCATTTTACTTATTTTAAGATTTATTTATTTAAGAGAAAGAGAAAGAGCGAACGCACCGCAAGCAGGGGGAGGAACAGAGGGCAAGGGAGACAAGCAGACTGCCTGCTGAGCAGGGAGCTCGAGGTGCAGGGCTTGATCTCAGAACCCTGAGATCATGACCTGAGCTGAAATCAGGAATCAGAAGCCCAACCAAATGAGCCACCCAGGTGCCCCCACTAAAATCATTCCTTTAACGATCATACATAGGGTCTTCAGGTACTGATTTAGTTTTTCTCTGAGAAACTTTCTAACTCCTGATATATTAAGAAGTAGTAAATTTTACAATTGTATGTATTGAAAAATTCATTTAAAATGATAGAGAGATGGGGCACCTGGAGGCTCAGTCGAATGGGCTTCCAGCTCCTGATTTCAGTTCAGGTCATGATCTCAGGGTCCTGGGATCCAGCCCTTCATGAAACTCTGCACTCAGCAGGGAGTCTGCTTGGGACTCTCTCTCCTCTCCCTCTGCCCCTCCCCCCATTGCAGGCGCTCTGATTCTCTCAAATACATAAATAAATCTTTATTTTTTTATAAGGTGATTTTCGTAAATCACAACTTAAAGTTGGGTTAATTTTTTGAATGATTAACTGAATTAGGTAATACCTTTGAAATACGTTGTCTATTAACATTTGCTGCTTAAGTGTCGGCAGCAAATTAAGAACATTTACATCAAAAGAAATAAAACTTTTTCTCTATTCACTCCATATAAATGTGGAGTGAAAAGAACCTTTGAAAGTTTGTTGATTAAATAATAAAATGTACAAACATAACATTCTCAATAACATATTAAGTTCTGTTACTAAGTTACCCTCTTAAGGTCTTCTAAGTTTGGTTCTCACTGCATTTTGAATATGATCTTTTTATTCATTCCAACTGTTGCCAAGGCGAATGTAACCAAGTACCAACAATATTCATCTAAACCATCTGAGAGTGTGTCAAGATCTGCCCACTCTTCAAAGAAAATAAATAAATAAGACTTCTAACATGTACTATGTGCACATTTTTCACACTCTGCAGACTGGCGCAAAGAGCAGTTTTCAGAGTCATAAAGACCTGAGCTGGCATGCAGAATCCACCACTTGTCAGATGTTTCATCTTAAACAAATTAAAAGCTCTGAACCTGTTCCCTCACCTGCAAAGTGAGAACAGTATCTACCTCGAGGGTTGCCGTAGGAATAAATGAAGCAACGTATTTAAAATACTGAGTTTAGGGGCGCCTGGGTGGCACAGCGGTTAAGCGTCTGCCTTCGGCTCAGGGCGTGATCCCGGCGTTATGGGATCGAGCCCCAACATCAGGCTCTTCTGCTGTGAGCCTGCTTCTTCCTCTCCCACTCCCCCTGCTTGTGTTCCCTCTCTCGCTGGCTGTCTCTTTCTCTGTCAAATAAATAAATAAAATCTTTAAAAAAAAAAAATAAAGTACTGAGTTTATAACAGGTATGCCTTGCCTCCACCGATGCCATACCCTTGGGAGTCAGTCAAATGAAAACACTTACCTCCGCCCTTACTAAAAGTGTGATCGTAGTTATTTAACCTCTCTGTGCACTGGGGGAAATGGGGAACAAACTACCTACATCACAACGTTGCTGTGAATTCCTAATCTACAATTTAATGCAATGCATCTAGCACAGTGCCCGGCACACAACAGATTCCACTGATACTAGATTCCTTTCACTTTCTTTCTTCAAGTGTGTTCAATATGTGTTCCTCAAGTGGTCCAGAATCTAGCAAACTTGCCTCACACATATCCAGAAAGTAGGCCATTTTCTGGTGAGTAGCCTTTGTGAATCAAGGGCAACATTTTGACATCTTGTACTATAAGCATCCTCTCAGGTTCAGAAGAAAATATTTGTGTTGTTCCCTCTTCCTTCCATTTTGTACGCATTGCTTTTCCACATAGGTCATTACGTAAATTTCCCTCTATCTTTTCAAAATACTTAAATAGCTTTCATTTCTCCTCCAAATGGATATTAGCTTCAGTATGCTGCTTATGTTAAAACCAAAATACATCTATTACTCTCACTGCTGATATCAGTGGTGCCAGAAAATAAAAATACACTGACACTTTGTGTTTCCTCCTGTGTCACTCCACACATTTCGTTCCAAATAAATCTTTAAAATGTAAATTATTTCAAAATGACTTTTAATTATCCTTACTCCTGATGCTAGTTTTAAAACCTTAACATCTTTCTACTTCAATATCAAAATACGAGAATTTAAATAAAACAAAAGTTGTCATAAACACAAAATCATGTTAAAATTTTCCTCAAACTAACTCAAATAATTTTCCAAACCTGAGATGCATTTGCTAGTTAACTAACATGCGCAGCTCTGACAATATTCAGCTACTGGATGATGTTTAAGAAGAATGAATTAAACCATTAACTCCCACATTTTCAGTCTTTAAAGTGGAAATGAGCCATTCTCCTCCCACAAAAACAAACAAACAAAACCCTTACATTTAACATGTGGAGAAAAGTCTGCAAGTACTAAGAAACTTTTATAAAAATATTTTACACACCTAAAACTTATTAACTAGGGCACAGAAATCTTACAAAATGATTCTTAAAGTTATCAAACAAGATTTCCTTACCCCAGCATCTTCCTATGAAAAGCTCTCTAATTTTTTTCAGAGCTCTACAACATGGGCTCCTAAAGCAACAGCTAAGGAATTACAACAGGAGGCCCTTTTCCTGTTATTTTGCAAAGACTGGGTAACGGAGAGAATGTTTAATTGCTACTGCACTGTACAATCTGTGTCAACAGCACATGCCCTCAAAAAAACTATTTAAAAAAAAATCCCATAGTAGGCACTATTTCTCTTAATTTATGAAGCCAAAATACGTTTCGCAAAAGGAATACGTCTCACTGATAACAGGAAATGAAAATGGCATCCCACAATCAGCAAGCTAAATATTGGTTTTAAATAACTGCCTTAATAGAGCCTGGAATGTGTATGGAAGGATGATACAGGCTTTAAGAATGACAACAAAAATTAACACTGTACTTCGACACAGGCCACCTTACATTCTAGGGAGCCTGAACAGCAGCCATCATTACAATTGTCAAAAATCTTTATACTACTATGTGCCATCCACCTTCTGCCAATAATAAAGAAACCAACTCAAATTTCTTGGTGGTGTAGTCACAATTATGACTGAGGGGGAAATGTATGCAACACAACGAGGAAAATACCACAAAATAAAACCACCCTATGTAAAAACATGATAAAATAGCTTACTGAAAACGTTTGCTATCCAATAAAAGAAATCTGGGTAAATCCCACCTGACCGAGGGCACCTGATTTAAGACCAAAGCTGCTTTATTTCTCCTTTCTTTCTTGTCTTCCCAGTCCCCCATCATCTCCCTGAACCTGTGCGAGAAGACACTCACCGAGGGGGATCCTATGATCGCAAACAAAAAACCGGCATGTGTACATCCTAAGGAGGAAGAGAGAAGGGAAGACACCACTTACCTGTTCCAAAGGCTTTGGCCACCAGCCAGGCCAGATTGCAGGCGATTTTGGCCCTGGAGAAATCATAGTGGTCAAAGGGCTTGATGGCTGGAACAATGAACGTCTTTCTCATCTCCCTGGGGTCTGCAGCATCCCCCATCTTTCACGGCGGCTCCTCGGGATGTCCGGGCTCTAACCTTCACATAGTGTGGCCTCGCCGCCGCGGGGGTCGGGAGGGGAGGAGGGAAGAGCTCAAACCATCGGGGCCGGGGCGAGGCCCGCCCGGGCGGCGACGAGGGAGGAGAAGCTCAGCTGTCCGCGCCGCGAGCCTGCCGCCTCCCGCGGGAGCCGCCGCCGCTCCTCCCGGGCATAGGAATGTGACGGCGCAGCGTCCGTCCGTCCGTCCGTCCGCCCCGCGCCGGCGCCCCGCCGAGCCACCCGCCCCGCGAGCGCGCGTGTGAGCGAGGCCGCCTCCCCTTTGTCTCCGTTTAGTCACACGGGCTTGGGGGGAGGGGGGAGGCTAGAAGGGCCCGGAATTTTAAGGGGGGGGAGGCTTTAACAATCACGTTGTGGAAAATGTCCCCGCCATCGCGGTGCCCGCACGCCCCCGCCTCCCGCTTCCCTTCCCTCGGAGCGGGGAGACCCCCACAGGCCCCGACGGGTGAAGGGACGAGCCGGGCGCGCGGGACGGGGACGCCCCCCGCCCCCCAGCGCAGCCCGGTCGGGGGCCGCCGGAGACGGAGCGGAGGAAAACGTCAAAATCACTGCGGCTCCCAGGCCGCCGGCGGCCCGGCCCCTCCTCTGCGCTCCCCTCCCGTCGCCGTCTCCTCCTTCTCCGGCCGCCGTCGCTGCCGCCGCCTCTCGGGCCTTCCTCCCTGCGGACGGCGAAGGCGGCGGCCCGCGAGAGGCCGTAAATCCCACGCTCTCAGTCCTGCCCTTATCAGGTCTGCCCTTGTATTTTTCCCCCCTTCTGCCGCGCGGCTCGGTCGCTCCCCGTCAGCCGCCGCCGCCGCTGCGGTTTTCCGGCTGCCGCACTGGATGGAGTGAGCAGATGCGGGCACTGAGCATGCGCCCCGGCGCCGCTCCGGCCTGCGCCCCCGCCCCGCTTCCCTCCGGCCGCCGAAATTGCGGCCGCCCGCCCGGCCCTCTGAGCATGCCCAGCCTCGCTCCCCGCCCGCGACCGGGCTCCGGTGCGGCTGTTTTTTAATCATCACTTGGGAGTGCTCGCCTAAGTGGACATCCTCCTCGTTCCTGGCGTTTGGCTGCTGCTGCTTACACTGCTGAAAGAGGAAAGGGAAGGGAGGGAGGGAGGGAGGGGAGAGAAGGGCCTAGCAATAGCTCTCGTATTTCAGCTACACAGCGGTTAAGCAGAGAGAACTGATATTTATTAAAATGCTTGCTGTGGGACACACACTTCGCTGCGAGGCTGATGTGCATAAAGCCTATTTAGAACTCGAAGTAGCTCACGGGTTAGGTGTTATCGTTGATTGACCACGAAAGTAGATGAATTGAGTTGATGGAGTTGATTGAGTCACACACACGGGGGCTTAACCAGGACTGAGAACCTGCGAAGCCCCAAACCTGTTATTAATTTCATTACATCAAGATACTTTTCTTGACTCAATGCTCTCCATTTAAGCGTTCTCACTAAGTGAGGGAGCGCATCCACCAATGCCTCCCCGTTTCCTCCAAATAAAACGTAAATTCTTTCACACAGCAAACTGCCACTTACCATGATCTGGTATCTACAAACCTGTATGGCTTTATTTTATCACAGCCGCTCTCCATTTTCCCGAAAGGGCATGTTTTCTACAAGATCTCTGCGTTCTTCCTAAGTATGGTACCTATGTCCACCTGGCTTACTCCTACTTTATAGTAATCACTTCCTCCAAGAAGCCTTCCCAGACAGCTCCTGACACACCCCAGTCAGTGCTGTAGCATAGGTTCGTCTACTGTTCGCAGAGCACCCTGTTCTTACTTCTGGCATAGCATTTGCCACACTGTATCATCAGTTAATCATCTGTCTTTCCTACTGGTGACAAGGTCTATCCCCAGCACCTGTTTACTGCTCAGCCTATAGTAGATGCTCAATTAACTTTTAGGGACCAAGAATGGGTGTCATTGTAGTTAACACTTAAGGTGATGTACCTACTAATTCCTCACAATTTCTCCTTTAAAGCGTCTAATTTTAATTATTGAAAAATCGTGTGTTATCTTCATTTTTCAGATGAGAAAACAAAGGCTCAGAAAAAAATTTAAATTACCTTATATCACACAACTAATAAACTGGCAGATCCAAGATTTGAACCTAGGATGGTCTCACTTCAAAGCCCATGTTTGAACTACATGGGCCTCCCTGATATTACCTGCCCTTAAGACAGAAGCAAGACATATGAAGTGTGAGGGGAAGGGCATTGGACCCTAGCTCCGCCAGCAAGCAGGCCCTTTTGATCCTGTTGAATCCCTGAAATTACCCTACCCTGAACCTACCAGGGCACTACAGATGTAAGTCTTGCTAACAGTGTGGGCTAGGAAAAGAATGTGAGTGAGAATACACCACAAGGTGGTTAATGTCATTTTTCAATAATTTAATGAATATTAAGAAAGTATTCCTCAGAGGCAAGGCCCTTTGCTAGGTCATAGGGAGTAATAAAATTAACATATGAATAATAATTTACAAAGCACATTCATATGACTACCTAATTTTCATATCCATTCTGTGAAATAGGCATTATTATCTAGCAATTCTTGATGCAGGACTGAGGGTCATAGAAATTAAGATGCATGGCCAAGATTTCATGGTTGGTTAATATCGAGGTCTGCCTTCACAAACAAGGACAAGTCTTCTGGCTCCACTCCTCAGGCAGCTTTCCCTGTGCCCATTCCTTCCCTAGATTATGGAGGCCGTCGTGTTCATAAATAAATACAATACAATGTAAAAGAGGTAAGTGCTATAAGAGTTAAACAGTGCAGGGAGAACATCTAGGTGGAGGGATCAGGAAGATTTTTTCAGGACTTCTGTTAAACCCGATGTACTCAAATTCACCTTCAACTGAGTTCTAGAGCAAAGTGTCAAATTAAGAGAAACCTATAGCCTGGAAGGTTGAAGAGAGATACTGAAACATTTCGCCCATCGTTAAAATAATCTGCAAGCCAATACAAGATTCTCAAGGCCAGAAACCATGCCTAACTGACTTTATGTTGCATGTGTGACCTAGCAGAGTGCTTTGTCCACAATGGATGCTGGGTAAATGCGTGTTGAATTTTATTGAAAACCATTTCAACCTAAATAAACATGATGAGGAAGAGAAGAAAACAAAGACAGTTGCTCTGACTTGTCCTCTGATTCAGTAGTGATGCATTTAGTAGCAATGGCATTACTATGACCCCAGTTGGGGAGGCGTGTGTTTAGGAATGGGGAAAAAAAATGCCTACACAAAGAGCAGCTTTTACTTTCAGGGAGGCTGTGAAACTTGGGGTCATAGTAGGAGGCTATTATTAACAGAGAAACACCCTGAGTACAAAGAAGAAGTATTCATTTTCAGGGAGACAGACACTCTAATAGGGTGTTCTTTGTGACACCTTCAGAATGATCTCTTTTTAAAATGATTGTCTGTAGAATACCACTGGCAAAAGAAACGCTCTCCACTACCTTCTTAAGATATCTGACTTCACTAAAAACAAAAACAAAATCCAGTGATTCTCTGGGCCAGCTTATCCAACTACACAGCTATTTCTCTATTTTTTTTATCTCCAGGCAGAGACTCACTATCCATCAGGCAACAGTTACACAATTCCTACATATATAGTTCTCCTTCTCCATATTTCCTTTCTCCTGGAAAATCTACAATGTAAACCAGACTTCCTTCTTTGTGGGTGCCCTCTGTTTCTCTGTCTTTGGATAGATTCATAAATATATTCATTCATTCATTAGCTAATATTGATTGAGCACCTGGGTGCTGAGGATGCAACGTTGAACAAGACAGCTGAAGAAGCAAATTTTTAATGAGAGAACTTAGGGATCCGAGGGCCTGAGCGGCCTAGTTCTTCGTTGTCATGTCTCTCTCTCCGTAGGCTAGAAGCCTTGTTATTTCACCTATAGAAATCTTCAGTGTGTCCCCTCAAAAACAGAGAAACAAAGAAACCACTGAGCGCTGCAGTTATTTTTTTAATTGAATGCATGTTTACATATACTATCATCCACTTTCAAAGGTTACACTAATAGTAGCGAACTCTTACTGAGCACTTTGTATGTATCAGGCCCTGTTTTACATGTATTCAATCCTTACCGCAACTCCTCAACCCCGTATCTTCATTTGGCAAATGGAGAAACTGAGGCATTTCAGTAAATGGTGAAACAGAGGATTTCAGTAAATGGTGAAGACCTTGTGTTATTTTGAAACTCAAGGAACTAGAATAAGTAAACTTTGAATCAACCAGGTTAAGGATGACCAAGGGGGGGGGCTTAGCTGGTGACAATAAGATGTTTGGTTGGCTGAAGTTTCGCAGCATCTGATAAATCAATACGATATAGAAGAGTCTGGGCTACATGTCCGACAAAATATCAGCTCTAGACACAGGTGCGGCTTTCATCTGAATAGCTAACAGAATTTTATAAGGATTACCTCTTCAACCTTCACAATAATTTCTGCAAGGCCTGTGTGGTAGGAGGCCAAAAATGTAGCTGGAGCAATTAAAACACAGGGAGGACACATGATTCCCAAAGTCATACTGTGAATCAGTCTAACCTGAAAAGTGAAACCTGGCTCTCATGTTCCCAGGTACAGCATTATATTTTCCCAGATCCCAAAGACATTTCCTTTATTTATTCCCTACTCAATCCAAGGTCTGGTCTGAGGTCAAACCCTGGTTTGGGAGTAAAGACCCTGGGTTCCATTACTGTTTTGCCACATGATTTGAGGGAACATATGTCACTGCTCTCTGGTTTCCACTGCTATAAAACAAAGGGGTGGAATTGGGCAACTTCTAAGATACTTCCAACACCAGCAGTCTTCAACGGGAGGCTGCCATCTGTATACTTTTTATGCGATTGTAACTAAAGGCTAAATCAGTCAGATGCCTAGTGTTCAGGATTTAAATCTTTTGAGCAGGAGTTACTTTTTTATTTCCGGAAAACCTTATGATGGGATTGTGTGGAAAGGCTAGGGGAGGTTACAGCGCAGGAAATGGAATCCTCCCGTGAAGGCAGGAACCAAATCAAAACTGGGATGAAAGAAGGGGATGGATGTCGTTTTTTGTTGGTAAGTATAGGAGTCCTGCCACTTAAGTCATCCAGATGTAGAGCTTTAGAGTGTCACCTAATCAACCAGGAAAACTTTGTTCTTTTTATCAACTTCTTGATGGAAAAAACCTGATGTCTATCAGCAGAGGAAAGGACCGATCCAACAAATTATGCTTCACAGAAGGATCACATAGGCATCGAGGGGAGGATCTCAAAGACGTCATGTGGTCAAGGGAAAAAGAGAAAGATGCAGAGCAGTATGTTTTAGTATGGTGTTTAAGAATCATTATATTTATGGCATATCCCTAGATATTCCTCGAAAGATGCACAAGAAATTGGAGGAGCAGTCAAGAGACCTAATTTTCTCCTTTTACGCATTTGGTAGCTTTTGATTCATAAGCATCTTTACTTATTCAAAATATAAATTAATATATATACTTTAACTAACTTCTTCACTCCTTTCGGCAGTGTGATTTCTGCACCTGCCGCACTCCTGAAACTCACAAAAGTCCTGGGGGGCGCCTGGGGGGCTCAGTCGTTAAGCGGTTGCCTTCGGCTCAGGGCGTGATCCTCGCATTCTGGGATCGAGCCCCACATCAGGCTCCTCCGCTGGAAGCCTGCTTCTTCCTCTCCCACTCCCCCTGCTTGTGTTCCCTCTCTCGCTGGCTGTCTCTATCTCTGTCAAATAAATAAATAAAATCTTAAAAAAAAAAAAAAAGTCCTTAATGAGCTCCTTGTTTTGACTCTTCTGCTCTTGCGTCTTTGGCCTCTGGAGCATGTGGCACTTATGAGTGCCCCTTTGTTCTAAAACTACCTTTTCTCTCTCGGTTTCCATGGCCCTCCTGGAAACATCTGGTCTTTCTCACTTTTTGAATCCCCTCTTTGCTGCCCTTCAATCTTCTTTGTTTGCTCACCCACCCAGTAGAGGAGCTACTCAAAACTCAGTCCCTGGTCCCCTGCTACCTCGATACTCCAGCTCCTGGCATTACAACAGTGTCTTCATGGGTTCAATCTCACCCCTATCCAGGTGATTCCCTCATCTATATCTCAGCTTCTGACTCCTGACTCTGACTCCTCTCCTGCTGGCCATTTCCACCCAGATACAGCCCTAGGACCTCACATTCAGTAATCAAAACCAAACTCCTCACACTGTCCTCTCACTGGGCTTCTAGTCACAGTCTCCCAAATTCTACAAATGACACAATTCCATGCTTAAATGTGTCATCCTGGAGCGCTCATATCTCTCACTTCCGTTTACTCGTTTCTAGTCCCATGAATTTCTCGTTTCCTCTCTTTCCCTCCCACTCGGTTTCTGTTTCTCTCTTTAGTTTTTTGGTTTTTTTTTTAATTGAAGCACAGTTGACACACAATGTTACATTAGTTTCAGGTATATCACATAGTGATTCAATAAGTCTATTAGTTATGCTATGCTTACTATCGTATAGCTACCGCTGTCACCATAGGTCGCTATTACAATAACATTGACTAGATTCCCTATACTGTACCTTTCATCCTTGTGACTTATTCATTCCTTGACTGGAAGCCTGTACCTCCCACTCCCCTTCTCCCATTTTGTCCATCCCCCCATCCCCCTCCCCCCCGGCAACCATTGGTTTGTTCTCTAGCTTCTCTTTTTGAACCCACAGACTAACACAATAATCTTCCTAAACCTGAATTTTGATGCTTCAACAATAGTCACAGTCAACAAACTTTAATGATTTCAGACTGTACGTCCAAGACTGTACTAGACTTTTTACATACTGGATCTTATTTAATTATAAAGTAGCATGTAACATAGGAATTAATCTCATTTTACGGATGGAGAAAGGGAGCTCAGAGGGATTAAGAGAATTTCTCAAGCTTTCATGGGAAGAATAGAGTTGACACTCAAACTCATGGCTCTTCATTTCAAGTTCAAGAGTTTTTCCATCCCTACTCACCTGCTTAGTGGTGATGCCTTGCCTTTTAGATATAGTCTAAACATTTGCCTTGACTTTGAAGATCTTCTGCAAAATGGCCTATTTATATTTCCCCAGTACTCTCCTATTCACATCAAGCCAAATTATTCAAGATTGTCAACATATTTAATCCTTCACAAGACTTATTGGTTTGGGTAATTTTATTAACTGTCCTCCATAATGCCCTCCACGAGACCAGCATAAACCATTGAAATGTCACCTTACAATAAACCTCAGATGCCACCTATGCCTCCCCACTGCCCCCTTCCTCCAGGTTTCCCTGATCTATTTGTACCCTTATATGGTATGTTTTGTCTTGAATTATAGTTTTTTCTGTGCACCATAAGAGAAGAGGCAATCTTATTTTGCTTTATAATCGCCTTCAGTGCCTAATATATAATAGACCACATAAAGTATTTGTTGAACAGTTGAAAGAATCAGTGAATTAACTGGCAACAATAACCAAAAAAAAAAAAATATTAAAACACATTCTAGGGCCTTGAAACAGATCAATAGAATTTAACTAGCTTATATGGCAATTAAAAATGAAGTGTTGATCTTCTTAATACTATAGTGATTCCCAGTGGTTCCTGAATACTACTAGTCTATTACGGTTTATTAGAAATTATACATAGAAAATGTAGTGATTTTTTCATAAAACCAATTTTTTTTTCTCTTAAGGATTATTTTTTGTTATAAGGTTATTGCCTTCTTGCTTTTTTTTCTGTTAAAATGTCCTTTCTCTTGTGAAATAATAGTTATCATTGGTGATGGTTGAGCTTTTATGTATCCTCATTGGTAAAATAAAAAGTTGATAACCCTATGTTCTTTACTCTCCAGTTTATTTATTTATGCGTTCATTTGGGAAACTTGGTTGCTTTGTGAAATCCCAAAGTCTGGAGGCCACTGCTCTAATCAACTGAACTAAGTAAGTTAGTCTAGATTAGCTTCTTAAACAAAACTGGCTCCAAATAGCATTCAGAAAAAGCCAAAATCTGTTGTTTTTGTGTATCACATTTGCTATGGAAACAGTTATTATTGTAATTTCAAATATGTTGGTATTTGAAAAGTCATGGCATATGGGCTAAGTTGTTGGGGTTTGTTTGGTTTTTTGGGTTTGGTTTTTTTTTTTTGGTCACTAAATATATAAATCAAATCTTCCTTTAAAGCTCTAGTTAGGAGCTATGCTTAAACTTTTGTGAATCTCTTTCTAAATAGATTTGGAATCATCAGTATACATAGGAAACGATCATTCCTTTCATTATGACCTACAAACAGCTGGAAAAAACACACTACTCGTTTCTGATGTTTGATCTTTTCAGTCAGGATACTAGCAGAATTTTGAATATATAATTTTGATTAATGGAAACAAAATATGGTGGCTTTCTTCTCCTGATTAGTTTTCTCATCTGTTCCCCACCTTCCTCCTAACTTTCTAGATCAGGGAAATGTAACTTCCTGTTTAGTTTCTTATGTTGTTAATTTAAAGGTTCTGAATAAAACTCGAAGAGGAAAAATTACAGCTTGACATTGGAAATTAGAAAAGGCAAAAGCTTGTGGCATCCAAAATGATATTCTTTATGGAACTTAGATAAATCAGAACATTATTTTTGCCATAAGAAACACTTTACTTTTAGGTGACTCAAAATGAAAGCTGGAATTGGAAAGGAAAGAAAAGCAACAAATGGCCTAGTGAGTGAAAAATGTGCTGAGATAGTCCTCCACGATTCCAAAATAAAAGAGGTTTCTTTAAAAATAGAAACAATACTCTGGCTCTTTTACTAATCCACTTAAAATCTGCATAAACCTATTTCTTACTGTATTTTAAAACATTTTTTGTTATATTACATTAGTAGACACAATTCAGAATTCAAATAAAACAGGATATTGTATTTTTTGTAACCAAAACTGGAAATGCTAGGAACCACCTGGATTCGTGCAAATAGAAACGATTATCTCCCCATCAAGTCTCGTGAGGTTTATGTTAGTAATCACATAGAAGGGTTCAAGCAAGTACACCATTTAAATTTTTATTTCACTGGATATAAATTTTATTATTTATCTTCCATGGGCCACTTAGTTAGTTCGGTTAACTTTTTAGAGTGGGAGTGGGAAATGGGAGCAAAGATGTGGGGGCGGGGATCGGAAGGACGTGGTAGTAACCACAGCCTGTTCCCAAATCCTGGCTTGCACTTTTTTTTTAAGTATGTTATTTTTTTTTTTCATTAAAAAGCAGGAAAATACTATAGATAACTTAAGGAAACCTACATCAAAACAAAAAAGCGGGTCGCCTGGGTGGCTCAGTCGGTTAAGCATTTGCCTTCTGCTCAGGTCATGATCCCAGGGTCCTGCCATGGATGGGGCGCCCTGCTCAATGGAGAGTCTGTTACTCCTCCCTCTGCCCCTTCCCCCTGCTCATGCCCCCTCTCCCTCTCAAATAAAACCTTTTTTTAAAAAAATTAGAAAACATTCTTCTAATTGCAATTGAGTGCATTTTTTATACTTAAAACTCACAATTTTTTTCTTGTGATAAAACTAATCCACATTCATTACTTTAAAAAATACAAAAAAGCGAATGAAAAAATAAACACCGGGGCACCTGCGTGGCTCAGTTGGTTAAGGGTCTACTTTCAGATCAGGTCATGATCCCAGGGTGCTGCTCAGTGGGGAACCTGCTTCTCCCTCTCCCTCCATCCCCTCCCCCCACCCCACCCCCCGTCCGTGCTTTCTCTCTCTTGCTTTGCTCTCCTCCTCTCTCAAATAAATAAAATCTTAAAAAAAAATAATAAACACCTATAATTTCACCACCCAGAGATATGCTTTGTATATCCTTTCATTCATTTTGTACCAAAAGGAGCTTATATTTTACACCCCATTTATAACTTGTTTTACATAATACTATTATTAATATCCCTTGATATTAATAAATATTCATCTAAAACATCAACTTAACGCATCATAGAATTTCATCATATGGATGTGTTTTTTTAATTTTAACCAAGCCCCCCTATTATAGAATATTTTTGCTATTTCTATATTTTTTATTTTTATTAATTCTGCTGTCAAAACATATATCTTTGCCTACTTTACTGATTATGCTTAGATATGGATAAATTCTTTTTTTTTTTTTTTTTTAGTGAGGGAGAGAAAGAGAGAGCACAAGTGGAGGGAGGGGCAGAGGGAGAGAGAGAGGATTTTTTTTTAAGATTTTATTTATTTATTTGACAGAGAGAGACAGCGAGAGAGGGAATACAAGCAAGGGGAGTGGGAGAGGGAGAGGCAGGCTTCCCGCCGAACAGGGAGCCTGATGCGGGGCTCGATCCCAGAAGGCTGGAATCATGACCTGAGCCGAAGGCAGACGCTTAACGGCTGAGCCACACAGGCGCCCGAGAGAGAGAATCCTAACAGGTTCCTCACTCAGCACAGAGCCCCACTCAGGGCTCCATCTCAGGATCCTGAGATCGTGACCTAAGCTGATATCAAGAGTCCGATGCTTAACCTGCACCACCCAGGTGCCCCAGAGCTGGGTAAATACCTGTGAATTGCCAAGTCATTTTTGTCAGTCTTTTTGTATATATGTGACACTGCCCTTCAGAAAAGTTGTACCCATTTTCATTCATACTAGCAATGCTGGAGTATACATTGTTGTTTACTTTTTATTTCTCTAATGACTAATGATGTTAAACTTTCTGTCATAATTTTATGTGCTTGTTTTTCTCTTATGAGACGAATTTCCCATTTATTTTTAGGCTGTTCATCTTCTCATTGATTTGTGAGAGATACACACTAAATATATGAATTCTTTATGTATCCAACACAGTCATTTTTCCAAGCTATCATTTTTCTTTTAATGTTAATTATAGCGTTTTTTGAATGTACTTGTTTTTTCCCTACTGAATTCTGTCAATCTTTTCTTTTCTAGGTTCCGCCTTAGATGTTAAACTTTAAAAAGCTATTCCTCCAAGACCACTCGACCGACAGGTTATTTAATGTATACATGAAGTAACACACAAATTGGCACAGGCATGATGTTGTTGTTGTTGTTTTAAATCAGCTCTACACCCAACATAGGGCTCAAACCCATGACCCTGAGATCAAAAGTCAGATGCTCCGTGGACTGAGCCAGCCAGGCGCCCCTGTCACGGGCATTTTGTCTGCAGAGATACTGACCTTCCACTGTTTTGATCTCAAGAACATTATTACTGTATGTACTAACACAAGCATTTTAATCAGAATTATACCAACAATGTTGATTGTGAAGACAGTGTTTCCGGAGAGAGTGTCATTACGCTAATTTCATTCTTTGATCAACTTTCTCTACTCTGTAGTTAAACTATTCCTGGTTTTGCTTTGTTTTGCTTTTTCATTTTCTTTTGCTGTTCGACTGAGATTATTTTCACTGGAATTGGTTCTCTTCCATGTAAATTTACAACCAACATTTAATTTTTTTTATGACTCTTTTGCTCATATCAAGTTCTAACAGCAACCTGCTACTGTAAGTTTTCTTTTGTGGCCATTATTTTTAACAGGTTCGATTTCCCTGAGTCACATTTTTATATTTCCAGTTTTGTTAAAAAGATGTGATTCTCCAAGCAGCTTTTTGTTTATTACAGCTTTGACTGTATACAGTCCAGCTCATTGTCTCTGTGTGTGTGTGTTATTTCTACTAGTAATTTTTACTATGAATCAAATGAAAGAATGACAGAGTCACAAGTGCTGTAAATACAGTGGCTACCATACCACACAAGAGAGCAGAGAGTAGGACCCCTTTGCAGCCCAGAGAGAGTAGGTGATATGGTTGTTTAAACTATGTTTACAAATTCTTTGAGTTTCCATCCAAAAGATAGAGCTTGATTCCCCTTCCCTTGGGAAAAGGGACTCAATTCTAAAGAATAAGAAAAAAAGCACAAAGGACAGGTCTATAACCTAGTCACTGGAGACAAGTTCATAAAAGGCATTGCGACTTTCTGCTTATTCTCTCTTAGATCTCTACTTCTGGGGAAATCCTGCCGCCATGTTGTAAGGACACTCAAGCAGCTTAGGAAAAGGTCCACTTGGGGAACAACGGAGGCTGCCTGCTAGCAGTCATGTGAGTGAGCCATTTTGGAAGCTGATCCTCCAGTCCCTGGCAGGCCATCAGAAGAAGCCAATAGCTTCCTGGGAGGCTGATTCATAGTGACTCCTAGACCTCTCTTAGACTCCTGACCCTTAGAAGCCCGTGTGAGTTAGTTTTGGGTTAATTCATTACGCAGCAGTAGTAAAGAGGATATGACAATGCATTGAGGGAATGGTCACAAAAGACTTCCTGGAGATGGTAACTGGGCAGTGATTTGCTCTCCCCAATGACATTATAGCAAATGTTCCTTTCTGCATTGCTTCTCCAACCCCCTCAACACACTTTCTCCTTTCAACCTCACATCTCTACCCTCCTGTCCTTATCCTCTTCCCCTCCCTATCCTCTCACTCTCTCTCCTTCTCTCTCTCTCTCTCTACTTCTCTCTTTCCAATCAGAGAGTAATGGGAAGGGTTGTATAAACCACTCTGGATCTTTGGTAAGAAAAAAACAGCTTTGGGGCGCCTGGGTGGCACAGCGGTTAAGCGTCTGCCTTCAGCTCAGGGCGTGATCCCGGCATTACGGGATCGAGCCCCACATCCGGCTCCTCCGCTATGAGCCTGCTTCTTCCTCTCCCACTCCCCCTGCTTGTGTTCCCTCTCTCGCTGGCTGTCTCTATCTCTGTAAAATAAATAAATAAAATTAAAAAAAAAAAAAGAAAAAACCAGCTTTGATGGTTACATATTACCCCCTCTAAGAAATATTCATTTCCATGGTGCAGACTTATATGTGATAAACAGATACTCCCATCCCCCTAAAACGTATACTCATTTTGTGCCCATTGTGGCGGGGAACCATGGGATTTCAAGTGAACTGTTTAGGAAGTAGCTATTTTCTTTATAGCTTAGGGAATATTTAAAATCAACTACAATATAAAAACAGTGATTCTAAATAGTCTAATAGATACTTGGTTTTTTTTATTAGTAAACAGAACCAAGAGAATGGATCCACAGTTCTAAATGTCTTTTGCCAAGAAGCAAATTTGCTGACAGAGACAGGTTGAACAGCTGAAAACACAGAAGTAAAGGCTATTTGCCTCACTTTTCAGAAAGTTTGCATTTTGAGATTTTGGTAAAATTTCTTACCAAAGTAGAATTGTCCATTCTACTTAGAACTCTTTTGGCCTCAGTTCCTCACTAAGTGGGTCTCTCCATGGGTTGCTTGAGTGTCCTCACAACGTGGCAGCGGAATTCACCTGGAGGATTCTCTCTCCAAGAAAGAGCAATAATTATAAAAGACAGGATGTAGTTTATAGTTTAAGTAATAAGCAGATTTTCAATTTGTTTATTTGCTCCTGTCACTCACACAAATAAAGCATTTTAATTGCCCCTTACTTTTTGTGGGGGGAGTGGAGGTAGGGGTGGAGGTTTGTTTCTTTTAGTAACTGGAATCATGATGTATGTATTGTTCTTTGATATGCTTGTTGGAGACGTCCCCAGCTCAACACACTCCTTTTATCCACTACCTAATATTCCACAGAATTAGTGTCACCATCTTGAGAGACATTTGGGTTACTTCATTTGCTGTTATAATTATGCCCACTTTTTTACACAAATTTGAGAACAGGGGCTGAAATTTGAGGGGGAGAGTCTCAGTTTGAGTCCCTGCCTAAAAAAGGGCACCTCTTTTTTTTTAAGTAACTCTCTTGGCAAATACTCTCTGGGATCCATCAGCTATAATATGTTTTGTGTCTTGATTTCTTTCTTTTAATAAACTGTTTTCTACCAGACACTTCCAACTGAACATCTAAATGGATAGTATATTATTTTGTGGCATAATTGTATGTGATAAAGCAATAAAAACTCAAAATATAATGACCTCATGATAACATGACTCTACACAGAACTATCTCCTCTGAAACGTAATAAACTAATCACAGAAAATGTTTGAACTAATGCTTAGTCTATAAATTGCATAGCAGGTTAACACCCACCCCCAAACGGAATTCCAATATTTTTTTTTTAAAGATTTTATTTATTTATTCGACAGAGATAGAGACAGCCAGCGAGAGAGGGAACACAGGCAGGGGGAGTGGGAGAGGAAGAAGCAGGCTCATAGCAGAGGAGCCTGATGTGGGGCTCGATCCCGTAACGCCGGGATCACGCCCTGAGCCGAAGGCAGACGCTTAACCGCTGTGCCACCCAGGCGCCCCCAGAATTCCAATATTATAAAAAAGTGCCACTGCCTTAAATTTAAATCTAAAGAAGATTAGAAGCAACATTCAGTTTAGAAAAACCATTTCTACTCAGTGTTGCTCCGGTTGAAGAAATGTTAAAATAACAACTGTAATTCAAAGGACTGTACTGTGTTGCTTTAGACATTCCAAAGGGACTAGAGAAAGTGCTGAGTAAAACAATGAAAGGGACAGTCCTGCCTGGAAGAAAGATGGGCCAAGTGATCTCTGAGGCTTTGTTCAATCTTTGAGTTCTGTGACACTTCTGTGGCTAGGCACAGTTTCATATAACACACAAAAAATTATTTTGCTGTCACCTTTTTTAAAAAATACATTAATTTTAGAAAACATTATGCGGCTTTCACTACAAGGTGTTTTTTAACTGATTCAGGAGGATTCCAGATCCTTTTTCTTAGAGAACATTCTCTAAAAGGAAACACATTACCACACTTTTTCCAAGCGAATGCCTTAGCTCTTTCTAGAGTCCAAATTCTAGAACTAAAACTACACCATGTAACAAATACTTGCCAAAGAGTATGACTGGTTTTTGATCAAAGATCTTACTGAAACACCCATTCTTCTCATTGCATGCATCCCAAACATCTTAAAAGGTGAGAACATAATTCATGAAGGAAGAAAATCGGTTTCTCCATAACCTGTGTGGTTTGTTTTACTTGGCATGTGTTGTTTTCAGAATTTGTAAAAAACAAACAAAACCAACCAACCAAACACCCTAATCCCTTGACACAAAGTTGTATGATGAATAAAGTGCTACAGCCAAGTTATAAATCTCAGCCAAGAGAGGTTTAAATGACAAGTGCCAGGCGGGACAGCGCCCTCACTGCAGCACGACTCTGTGAACAAAGAAGCATTTATGAGTCTCGTCAGTCACTTAATGCTCCAGTCTGTCACCAGCTAAACACAAGGTTCCTAGAGCTGTTAGTGAGGTCTCTCCAGCCCATATATCTCATTAGGTAATATGTGCATTGACAGTTCAACAAAACTAAGAAACTTCAAACTTAATGTATCACACAACCAATTTGATTTTTGCTTGTTGGTTTTCTCTAACTACCTCCTGCCTAGAAAAGTCAACCAACCATTAAAAACCACAGTTTATGGGGCACCTGGGTGGCTCAGTCGGTTAACCGTCTGCCTTTCGGCTCAGGTCATGATCTCCGGGTCCTGGGATAGAGCCCTGCATCCTGGAGATGCTCAAGAGGGAGTCTGCTTCTCCCTCTCCACAACCCCCCACCTGCCCTTCACCACTGCTCATTCTCTCTCTCTCAAATAAATAAATAAGTAAAATCTACCCCGCAAACCCCCCACAGTTTACTATTTAAATTTGATATAATTCACTTTAAATTTAAAAAAAAGAAAAGAAAGGAAATCACAGTAATTGCAGCGGAGCTGTGTGTAGGCCGGTTCTTCCTTTGTGGGCTGCAATCTTATTTTAGGGCCTAATTAGAGAAGATTCTTCTTCGATACTTTCTCTACGTGATTTTAAGGAATGTGTTACAGAGAACGTTCTGCTGGAAAAGCAGACATAAAAATAGTGTAAGAATGGATTCATACAACAGTTCTCCACTCCCTGTTTTTATATTCCCCATATCACCTGTCTATTAAAATACCGGAAGCAGAAGCAGCATGCCCCCATTTTAAAAGGTTTTAAACCCAAGAGGAAGATCTTAGAGGCATAACAAGTTAACTGTTTATGTCACTTGGTTGCCATCATTTTTTGTGTTCCTTCCCCGGGTGACATCCCTGTGGGGCTCTCTCACACCCCGCACTGCCACCCACCCCTGGGTTCCAGCCACCTGCGGCCCCAGGTGATATGAGGCCATGCAGTGAAGTGGGAGAGCATCTCCAGGATGCAGGGCTCCATCCCAGGATCCGGAGATGGTGACCTGACCACCCACAAAGGGTATGGGACACCACATCAAGGTGTCCTCAGGGGATGGGTTCTACTTCCAGCTCTGCACTGAACCACAGGCCAACTTACTTAACTGGGACTCAGTTTCCCCGTTTTGAAATAAGGGTGTAGAAGAAGACATTAGTAACTGTATAATTCCACGGCCTGAGGGAAATTAAATCACATCTGGCATCTTAATCTGCCTTTCAAAGTAGTTTCTAGAATTACAGAAAGAATTATCCGCTCTATTACTTTTCAACTTACTCTCTTTATTGTTGGTCCTGGGCATAATTCTTCTAAATTCTTTTCCTTTTGCCTCTGATTCCTACCTCCTCCTGTTCCCTCAGCAGAGTCCTTTCTCTCTATCCCCATTCTCCACCCCAGCCTGTTTGAATTTCCTCCATCATTCCCTCGTTTTCATTAAATACTGCTCTGTCTTCACTTTTACCCTAGTGAAGCAACTTCAGAAAGCACTGCTTGATTTTATGTTATTTTATTTTTTTAATGATGTATTTACTTGAGAGAGAGCGTGAGAGAGCACGTGCACATGAGTAGGAGGGACAGAGGGAAAGGGAGAAAGAGAATCTCAAGCAGATTCCATGCTGAGCGGGGAGCCCCACGTGGGGCACCATCTCATGACCCTGAGATCGAGACCTGAGCTGATACCAAGAGTCGGGTGCGTAACCACCTGCACCACCCAGGTGCCCCGACGATGTTGCTGGGTTTTTTTTTTTTTTTTGAGATTATATTTATACTCGACTAATGAATCACTGAACACTACATCAAAAACGAATGATGTGCTATATGTTGGCTAATTGAACATAATAAAAAAAAATAAATAAAGATTTTATATATTTATTTGAGAGAGAGAGCACATGAGCCTGGGGGATGGGTAGAGGGAAAGGGAAAAGCAGACTCCGCACTGAGCAGGGAGCCCGACCCAGGGCTTATCCCAGGACCCTGCGATCATGACCCGAGCTGAAGGCGGACGCTTAACTGACGAAACTACCCAGGTGTCCTCTGACAGTGGTTTTATAAGAAGAACTTTAACCTTTGAATCAATGTAGTTAAAGGTTAAAATCTAGTCAGACTCTCTATTTCTCTCAAGACAGTTTTGATGAGTAAAATTTTTCTGGGAAAATTTTCCATTTCATGTGTGTTTTCAAATTTGTATATACTTCCTCATAGCATTTTCTCATTATTTCAATCTCTGCTTTATTTGCAGTTATGTCTCCTTTTCTTGTTCCCAATACACTTCTTTGTTCTTTTTCTCTTATTTACCTAATCAGTTTTGCCAGAAGAATGACTATCTGGTTAATCTTTTTTAAAAACCAACTTCTGTTTTTATTAATCTATTCTCTGTCTTTTATGTTGTTAATCCTTGTGCTTTATTTCCTTCTTTCTACTTTCTTTGGGTTTACACTGTTCTCTTCATTTATTGATTCCAGCTCACTAACTTGCACTTTTCTCTTTTTTTAATTTTTATTTTAGTAATTTTTAAGAAGATTTTATTTATTTATGAGAGAGAGAGAGAGAGAGAGAGAAAGAGGGAGCAGGGGGGAGGGGCAGAGGGAAAGGGAGAAGCCTGATGCGACCCTGGGATCATGACCTGGGCCAAAGGCAGACGCCTAATGGACTGAGCCACCCAGGCACCCTTCTTTCTTCTTTTTTAATGTGACATTTAAGGCCATAAACTTTCTTCTAAAAACCCCTCGGTCGTTGGCCCACCAATTCTTATGTGTAAAAATTCATTGCTTTCCAGTTATAAGAATTGTCTGTCAATTGACACTGGAATTATTTAAGAGTGTGTTTTTATTAAGAAACATTTTAAACATGCAACGAACAATGACACCCAAAATCTATCAAAAATTCTGCCCGATTTGTAGGTGTGTGTTTTTAAATTTCCAAATGTCTGAGATTTCTACTGTCCTTTTTTGTTAGTTTTGTTAATGATATGTACTTAACTGCATTATGTTCAGAGAGCACGTCCTATGTATGATGTTGATTATTTGATATTTGTTCAGATTTTTATTGTGGCCTCCTATGCGATGTAGTTTATATACACTCCATGTATACTTGCAAAGAATGAAATTTATCTAGTTATTGGAGAGACCACCTTTAGGCAACAGGCTCAAGCAATGGAAACTTGATCAGGCAGGAGGGCCCACAGGGACCACCAAGCTGAATGCAAACCGGCTCCGTAAGCAACTCACCTCGGAATAACCATAGGCCCTAACTGACCAGTTACAACCAGGCACAGTTCCTAAGATGACCGAGAAAGAGAAAATTCCACACGTCCCCGTACTCCCTCACTCCGCCCTATAGCTGTGATCCCTCACCACCCCCTCGTCGCAGACACTCTCTCCTTTGCTGTCCTGCCTATAGCGATCTATTCAATAAACTTCTATCGCTTTTGTCCTGCCTTGGGTGAATTCTTTCACCATCCACATTACAGCCTCCACCTGATTGCGATGCCCCACAATTATTTGTTGCAAGGTTATTTATACGTCCATTTGATTAATCATTAAGTTTGTTACGTGTGTTTTTCAAATATCGGTATTTTCTCTAAATTTTCTCTGTTTAAATACCAATTAGGGAGAGAGGAATATTAAAATTTCCCCCGTTTGTTGATTTCTCAGTTTCTCCTTGTAGTTTGGATAATTGTGCTTTGTATAATCTGAGATGATGATATTAGGTGCACACAAGCTTAGAGTTATTATAGCTTTCTGGAAATTGTTACTTTTTATCGTTGGATAATTATCCTCCTTGTCCTTAATAATGCTTTTTGGCTTGATTGTGGAACTTTCTCTTTGTTAGCATTTACCTGGCATATCTTTTCCCATCTTACCTTTTCAAACTTTTGGTGTCCTTATATTTTAAGTTTCTTGCTTATTGATAAGAGACAAATAGGTTATCCTTGAGGCTCATTCCCTCCGCATATTTGGTAGCTTAATGTGAAGATAGCTCAGTGAAACAGCTCAGTGGAAGGACAGGCTGATACCAGCATCTCAGGAATACCTTCCTAATACAGCCATTTCTTCCAGAAGCTCCCAGGGGGCGCCTGGGTGGCTCAATAGGTTGGGTGTCTGCCTTTGGCTCAGGTCGTGATCTCGGAGTCCTGGGATAGAGCCGGTGTCAAGCTCCGCATTCAGCGGGGACTCTGCTTCTCCCTCTCCCTCTGCCCTTCCCCGCCCCATTCTCTCTCTCTCTCTCAAATGAATAAAATCTTTTTAAAACTTTCCCAGGATGCCTGGCTGGCTCAGTCAGTAGAACATGCGACTCTTGATCTGGGGATTGAGTTTGAGCCCCACGTTGGATACAGAGATTACTTAAAAAAATTTTTTTTTAATAAAAAAGAAGTTCCCATAGTTATATAGTCCACCAGCTGTTCCTTGTCTCTCCTTCCAGCTTCCCTGGAAACATGTAGAATGATAAAGAGGGAGTCCCTCTCTTTGGATTTTTTTAAGGGACACTTTTACAATGTCCCCACTTAGCACAACTCCCTGTGGGATAATGAAGGACAGGAAGATCATGCACCATCCACCATTCTCCGCCTCTAAGTCTCCGCAACGAACAGTGCTTTAATTTTTCATCACGTGCAGCTGCTAGTGGTATAATTAGTCTGCTCTGGCTGCCATAATAAAACACTATTGACCGGTCTAAACAACAAAAATATTTTTTTTCACAGATTTGGAGGCTAGAATTCCATGATCAAAAAAACTCCAGTTGGTTCAGTGTCTCATGAGAACCCCCTCCCTGGCTTGCAGACAGCAGCTTTCTTGCTGTCCTGTCACATGGCCCTTCCCTGGTGTGTGCATACAAACACACAAACACGTACAAAGAGAGAGAGAGAAAAAGCTCTCTGGTGTCTCTTCTTATACTATATCTTATAAGGATATATCTTATAAGGATACTAATCCTATCACATCAGGGCCCCACCTTTATAACTTCATCTAACCTTATTCTTTCTACTGGAGGCTGGACTTCAACGTGTGAATTTTGGAGGGACACACCATTTGGTTTACAGCATGATGTATGTCTCCACGTCACCTTGCCCAACACTTATAAGCCGTATCCAGTTGATTTCTGAAGTCTCATTTGACAATCTGTATCTTCTAATTGAGCGGTTTGTTTCCATTTCCATTTAGATTAATTTCTACCGTCTTATTTTGTGCCTCCTATTTACTCTGCTTTATCTATGTCTTTTCCTCCTCCTTTTATGTTTTATTTTGAATTGGTTGAGGTTATACAATTTCCTTTCCCCCTCTCTCCTGTTTTGAGACCTACATCTCTTTCTTTTATTTTAGTGGTTAGGGTTAAAATTTCAACATACATACCTTACATAACAAAGTCTAAGGGTTACCCGTGTTTTACCATCCTCCTGAACGTAGGCACCTTAGAATCTATTAGCCATGATTGTTCTTTTCCATTCGCCAAGTTAATGTTGTCCAAGACTTCATTTGCACATTGTTTTATTCTCCCAAATTAGTTATTATTCTTATTATTGCTGTTGATTACAAAATAGTATCTGTGTAGACTTAACCACTGTTTACCAATGTCTTTGCTCACCATTCCTTTTTGTGCATTGTAGGTCCTCTTTCTGGGATTATTTGCCTTTGGTCGGAAGGACATCGCTTAATAATAGATTTTTCAGTGAAGCTCTTGGATTGATAAATTCCATCTATTTTTGCTTGGAAAAGAAATTCTTGATTTCATCCTTACACTCCGACAGTAGTTACCTGGAAAGAGAATTTCCGGTTCATTGTTCTTTGCAGCAGCTTGAAAATCCTGTTCCCCTGCATGGAGGTTTCTACTGCTGGTGAGATGTTTGCTGTTAGTCTAATTGTCATTCTTCTGTATAATTTCCTTTTTCCTTTGATTACTTTTCTATGATAGGGTATGCTGCAATTACACTATTGTGTGTCTCTATGGATTTTTATTTACCTTCTTAGTACTCCTTTGTGATGTCCAAATCTGAAGATTCATGTCTTTCAGTATTTGGTAGTGACCGTTGTCAGCCATTATCTTCTAAAGTTATAGACACTTTGAACAGTTTCTTTACGCACTTCTCCTAGGTTGTCATGTATATGCTGGTAAATGCATATATGTGTATAAAACAGTGAGAACACTCATTTGTTTTCCTCTGGTGTAAAAGCTTTGATACTTGGCACCTGAACACCAGGTCCGTAATTTCTGATGTCTGTGATAGGCAGGTTACCATGGTGCTGTCTGCTTTAGCCTCCTTGTAAGCAGTGATATCCACGAAGTCATGGTTTTGATGTGCTAGTGTTATTTTCCTATAGCACACATCATTCATCCTAGCACGTGATCATTAAAATGAAATAATTCATCCATATGACAGATAATTAAAATAACCTAATGTCTTCTGCATGCACTTGGGAAATCTTGGCTTAACTGAAACACAACACCATTTGGAAGAGTGGCCACTGAGGTGGGCCTGTGGGTCACAGGGGCCACAGAACGTATTTAAACAAAAGAGGAATGGAATCAGATGTTGCTTCCAGAAAGATCATGTTAGACATAAGTATTAGAGAACGGAGTATGAAGTATTGATTCTGAAAGCAAGAAGATACTCGTAGGGCCACAGGAAAAATGAGGAGCTCTTGTATTAGCTCTGACTGTTGTTAGCCTGAGCAGGGTCCATAGTGTTCAGGGCAAATTTAAGGCTTTTGCTAAATCTAAGTAAATATTCCAATCCCTCGTCCAAGTTAGGGGTTCCTCTCTTGCTCTCAGCTCAGGCCAGACCCATGGTTTGGGAACCACCAGTGGGTGAAGGACTGGTCTGTTCTTTTTTACCTCCTCCCCACCACTGCTCTTGGCTTCTGTAGGATTGGAGACAGTGGGGCAGAAGGGATTAGAGGAAAAGAAGCAAAGGCTGTTTCTCACATCTAATGTTTGTAATGCTGTTCTGGCTATTTTATGCATGGCAGGCATCCAATGCTGGCCCTTTCACAGAGCACATTAGTGAGGTCTTTGGAACTCCCACTGGATATCCTGACCCAGCACTGTGGCCCAGCCTGTATCAGCTCCATCCTCTGGTATATCACCCACAGCTTCTCTGGTGGGATCTTCTGACCCAGGCAGACAGTTCTCTTAGATGAGATTCTTTCAAGGAAATCCTTCCCCAAATACTTGTCATGGTATCCACTTGGTCCATAGGAAGCATTGCAAATCCTTACTCTAAAATGAATGACCATTCCCCAGAACAGCAGAACGCTGTCACTGCTGCCTTTTCTCTTTGTCCTGACTCCATGGGCACCTCTAGCTAGGCTCTCCACTCTATGACTTTTCCAGGGGAGATTTAGGCACCAGTCACTACTTTCATCTTGTATGACCCAACTTCCTAGAGACATTTTCTCCCAAAAATGCTATGTTCCATTATGGTAGCAAAACTTGCAACTGGAAAATCGGATACCAATCTTCCCTCTTGTAGATAATATTAATCTCTAGAAGGGGTCCATTGGGATCCCTTCTTTTGGTTTGGAGGTAGGAGGGGAAGCATGTTAAAAACTCTCTAGTCACATGGATTCTCTTACTACTAAGAGTCTCATTAATGAATCTCTTCTTCTATCAAGGTTGGAAATAGGGGGATGGTATTGATTATTACAGATCAGATTGGTTGCCTATTAGTACTGCACAGATGTGTCTAGTATGTCTCTTAAATATAGGTACACTCATCACCCATTGTCCACAGCTTTGAGGCTTTGGTTGAAATTTTGAGACCAAATCTCATTCCAGATCCTGTGAGATGGGCGATGGGCATCCAAGGAAGAGGAAGGCGTGAGGAAAGAGAACACAGTTACAATTTCAGCATTACAGCTTGTCTAGGACTCTCCTGGCCTGCCTATGAGCCTCAGCAAACTACTTTAAATACTAACTTTGGCTTGTTGGCTTGTTTGAGCAGTGGCTGCCCGAACTTAACTCTAGCTAGTGCTTGTAGCAGTTTAATGATTGCAGTTTTATCTCTTTGCACCATTGGTAGCATATTTCCAGCCCCATGGAGTCAATCTACATCTTTCCTGCTCTGCATTAGGGATCATTGTGATGCTTCATTTCCTGTCAGTTACTATCTAATAATCTTCCAAAATGAGCTTAGATAACTATTCATGCGCCTTAATTTGGGTGTTGTTTTCTCTTTAAAGTTGTGTTCCGTACAGCAAATCCATTTTAAGCAAATAATGCCTGTCTACTGTCTCCAAAATGAACATTTAGTGTATTCCTCTTTGCTATGCGCTCTCTACGCAGATTGTAGCATACACTTGAGATGCCATGTGGGAAAACTTGGGGTTTACTTTTTTTTTTTTTTTACTTTTTTTTTTAATTCTTTTTTTGATTTTTTTGAACATTACAGCGGTAGCCTATAGTTCTAATAACAAATGAAATAACATAGAAGAAACATATATAAAAGATAAAGCTGGGGTGCCTGGGTGGCTCATTCTGTAGAGCATACGACTCTTGATCTCGGGGTGTAAATTCAATCCCTATGTTGGGTGTAGAGATTACTTAAAAAAATAAAATCTTAACAACAAAAAAAACCCCAGTAAAGCTAATTATCCCCTCTGTTTCCACCTCTGCTCCCACTACTATTTATTCACTGCCGCTCCCCTGGGGTAACCAACTTTAATATTTTGTTAACACACATACAACAATATATTCAGATACACTGGGATTTCTTCATCTGTTATCATAGAGATATAACCAAACTCCATACAGTTAGAGATTTTAGAGTTTTAATACTGCATCGAAATTTTTTTAAGGACCCTCAGTCTGTGTATTCCAACTTACTTTTTTCATTTGACAGCGTAACATAGATTTCTCTGCAAGTTCGCGGATATTTATCTACAACAATATTTTCTAACTTATGCATACTCGCTCTCACACAAACACACACTATTTTACATGGCAGACTTTACTCCATATATACGAAGGTATGCTCATTTTGTTTAGACTTTCTATCTTATCTATTTATTTATTTACATTCTCTCTGTCTCTTCCCCTACTCCCCTATTCCTCTGCCCAACCCCCTTTCTCCTCCAGGGAACAATACGATACATATTTTTTTGTGTTTTTCTCCAGACTCATATAACTATACACAGATACATAGATTTAAAAATCACTTTTTGCTTTACAAAAATGAGAGTATATTATATATATGCTGCTTTCCTATCTTAATTTTCTCCTGCAATCCTTACCAAAATCTCTTTCTGTTGAATGGCAGAATGCCAATGTGTTCGTCTTTATGGCCGCATAGTATTTCACAGTGTGAATGCATGTTATATACCTGCCCAGTCCTCTCTCAATGGACATTGACTTTGTTTCAGTGTTTGTCACTATGGACGCTGCTGCAGTGAACATCATTGTACATATACCCTGGGGACTTTTATTTCCAGGAGATAGATTTCCAAAAGGATTATGGGGTTGAAGACATGTATGTAGTTTTAATTTTAATCAATATTGCCAGATTCCGTTCCAAAAGACTACATTTCCACCAGAAGTGTATGAGAGTAATTCTTTCTCCCAGTCCCAACCAGAAATAGTTACTATCACTCCTTTTAACTTTTGACAATCTATTGAATGAAGAGAGCATTTTATTGTTACTTTAATCTGCATTTCTCTGACTCCTAGTGAGTGTGAGCATCTTTGCATATGTTTTTTGGCATTTTGTATTTGCTCTTCTATGAACACACTCTGCCCATTTAGGGTGTGTGTGTATGTGTGTGTGCGTGTGTGTGTTGGGGGGGCTCCTTCTCAATTTGTTATAGTTCTTTACATATTATAGACACGAGCCCTGTTCTAGTCGTAAACACTGTATTTTCGTACTCCATCATTTATTTACTTGTTGGGTTTATATTTGCCATAGTTTGCCGTTCAAAAGGTTTTTATTTTTTATATTACCAAACGTGTCTTTTTGAAAACCAGAATTTGATCTCCAATCTTAGTTGAGAAGATCTTTTACTCTAAGTTCATATGTTGTTGCCTGGCTATTTTCCCACAATTTTCATTGATTTATAATTTGTATAGTATGACACAGGGTATGCCTGTATTTTTTTTCCAGATGGATAACCAGTCACACCAGCACCAGATGGTAATAAACTATTCTCCTTCTCCAAATGGAAATGCCGCCTTTGTCTTGCATTAAATTCACACATGCCCTGAGGTCTATTTCTGGACTCTGATGTTCTACTGACTTGATTGTCTGGTCCCACACCAATGCCACAGAAATTTGATGGCAGTGGCCTTATGTTCGCATTCTGATAGCTCATGAAGCATGTTCTCTGTCACTCTTCTTTGTTTTTATATGTTTTTTTTTTTTGTTCTTGAGCTTTATTCTTCCATACGAGCTCTAAGATATTTTGATCTAACATTCTCTCACACCCATTTAAAAAATCCAGTTGAATCCAAATTGGAATTGCACTGAACTTGTATCTTACTTTTGAGAGGGTGGCCATTTTAAAAATGTCTTCCCATTCCAAGAATGTGGTAAATCTTTCCTTTTGTTCAGATCTTGTTTTAAGTCCTTCAATAAGACTTTTATTTTTCTTCATTCAGGCCCTACGTCTTTTGAAAAAACAAATAGCTACATATCTCCAATAACAAATGGTACTTACTTCCTCTCATGTTTAGTGCTGTTTGAGACACTGAAAAAAATTCAGAAGTTATTTTACATTGAAATTTTAATTGAGATAGTTATGGGTTCGCATGCAATTATAAGAAATAATACAGAGAGATCTTGTGTGCCTTTTACCCAGATTCCCTGTAACATAGTGCAGAACTATAGTGCAGTATCAGAACCAGGGCATTGATGTTGTACAATCCACCAACTGTATTCGGATTTCCCCAGTTTTACCTGTATTTACTTATTTGTGTGTGTGTGTGTGTGTTTTGTTATTATATATGTTAAGTTCACATATCTACTATCATAGTCCAGATACTCAATAAAACTGGGGGGGGGGAAGATACTGAACAATTCTATCGCAACAAGGATCCTTCATATTTCACTTTTATAACCACAGATACCCATCTACTCCCTTTTCCCTAACCTCTGGCAACCACTAAGCTGTTCTCTATTTCTGTAATTTTGTCGTTTCAAAAATGAAATATACATGGAATTATACAGTATGTAACCTTTTGGAATTGGCTCTTTTCCCCTCAGCATAATTCCCTAGAGTTTTATCCAGGTTGTTTGCATGAATCAATAGTTCATTCCTATTTATTGCTGAGCAGTATTTTAGAAAGAGAGAGAGCAAGCACAAGTGAGAGGGGCAGAGGGAGAATCTCAAGCAGACTGGGCTGAGCACGGAGCCCGATGCTGAGCTCAATCCCACGATCCTGAGATCATGACCTGAGCCAAAATCAAGAGTCAGTTGCCTGACCGACTGAGCCACCCAGGCGCACTGAGAGCAAAAGTTTTTAAAATTCTGATGAGGTCCATTTCATTCACTTTTCCTTTTATGGCTCATGTTTTTGGTGTTAAGCATAAGAACCTGGTCACCCCTAAATCCCAAAGACTTTTCCCAATATTTTTCAAAAAGTTTTTTAGTTTTAAAATTTACATGCGAGTTTGAAATCTATCTTAAGGTAACTTTTGCATCACGTGTGATATTTAGGTCCAGATTATTTTTTCCCGTTGTGTGTCTGTCTGTTCCGGCATCATTTATTGAAAAGGCTATTCTTCCTCCATTGAATTTATTTTGCATCTTTGTCAAGACTCACTTGAGCATATTTGCGTGAGTCCATTTCTGGGCTCTTTATTTTGGACCATTGAACTCTGTGTCTTTCCCTCCAATACCATACTCTCGTAGTTACTGTAGCTCTATTACAAGCCTTACTATCAGGCAGAGTGATTCCGCTATTCTAGGACCTGTTCCTTTCTATAGAAATATTAGAATAAGCTTGTCTATGGTTGCAAAACACTTGCTGGGATTTTGATAAGAATTGCATTAAATGGGCGCCAGGGTGGCTCAAGATTGGGCATCTGCCTTCGGCTCAGGTCGTGACCGGAGTCCGGGGAACAAGCTCTACATCAGCTCCCTGCTCAGCAGAGAGCCTGCTTCTCCCTCTGCCCCTCACCCCGCTTGTGCTCTCTCTTTCTCTCTCACTCTCTCTCTCTCAAATAAAGAAATAAAATATTTTTTAAAAAAGGAATTGCATTAAAGTTATACATCAATCTGGGGAGAAGCAACATCTTTACTGTGTTTAGTCTCCCTGTCCATGAACACAGTATGCCGCTTCATTTGATTTATATTATCAGCATTTTATAATTTTCAAAATACAGACCATGTGCATATTTTGCTAAATATATATCTAATGATCTCATTTTCTTCGGAGTGATTGCAAATGGTACTGTGTTTCAAACTTCATTTTCATGTTCATTGTTAGCACGTAGAAATGAGATTGGTTTTAGTGTATTGACCTCGTATCATACGATCCTGCTGAACTCTGTTGTAGGAGGTTTTTTATTTCTTTGTTTGTTTTTGGAGATTTCTTGGGATTTTCTGTATAGACAATCATGTTATCTGCAAACAGGGATAGTTTTATTTCTTCCTTTCTAGTTTGTATGTTTTTTTAATTTTTTTCTTGTCCTCTAGCAGTGACTAGATTTGCCAGTACTATGTTGAATAATAGCGGTGAAAGTAGACATCCTTCCTATTCCCAGTCTTAAGGAGAAAGCATTTGGTCTTTCACCATTAAGTATCATTTTAATTATAGGATTTGGCAGATGTTCCTTATTAAGCTGAGACAATTCTCCTCTATTTCTATCTTGCTGAGAATTGGTTTTATTTTATTTTTCATCATGAATGGGTATTGGACTTGGTCAAATGTCTTTTCTTTATTAAATGATGTGATCATAATGATAATATGATTTTTCTTCTTTAGCCTGTTGATACAATGGATTACATGTATTAATTCTCAAATGTTGAACCAACCTTGCATACCTAAAATAAATCCCACTTGGTTATGGTATATAATTTTTTAAATAACATCTTGGATTCAATTTGCTAATATTTTGTTCAAATTTTTATCTCTAATACTGGCCTCATGACATGAGTTGGGAGGTATTCCTTCTGAAATTGTTTAAAACTGGTTAATTCCTTAAATATTTGATAAAAGTCTTCAGTGGAGCCATCTGGGCCTGAGGATTTCTTTGGGGGGAAATTTTAAATTAAAACTTCAATTTTTAAATGGCTATAGAATGATTTATTTTGTCTATTCCATCCTGATTGGTTTTGGTATTTGGTGATTTTTTAAGAAATTCGTCCGTTTCTTTTAAATTGTCTAATTTATGGATACAAAGCTGTTTATGGTACTCCCTGTAGGATTTGTAGTATCATCCTTGTTATTCTGGTTTATGTCATCTTTTTTTAGTCTTTGTCAGTCTTGCTAAAGATTATCAATATTACTGATTTTTTTTTTGAAGAATCAGCTTTTTTTCACTGATTTTTCTCTGTTTTCTGATTTTCAATTTCATTAACCTTTTTTAAAGTAAGCTCTATGCCCAATGTAGGGCTTGAACTCTACAACCCCAAGATCAAGAGTCACATGCTCTACTGACTGAGCCAGTCAGACACCCTTGTTGGTTTTGTTTTTTAGCTTACTGTCTACTTGGTTGAAAATTTATTTTGCTCTTCTTTTTTTTAAGTTTCTTGAGGTAGGAACTTAAATGACTGATTTAAGACCTTTATTTGCTTCTACTGTTAAGTGTTTTTTAGTGCTATAAATCTTCCTCTCAGCACTGCTTTACCTGCATCCCACATATTTTGATATACGTGGGACATATTTTTACTTTCTTTCTATTATTTGTATTTTTTAAAATTTCGGTTGTGACTTCTTCTTTGACCGGTGGGTTTAGAATTATGTTGCCCTATTTCCCCATGTTTTCCTGTTGTTTTTCTGCTGCTGACTTCAATCTGATTCTAATATGGTTTCAGTTATTTAAAGTTGGCTAAGGTTTGTTTTACGACCCAAGATATGGTCTATCTTGGTGAGTGTTCCATGGGTACTTGAAAACAAAATGTACATTCTGCTACTATTGGGTGAAATATTCTATGTATTCAATTAGCTCCATTGGTTGATCGACTATGTTTTTCAGATCTCCAATATCCTTGCTGCTTTTTTGTCTAGTACTTCTTTCAGTGGTTGAGAGGGAGAGTGTCCTTCTTTTAAGTTTATTACTGGTTATTTTATGTAGTTGTTATTGTGGAAGACATTTTTTCCTATTTCCATTTTCTGGCACTTATTGGTAATATTGAGCAAAGCTACTGATTCTTTTTTTTTTTTTAAGATTTTATTTATTTATTTGAGAGAGTGCATGCATGCAAATCAAGTCAATAGCAAAACTTTACCTTGTCTTTTCCAATGTTTATGTTATTTTTCTCATTGAATAGCACCTCAAAGAAAACACTGAATGATACTTGGAATTGTGAACATCCCTGCTGCATTCTAATTGTAATCAACATGGTTTTAGTATTTAACAGTTTACAATAATATTTGCTAGTTTGGGATAGTCTTTGTTATGTAGTCAATTCTTTTGCAATTCTACCTTCTTTAAAGTTTTATTACCAAAAAAAAAATTTACCCTGAGTCACTTTTTTAAAAACATTATTTCACGGATTAAAGGATATATGTCCTTTTTTTTGAGGAATATAATGGTCTATGTATGTTTATTAAATCTAGTGCATTGATTTATTTCCTCTAATTTCCTTACATATTTTTGTTTATTTTGTCTAATTCTGAAAAGGGGATGTTAAAATTTCTCAACATAATTGAATTTTTATGAGGTTTCCCTTGCATGTCCCTTAGTTTTTATTTCATCTAGGTGGTACCTTTAAAATATAGTCACAGATTTTTTGACACTTCTAATTCCCCTATTTTTGAATGTGGACTGGATTTAGTTACTTGTTTCTAATTAACAGAATGATGCTATGTGACCTCTGAGGCTCCTCCTGGCTCTCTCTTGAAGATATATACTCTGGGGGAAGCCAGCCACAATATCATGAGGACACTCCACAGTCCTAGTGGAGCTGAGCAAAGGAACTGATGCTTCTGACCAATACCAAGCAACTTGCTGGCCAGGTGAGTGACCCAGTTTGGATGCAGATCCTGCAGCCCCAGTTCAGCCTTCGGATAACTGCAGCCCTGGCCTACGTCATCTTCAAGAGACTTCAGGCCACAGCCTCCTGGCTAAGTCACTCTTGACCCACAAACACTGTGAGAGATAATAAATGCTTAGCGTTGTTTCAAGCCACTAAGTTTCAGGGTAATTTGTTACACAGTCGTAGATAGCTAATGCCGTGTATATTAGCTCTACTCAGATTAATTTGTTATTTAATGCTCTTTCTCAAGTCTTTTCCTCAATTGGTGGTATGTCTATGATATCCTGTCTGAATCCTTGTGTAGTTACAAATGTGTTCCCACACTAAGAGGGAAGTGATAACTTGCCTGGGTCTAGAATTCTTGGATTTCTATACTTTTTTCTCAGTACTTTGTAGTTTTCTGCACTGTCTTTTTGCCTCCAAAGTTGAAGATAAATCACCTCCCTGTCTGATTCCTTTTCTTTATAATTTATCCATTTTTCCCCCGGAACCTTAAGATTTTCCCTTTCTCTTGAAGTTCAAGACTGTTACCAGTATATGCCTGACTATGTTTCTCATTGATTATGCCTGGAACTTAGAAAGCCTCTTGAATTTCTTTAACACAAAAATTTTTCAAAATATTTTCACAAAATATTTTCTTCTATTACTTCTCCTCCATCTGCTCCTTTTCCTCCACCTAGAACCAATCCTTTATGGTCTCTATTCCAAATCTGCTATCTTTTTTGATTGTCTGTTTATTATGATTTCTTTTTGTATTTTTGCCCTGTCATCTGAGATCTTTCTTCTGCTGAATTTTCCATTAACTTGAGTCTCAAAAATGACCTTCATTTTATTAAATTTTTAGTATGAAAATCATGGTTTGGTTTAATTTATCTTCAGAGTGTCTCTTTTATGTTGCACAGAGACCTCCTTTGGGTCCTTATTAATTTTTTCTTGGTGTGCAATTGCTATCTGTCTCTGCCAGCAGCTCTAGTTCATAAGGGAACTCAGTCTGATTGTGTGATTTGTGCTCTCTCATTCTCATTGTAGCTTAAGTATCAGTGGCCCTCAGAGAGTAGAAGGGAAGTGGTCTCTGATGGTATGATGATGGTACAGTGGCAGACACGTCCTCAAGAAGAAAGGAAGCCCTTCTGCTTCCTGATCTCTTCAACTTCTCCTGGCCTCAGTTTGGTTCCTACCCAGTTCCTTGGGGTCATGGAGACTATGCATACTTACACAGGGCAGAAATCAACCTGCTGGTAGGCCAACTATATCACGACACCATCAAGAGGTCCAAGTACTAGGAACCACCATTCTCAGGTCTTTGCATCAGAACTACCCTACTTTGACCCCCAGCTTCTGTCCTGCCCACAGTTGAGAAAGCATCATCTCAGGCCTCTGACTCCCATTGCCCAGGTCCCTCCTGCCTCCTGAGCGGGCTGGCAGATAGAGTTGGAATCTCCTTAGAGTTGGAAGTAGAGGGAATGTGAGCGACATTAAGTGCCATCTTCCCCTTGCATAAATTCGAAATTAATTACTTTTTCATATTTATCCAGATCATCTTTCACGCTCAATGAATAGTGTGCAAATAAAGTCTTTGTGAGTCCTGTAAACATAAAAACGTAGTTGGAACTAAAATCTCAGGGAACATTTTATATATTCTTACAGAACTCAAACCTACCAACTGATTTTTGTTTAGGCTCTCCGATGTGAAAATGTGTATGTAGACATCAAGCATGAGAAAGGTCAAACCTGGCATGAAATCTCAACAAATGGCAGAATCTATGGTTTTAGAATGGAATGGTTATTTGATCTCTATGCAAACCTCAGCATATTTCTTCTTCTTGTTTTTGTATCCTCTGGAAAGCTATAATTTGAATTTAAGAGCAGTAGTTAGGAGCAAAATGTTAATCAAAATCAGAAAACCATGTATTACGTGAGTGAGGCTCTATGTAAAACAGAACTCAGCGTCCATCTTTGAACACTTGAAGCACTTTTTCCAACCCCAGCATTAGTCCTTCATACATCCCAAATTTCTTCTTGCAGACCTCAGGACTTCCCCCAGATTGCTTCTCTTCTTAGCCATGACCAGTCTAATTTTTCTTCCAGAAGTCTTTTTTTCCCCCAAGGTTGGCCTCAGAGGGGGCTACTCCAGTTACTTTTGAAGCAAGCACACAAGCCTTTTCATTTTAAGGGTTTTCACTGCTCCACACTGAGAAACAGGGGGTTACAAATAAACAAACAATGGAAAAGTTACAGAAGTTTAAGAATTTACCAAAAGTTATCTTAAATACGTGTCCCTAGGCCACAGTAAAACGTATCTGTGGCTAGGAGGCCTTACTCAGCCTCTCTCTCTGGTTGCCTACATTGAGAGTTGCAAGAGCAAGCCCCAGGGACCTCCTTCTTCCATTTTACATCACTCTGTTATTGCTTTGGCCACAGCTCAGGAAGATCTTCCTTCCCCTGCCCACACCCTCAGCCCCTCTCGGTTTCCACCAGGCTGGGATGTTTCCATAATCTTATTTGAGTAGAACTTCGCGTGGGCCCTTGTAGTTCATCACAAGCCCACAGACATTCGAAGTGGGCATTTATATCCCCAGTGAAGTTCCGTGTTTATAGTCTTCACACAGGACGTGTGCCTTCAGGTTATTCCTAACAAGTACCACAGACTGAAGGAACTATGAAGCCATTTGTCCTTACCGCTCAGGAGTAGTCAGACCCACCTGTAATTCACAGCTTCAAATCTGAGTGGGATCATGTAAGTTTGAGTAGAGGTTGGAAAAAAATTGAAATGATTATTTAAAGGTCTGGAAAATAGGACTGTGTCAAGAAAGGTAGAGGGACTCCTGGGTGGTGCAGTCCATTAAGCGTCTGCGTTTGGCTCAGGTCATGATCTCAGGGTTCTGGGATGGAGCTCCGCTTCGGGCTCCCAGCTTAGCGGGGAGTCTGCTTCTCCCTCTCCCTCTGCTCCTTCCTTCTGCTCATGCTCGCTCTCTCTCCCAAATAAATAAATAAATAAATAAATAATCTTTAAAAAAAAACCAACAAAACACCTTTCTCCCTCTCCCTCGGCCCCTCCCCCCTAAATAAATAAATGACCCTTAAAAAAAAAAGAAAGGTTAAGTTTATCAATCTTGATATTATTAACATTGCGCAATAATTGGAGTGTAGTGTGTTTGTGTACGTGCGTGTGCGTGCGTGCGTGCGGAAGCGTCCTGTGCATTGCAGGATGTGTAGCAGCATGCCTGGTTTCTACGCATTACATACCAGTAGGTAGCACTTCCCCTCCAGTTGTGACAACCAAAAAAGTCTGCAAACATTGCCAAACGTCCCCTAGGGGTAAAATCACCTCCCCACCCTGTTGAAAATGACTGGGTTAAAGGAGTTAAAGTAGTCAGCGTAAAGAAGAGCTTTTAATTACAGTGTCCAAATATATGAAGGGCTCGCACACTGATGACAGTCATCAGCAGCTTTTTGTTTCCAGAACAGAAGAATTTCAGCCCAAAGGATTTGGATAAAACATAGTTGATTAATTTCTTGTGAAGCTTGTTATGTACTGACATGGGTTACTGAAAAGGAATGGAATTCCCTCCTCTGCCAATCTTTAAGATGAGATAAAATCCCTTATTTCTAGGCTAATTCTGATGCAATCACTCCTTAGAGGAGATGCGCTGGAAGACTTTCAGCCTGTCTTCTTTCATCTGGCCTCCTGCGGGAGCCGCCATGCAACATGTAACGTGACTGAACACCAGCACCACCCTGTTGATCAAATGGGACTTTTCCAAAGAGACAAAATGAAGCGTGAGTGATGCTTATTATTTTGACATTATTAGAAATGATACAGGAATCCACAAAATTGCCCTTCAGTATTTTCCTTTGAAGATATTTCTTAAGGGATTTGAAAGAGATGTGATTAGTTCTAGGTCACATTTGGTATTATCTTGTTCTGAATTATTTATTTACTCTAAGTGGTAAGAAGTATTGTTGGCATTTTTTAAGAGCCACAAGATAAGAATGTGAAGTCTGTGTAAAAGGAGAGTTAATTGCCTAGAAGAGAAGCTACTAGAAAGAGAAAGAAATTGCTTGATACAATTTATAACTTATTTATACTTTCACCTCATTCCAGAAAGATTTAAGGCTGATTTCTAGATAATCACCAAATTTTTAAGCTCTTGAGTCCACAGTAATATTAGAATTTAATAATGTATGAGAAAGAATTCTTGAAGCCTGTAATCAAGCTAGTGCTTCAAATTCTGGAACTACAGTGTAGAACAATGATGCTTTGTGTCTATCTTTGTTATATGATAATAGCTCATTCATTTAAATATATGAACTAGTCAGATATCTTCTTTGGTTTTTCAAAATTATTTTAATTCTTCGTTGTATAATTTTACATTTTGGAGACTTAGAAATAATCTCAAATATATCAGTTAGGATTGTTTTTATTGCAAGTTACAGAAAACTCACTACAAACTAGTGTAAGGATAAAAATAAAGCAAAACGAAAATGGAAACGAGAGTTTACTGGATCTTGTAGCTTAGAAGCCCCAGGGTAGAGGAGACTCCAAACATGGCTGGGTCCTGGGCTTAAAAAAAAAAAAAAGAATGGTTTTACTGTCATACTTCATGTAGCAAGATGGCTGCAGAATTAAAAGAGAGTCTACCCTTCAAGTGGCTGAAATGAAATCATGTGCCCATCCCTGAACCAGTCATTGTTGTCTAAGGAATGTGATATTCCATCTAGCTAAGCTAGTTAGGTCACAAGTCACCCCTGGATTCAAGAATGGA
Organism: Ursus maritimus; assembly: GCF_017311325.1. Lineage (NCBI taxonomy): Eukaryota > Metazoa > Chordata > Mammalia > Carnivora > Ursidae > Ursus > Ursus maritimus. The sequence goes on along the minus strand of NW_024424452.1, from coordinate 100,382,012 downwards.
GGCACACCCACAGAACCACATGGACTGAGAGGAAGAATGGAAGCCCAAATAAAATTGGAAGTATTATTGGAAGTAGAGGGAATGGATGTTAGGCAGCCAAGAACAAATGTTCATCACATATATATTACTTGTATTTGGGTATTTCACTAAAACTCTTAGTTTAGGACACATTATCATCGTGATATATGGTGATAGCTTCTATTCAGAGTTATGGGAACATAGACTGTCAATAGTGTCCTACCATACATCCTCCCCTTCTTCCGGAGAAAGGGAGTTTTTATCCAAGTACATCATTACCCAGAATAAACACTACGTTTCCCAACTCCCTTACGCTATGCGTAGCCATGTGACAAAGCTCTAACCAATGAAATGTGAGTAGAAGTGATGTATACAATTTCCATGTCAAATCCTAAAAGGGAAAGTGGGCTGGGCTACTCTTTTATATCAATATATACTTATTGCACACATGGATATTTATATTAATAATATATACGCTATATTTTATTTATTATATATTTTTAAATGAGATACTTTAGTATATATTATAGTAAATATATTTTAATACACATAACCAACATTTCAAAGAGCAAGAAATGTTTACACAGGGGAAGACTTCAGACAATGGCTCTATAGCCATTTTTAAACAATTTGAGTATGTATTCTCTCTTTTTAACCACTGAAGTAAATTTTTAACCACAATGGGGCATCACAGTATTTAACGCTTTGCCAAACTACTAGCTTCTCCTGCTCTAAGGTGCTGATGTTGCCCAAGAGGTGGGGATTCTCCTCATTCCGCTTTCACATACGCTAGATTCCAGGTAAGAGTCACTGACTTAGCGGGATGATAAAGCTGATCTTTAAGAATTCTAGTGCTGTCACAGGAGATGGGCAGACTTGTTGTTCTGCAACAATAATAAAACTTAACAAAAACAAACTAAAAAAAAAAACCCTTCACCACAAACCTCATCAAATACAGAATATGGCTGAGATTTTCTATTTTTGGAGGTGTTTAAAGAGACAGTGGATGATTATTTATTAGAGACGCTGTCGAAGGGACTGATACCTTTCCACCTCTAATTTGGATTTCAAGATTCACATTCATTTGAAAAGTGATCCTGGGGCATATGAAGCTGGGAGGCCAGAAGGCTCTCTTGTTACTTCGGAGTCAAAACTGTACAAAATGGCTTCGCTGTTTGATTTGAAATATTTGGTTTTTGAAACTCTCAGTCATTCATATTAAAACGTACTGGGAAAAAAAAAATCCCAAGGACAAGACAAAAAACCAAATGTCACCATCTCAATCCAAGCCGCGCTGCTGTCCACCTCTACTAGCCTATGATCTGGAATTGACTGTATAAAAAATTAAATGTCTAGAGGCCAGGAAGTCAGCGAATTTGTGAAGGACGTGATATTGGATTTTGGAGTTTCCGTTTCTTTGCATTATTTCCCCCTTTCTGGGCACTTAAAAAAAATCATCATCTTTAAGATTTCAGTCTTTCACTGCTGCCTGTCCTTGGGAAAATGAGCTCATGAACTCAGTTAAGTTTGAGAATCACTGACTGATAAGGTTTTATATGCTGACCTTTAGGAGTATTGTACTCAAGACAAGAAGGTTTAACTAAAAGGTACACCTTCCAAAAAACTTCAAAATAAACAAAATAGGGGCGCCTGGGTGGCGCAGTCGTTAAGCGTCTGCCTTCGGCTCAGGGCGTGATCCCGGCGTTCTGGGATCGAGCCCCACATCAGGGTCCTCTGCTAGGAGCCTGCTTCTCCCTCTCCCACTCCCCCTGCTGTGTTCCCTCTCTCGCTGTCTCTCTCTGTCAAATAAATAAATAAAATCTTTAAAAATAAATAAATAAACAAACAAAATAAAAGGTACATCTCTTTAATGATAGGATTTATACCAACAAGTTAATGAGAGTGGGTGGGATTGTGATCTTGTTTTTGCCTTTAGTAGGGACGGCCATCTTGGCAGATCTTGCTTTTTTGTTTGTTTGTTTTTTACAATCAGTTTGTTTAAATCAAGAACCAAATAAGGGTTGCATATTACAATTAGCTTATATGTCTCTTTTTTTAAGTACCCAATGTGGGGCTTGAACTCACGACCCTGAGATCAAGACCTGAGTTGAGATCAAGAGTCAGATGCTTAACTGACTGAGCCACCCAGGCGCCCCACTTATATTTCTCTTGTAAACTATGGGTTCCTCCTCTGTTTCTGTTGCTCTCCCTTTCTTTTCCTTGTCATTTTTCTGTTTTTCCAACATCTGAATTTTGCTAATTGCGTCTCAGCAATGCTGTTTAAAAGACTCCTGTCTCTTATATTTTCTGTAAATTGAAACATCTTGAGGCTCAATCAGATTTAAGGTTCCGCTTGTTGGCTTGAGTACTTTGTGAGTGGTTTTATAGTTTCATCAGGAGGCACAAAATATTTGATTGTCTCTTTCTTTGATGCTAAGATTGATCAGTGGATTCAGGCAAAGCCAGGAAATCATGCATATCAAGTTCTCTGTCAGTTTTTCACCTAATGCTTTTTAAGAGCCATTGATGATCTTTGCTTACGTCCATTATTTCAGTTAGAGGTCCCCACACGGTGATATTCTAATTCTTTTATGCCTGCTTCATATGTTAACTAGAATATCTCTATAAAGGGAAACTTCAACAACTAATGGTTGCATTCACGTATGGTTTGAACAGGACAGACAGACAATTGTTTGATGCTTTGCGTTTTAGAATTGTAAGTTGGTTCCTAAAAAAAAATACTATTTCTTTCTACTCTCAACAAGGCCAAATGTGGGGGGGGGAAATTCTGTCACTAACTACCCAGAGTTAGCACAGAAAGGTTAGGAGCTCAGCCCCACAAGACTGCCCCCAACCTCACATGCTAGTTTCAAATTTCAGGTCCCACCACCAGCTAAACCCCAAGACTCAACTTCATCACTCACTTGCATGTACCTACCAACCCTTGGCCCACATTTTTCCTTAAAGCTCTTCTTTCGCCCTTATCTCTTTACTCAGGCAAAGGACCCTATGGGCATAACATCCAATTACCGAAACCGAAACTCTCTCTCAAGCAGTAACGACAGCCAGGAGGAAGGGCTCTAGTGGCCCAGACCTCCCAGACTAGTTTGATCTAACCCCTAACTCGTGCTGTGCAGATGGACCATGGAGTGACCTCTGGAATGACCCACAATTTCCTTTAACTTATTATAGTATTAAAATCTCCGCCCAAGGAAGAGCACAACCCTCATTTACATAACATCCAATGTACATAATAGGCATGTTTCCTTGGGGCTCAGGTGTAAGCTTATGCCTGCGTCTACTCCGATGACAAGGCTCCCCTATTTAAATATTCAGCCTAACCCCGGATAAAAGGAAGCCCTCTATCTCTGTTTGGAGAGTCACAGCTTTGGAAGTTATTCCCTGTGATCTCCTTTGCTGCAGTTTCCTTTGCACGACAACTCACCAGGTGTCGTTGCCATCTGTGACTCGCCAAGGAGCGAACTCACATTCCTTTGGTTACAGTACCTGTGTTTCTGACCAAGTGGCTGCAAATCAGGGGTTCCCACAGCCTCCCCTTAGGTTTGATAGTTTGCCATCATGGCTCCCAGACCTCGGGGAAGCCTTCACCGTTACTGTTTTATTATAAAGGGTACAACTGAGGAACAGCTAAGGGGAAGAGGTGCATAGCTACGGCAAGCGGTGGGGAGGGAGGTGGACCACCTTCCCGGCATTCTGGTCTGTTCACCAACCCAGGAGCGCTCTGAACCTTGTTGTTTAGGTTTTTAATGGCGGCTTCCTTCTGCGAGCAGACTTGATTAAATGGCCACTGATGATTAAGTCCATCTCCTGCCTCTTTCTCATCCCCAGAGGCCGGAGGTGGTGCTGAAAGTTCCGACCCTCTAATCAAGTGGCTGGTTCCCCTGACAACCAGTCCTCCTAAATCCCATAGGTAGGGGTTTGTCAAAGCCACGTCATGAACATCAATTTAGGTGTGGTTGAAATGGGCTTGTTATAAATAGCAAAAGATACTTCTCTTGCTCCTATTGCTCAGGAAATTTCTGGGATTTTAGGAGCTCTGTGCCAGGAACCTGGTGCAGAGACCAAATACATATTTCTTTTTTTTTTTTTAAGATTTTATTTATTTATGAAAGAGAGAGAGCACGTGCACAAGCGGGGGGGGGGGGCAGAGGGAGAGAGACAAGCAGACTCCCCACTAAGCGGGGAGCCCCACGAGGGGCTCGGTCCCAGGACCCTGAGATCATGACCTGAGCCAAAGTCAGACACTTAACCAACTGAGCCCTCCAGGTGCCCCCAAATACATATTTCTTATTATATCACAGTTCCCTAGCATCTTCCAAAGGTGACTCACGGGGGTTTGGTTTTTTTTCTTGTCTTTTCTTTTTTTCCCTATCATCATGAAATCTATCTACCAATAAGATGAACATAAGTAAGGCTAGGTGAAATTATTATTAATACATCGTGTTTTTTTCAACTTTTACATTGTAAAAGGAAATCAATTCCACATCCTCTTGGGTAACACAGTTAAGATATGGTGTCTTAGTCCAATCCGGCTGCTATAACATGATACCACAGCCTGGGTAGACTATGAACAACAGAAATCTATTTCTTACAGTTCTGGGGACTAGAAGTCCAAGGTTATCCTCACGCCAGCAGATTCAGGGTCTGGTGAGGGTCTCCTTCATAGGTTGTGCCCTCTCGCTGTATTCTTATATGCTGAAAGGGGCAAGGGATCTCGGTAGAGTCTCTTTTATAAGAATGTTAATCCCACTCATGAGGACTTTACCCTCATGCCCCAAGCATCTTGTAAAGGCCTCACGTCCTAATACTATCACACTGCGTATTAGGTTGTCAACACGTGAATTTTAAGAGGACACAGACATTCAGATCGTGGCATATGAATGTGTTTTTTTTAAGTAATTGAAAGGTAAGCTAAATACTGATTTTTTAAAACAATGAGATGAAAAATTAAAATTAAGAAATTATAGATCTACAAATTGATAGCTGCCTACTTAGAAAGCAAGTGAGGTAAAGATGCCCCAGCCCTATTCATAGTAAAAAAAAAACAAAACCCTTTTTTTAGTAAAATTTTATCTGACTCAAGAAATGTAGCATCTTCACATTTCTCAAAATCTAATCCTAATTCAGACATGTTTGTATATTCAGAATAATCCAAACGTACTACTTATCTAAATCTATTACCTTCCAGAGAAATAGGCTATCCAGGCTTGCAGTGCAAGCTTTTGTATGATTCAACCTTATAAAAAGTATAGAAACTCTAGGAGCAGGGACAAAAAATGACTAAGATGAAGACTATCAGGAGCCAGGCATTCCCTTTGGTTGTTCTCTTACCCTCCCCCAAATCTGCAAACGTCACCTGCTAGCAGCTTTCGCTACTCTGAAAGCCAGCAGTTATCTTGAGGTGGAAAATAAATTTCAATCATCCAGCTGATAACTTGCGAGAGGATTAAGTCCTCGTTAAGTCATTCAAACACGTATTTTTGATGTGCCAAGTACTACAAAGGTTCTGGTGATGCCAAAGTAGAAATCTGGGGTCTCTGCCCTCAAGGAATTACAGTAGAGTGGTGAGGCAGACAGGACACAGGGAGACAGTCTTCCTAAGGAGCCCTGATAAGGCCTGAGTGTGATTCTTTTTCCTCCAAAATAATTATTACATGATAACCCTGAGTGGAGAGGTATATCTTGCATTCGGCTGTATTAACATATCCCCGACACCTTCTCTACTCGCTTGTCTTTTCCTCTGCTTAAGCCTTGTCTCCAAGGGATGCAAACACAATGACATCCTTGGCTCTTGACATCATGTAAGCCTGGCCGAAGCTCATACTCTGACAGCGTTTCCAGTGCAGTTATGGGAATGGCTTGCCAAAAAAGGCCTTTCACCTTTCCGCCTTGGAATTCAGGTTAAGTCTCAATTGGTCAATTAATATTGAAAAGATTTAAACATTTGTGTATGTGGTCACTGAAAACCAGCATTGGTTTCCAATTTCTTTTTTCTTTTTTTTTTTAATTTTTCTTTCTTTAGCTCCAGACCCTGTGTTTAAATGAAATCGACCCTTGGTATAAAAATAAAGGCTGCCACCCCCATTCCCAATTTCCAGACACCTCTGTAGAACTCCTGCTGTTTTTTTTTTTTTTTTTTAAGAACATTGACTGCAACATAACCAAGACGTAAGCAAAAATCTTAAACTTGGAATTTTTTGCAAGGGGCTTATGTTCATGCTCTTCAAGAACATACATCATCTTGCTTCATGTAATAATAATAATAATAGTAATAATAATGTCTTGTATTTTATAATGCTTTTCACTTTTGGAAAGACTTTTCAATGAATTGCCTCAGATTTTGTGGTCTGTGTCCTCTCCAGTTTTAATGTAGTCACTTCTAATTTCATGGTCTATGTCTGAGAGCCATTTGATATTATAATATATTCTTTTTTTCTGCTTAAGCAGTATTGCCCTTCAGCTGAGTAGATATCTTCTCAGCAAGTATGAATTGACAGTTATTTTCCTTAAGCCCAGTTATCGTCAAATACGGATCGATCCAGCTGCTTGCAACAAAGTAATTAATCAACCTATTAACATATGCTCTCATAGAGAGAAAACCCCTAATACTTTCAAAATACTTTTATACAATCTCTCAGACTGTTTATAATCTATTTAAACACATCTATTTAATTCTCACAGTATATTATTATACTACCAAATTGAAGTTTTTAACAAATTTGCCACATTCATTCATTGTTGTTGATATTTTTCACTGTTAAGGGATTATAACCGAATGATAACTGGTCATGGGGTGAAGGAAGGAACAAGAATGCAATCTGCTAAAGTGGCTTAAAGTATTAAACTCAATTTGCAAATCACATTGAATGTATTACCGTCCAAATTAAGACTTTAAAGTGCAGAAGGTTCTTGCAATGCAGCAAACAATGAAAAGTCAAAAATGGAAAGGCATCCAGCCTGAAATGAATCACCACACAAAGTGAGAAAAATAGAAACACCCACAGATTCCATTATTTGAAGGGGAAAAAAAAACTTACTTCCTCTATTTTACAGTGGAGAACAGTAAAAAGATGAGGGAAATGGCATGGGAGAATGGAGCAGTTTTCTTCTAGGGACAGTTACTTAACTTAAGAATGGATGGTCTTTAACCCATGAACCTCTATACCTAATTCTAAGAAATTACCATGTTGAGATTTAAACCATTTAAACCAATACAACCAGAAACCCTTGTTCATTGCAGAGGATATAGATGAACAAAGCATAAACCCTCCATCCAGAAATAGATACTATTAACACTTTTAAAAGCTTTATTGCGACTCACATACCATGCGATTCACCCATGTCAAGTGCACAATTCAATGTCTTTTAGTATACTCACTGAGTTTTCCAACCATCACGACAATAGAATTTTAAGGGGACACCTGGCTGGCTCAGTCGGTAGAGCATGGGACTCTTAATCTCAGGATCGTGAGTTTAAGCCCCATGTTGGGCGTGAAGCCTACTTAAAAAAAAAAAAAAAAAAAAAAGAACCATCACAATATAATTTTAGAACATTTCTTCACTCCGAAGAACCTCATTAGCAGTCACTTCTCATTTTCTTTACCACACATCCCCCCTACTCAGCCCTAGGCAGCCGTTAATCTGCTTTTCCGTCTCTCTAGATTTGCTTATTCTGAACATTTCATATAAATGGAATTGCATTTTGTGACTGACCTTTTTGTCTTAGCTTACTGTTTTCAAGATCCAAGTTGTAGCATATATCAATACTTGAATTACTATTGCCAAATAATATTCCATTGTATGGATATACCATACTTTGTTTATCCGTGTATAAGGGACATTGGGTCGTTTCCACTTTGTCATGAATAATGCTGCTATGAATATCATATCAAACAAGTTTTTGTTTGAACACCTGTTTTCAATTATCTTGGAATCTGGAGTGGAATTTCTGGATCATATGGTAACTCTGTGTTTAACATTTTCAGGAACAGCCAGGCTGTTTTCCAAAGTGACTGTGCACCACCTACAGTCCCATCAGCAATGCATGAAGGTTCCAATTTCTCTGCGTCCTTGCCAACACTTGTTATTGTCTGTTTTTTTTTTCTTAATAGCCATCCCAAATAGTGTGAAGTGGTATCTCATTGAAGCTTTGATTTGCATTTCCCTAATAATTAATGATGTTGAACATCTTTTCATGTGTTTATTGGCTATTTGTATATCTTCTATGGAGAAATGTCTATTCAAATCCTTCGCCTTTTTAAAATCTTTTTATTGTTGAGTTTTAAGGCTTCTTTATATATTCTGGATGTAAATGTCTTATTAGATATATGCATTACAAATCATTTCTTCCATTCTGTGGGCTGTCTTTTCACTTTCTTGATGGCATCATTTCTAGCACAAAGTTTTAAATTTATCTATTTTTTTCTTTTGTCTCTTGTGGTTTTGTGTCATATCCAAGAAGGTTTTGCCTAACTCAGTGCCACAAAGATTACTCCTATGTTTTCTTCTAAGAGTTGTAAATTTCTAGCTTTTACATTTGTGTCTATCCATTTTGAGTTAATTCTGTGTATGGTGTGAAGTAGGGATCCAATTTCATTCTTTTGCGTGTAGATATCTGGTTGTCTCAGCACCATTTGTTAGAAACGACTATTCTTTCCCCTATTGAACTGTCTTTGCACCCTTCTTGAAAATCAACTGACCATAAATGTAAGGATCTCTTTCTCGACTTTCAATTCTTTTCCACTGATTTGTATGTCTATCTTTATGCAACTGTTATTAATATTTACCATGAATCCTTCCTCGTCTTTTTTCCCTCTCTGTATATTTATTCATATGTTGTCTTTTTCAAAACAATCAGATCATACCAAGCAAATAACTTTTAACCTGTTTTTTTTTCCCTTAAGGGATCGTTACTATCCTCCCATGTCACTGAATATTCAACATGATTTTGAGTGGTTGCATTATTTTCCATTGCATACATGCACCACAGTTAGTCGAATGAATTCTTTTTTGTTGACTATTTAGATTGAGGCCAGAATAATATTATTTTCAAATAATGTAATAAACACATCCCAAATACACTTACATTTGTATCAGTAATTACTTTAAAACAAAAAACCTGGAATGGGAATTGGTAGACTACAACTCAGCTGGTCTTACTTGCCCTGTCCACTAGACTTCCTTAAATTCATGGCCCCAGATCTCAATTGGGTGCTTCGTCTTGCTTGACAATGCTAGCGTATTTCTTGGGATGTTTTCTTTCCCACTCTTTAGAAAGACTATGTCACACCTTCTGCCTTTTGAAATCTCCTAAATTATGGTCATAAAAAATTAGAAAATAAAGCAGGCAACTCAAACTACAATCATAAGCACCCTGACTACAGCCTACCTTCGTATGTGCCCATGTGAGTTACCTCCTAATTCTGCGGATCCAGTGTCCTTGTGTGTGTCCTTCTCCTTCTGTTCTGGATCCCGTGTCGTTTTTCCATCTTCAAGGACTTCGCTCTGGCAGTCATTCCCTCTCTCACATATATCATCAATTGCCCCCTTTCTAATGGTTTATTTCCACACAAACTCAATATGCCATAATACCTCCTACAAGAGAAAAAAATTATCTTGACCCCATCTGTCTCTTCATTCTTAGTCCAGTTTCTCTGGTCCTCTTCTTAACAAAACGTCATGAGCTAACTAATCTTAATAACTGACTTAACTTGTTTCTTCGTGTTTTCTCCATAGTCCATTTCCCCTCAAGGCTTCTCTTGTCCAGGTCAGTAACAACTTTCCTGTTGCCTGACATAATGGTCACTTCTCTGTTCTTGTCTTGAATTTCCGAGCATTATGGACACACTCTCTTTTTTGTGAAATGTTTTCTTCTTTTGGCTTCTAGGTCAAAACAATCTCTGCATTTTCTTTTTCTCAATGAAGTTTATCCTCAAACCTTTTGCAGGGTATTTTCCTGCTCAGCTTTTAAATGGTGGAGTGCCAGAGGTCTCTGTCCTAGGGTCCTTCTCTCAACATACACATGCTCCCTAGTGACCATTTCCAGTCCTGTGGCTTTAAACTTCATTTATAATCTTGCAAGAGGAGGAACTAGAAAGCTAGGGAAGGGGAGGAATATTGTCTTTCTACTGTACTCCAATTTGTACCTTTAACTTTTATATAATGACTATTACATATTCAGACAAATAAAAATTTGAATAAAGACATGACAGAGAAATTAATTTCTCTCTTGTTTAAGTCACAATTAATTAGGGTCTTCTTTATAAGCAGCCAAGTTTGATTTTGACTGAATTTATAGGGCAGAATAGGGGTAACTACTAATTTTAGGGTTCGGGGAAGGCAGGAAGGCGGGGATCCAAAGTCCCAGAGGAGGAATCAACCTTTGGTAGGAGGAGGGCTACATCATCTTTTGGCACAGAGTAAAGGAGTTAAGAATCAGTGTAGATACAGGAAGGCTATGTGTTTGATAAGAATCTGCAGCAGTTCCTGGGGTGTCTGGGTGGCTCAGTCAGTTGGGCAACTGACTCTTGATTTTGCCTCAGGTCATGATCTTGCGGTTGTGGGATCCAGCCGCCTGCTGGGCTCCCCACTTGGCAGGGAGTTTCCTTGAGATTCTCAGATTCTCTCTTTCTCTCTTCCTCCACCCCTCCCCACTGTACTCTTTCTCTCTCTCAAATAAATAAATAAATCTTTTTAAAAAATGAATCTGAAGCAGTTTTTAATGTGGTGTCTTCATGTTATCTATGAAATAGAAGAGAAGGTTCTCTACTCACAGGGAGGGAACGAGACAACGGAAGTTGGGCGACCCTTGAGGCCTAGAGGGAGGGATGGTTTAAAATAATTGTTGGCAGGGCACGTGGCAGGCTCAGTCGGTGGAGCAACTCTTGATCTTGGGTTTGTAGGTTCGAGCCTCATGTTGGGTGTAGAGATGACTTCAAAATAAAATCTTTTAAAAAATAAAGTAATTGTTGCTATGAGTGGAAGAGAGAAAATCAATAGACTTCTCGAGGGCCCCGTTGTAGCTGGTGACCATAAATTCATAGGGTGGAGTGCTGCAGGGAGGAGCTGTGACTTTCTTTGGCCATATATAGGTTCTGCCAGTAAATAGTTGTTTGATCTCAGGCAAGTTAGATCAACTTTGTACCTCAAAGTTTCCTTATTCATAAAATGGTAATTCATTCATTCATTCATTCATTCAATAAATATGTATTGTCTGCTATGTGTCACCCATAGTTCTTGGGGTTAGGAATAGAGCAAAAGGCAAGAAAAAGCCTCTTCCATCATGGAGCTCATGAGAGCTGTACCTTCCTTTAAGGTTGCTGTAAGGATTACATGAGATTCTAATTTTATCAATTTTAAGATGTACACCCCCCCACACACACATTTTAAATCTCTGAAACTGAGATAGATTTTATGAGTAATCAACAGGATGTTTTTCTTTCTCAGTATTACATAAAATAATGGTGCCTCTTATAATCAATGGAGTTCCAGATTCAGTGAAATATGATCAGACTTGTAAATGCTTAATAAAGTGTCTGGAAGGCTATACATTGCATCCAGTTCTCCACTATTAAAATTGCTAAAATAGCAGAGAACTGGAAACAACCCAAATATTTATCAACAGGAAACTAGAGCTATCAAGCAAGCGCCCAATGGAATAAGGGAAAAAAATAAAGAATATTTCTATGTACTGCTATGAAGTGATCTCCAGGATATGTTGTTAAGCAAAAAAAAGTAGAGAAAAGTGTCTATTTGTAGCTTCTCTTTATCTAAAAGGCAGATGCATGTATTTGTGCACATATATAAAATATTTGCTTATATTTTCAAAACTGTAAAGTAGACAACATTTTTTTAATTTTAAAAGTAACCTGTAATTAATTAATTAATTGATTAATTTTAAAAAGTAACCTGTGAGGGAGGCAGGAATAGGGCAGAAGAACCCAAGATAAAAGCTAACCTTTTCAGAATATCCACTATTTTTTAGATTTGATTTCAAACCATGTAAATGTATTATATAAGTACAAAACAGTACTGAATCAAAATGGAAGAGAAAAGCAAATCCTAAAAACCAAAAGCAAAATGAAACAAATGAGCCCACCTGTTCACTGATTTCATGTCTTAACCATACAGAAAGGAATTATTTCACACGGCTTTAAAACACAATAATTTGATTATACATACCTAGTGGAATAGATGTGAAATTTTTTTAAAACTTGAAAGACATTTTAAACTGTTTTCAGTAGTCGTATGGTCAGTAATAATTTTGGTTGTTATTCTGAAACTATTTTATATGGAACAAATAAATAATTACCTTAATATTCTTAGAAACCAAGATTTTCAGTATAAAAACAGTACCAGTATAAAATCAAAGAAGTAAATAAAAATCTTGTAATTCTAAATTTGAATTGAATGAACTCATGATCTTTTTCTCCTAAAGAGAAAGAAAGAAAGAAAGAAAGAAAGAAAGAAAGAAAGACTTAGTTCTGTCCACTAAAAAGGTTTAGAAGACAATAATCAAGTTAGTAGCAAGTAGCATTCCTAATGCCTAGACTGTGACCTTTATTTATTTTTATTTTTTAAAGATTTTATTTATTTATTTTAAAGATAGAGAAAACAGGACGGGGGCGGGGGGAGGACAGAAGAAGGACAAGCAGACTCCATGCCGAGCTCAGAGCTCGATGTGGGGCTCCATCCCACCACCCTGAGATCATGACCTGAGCCAGAGTCAAGAATCCAACATTTAACCAACTGAGCCACCCAGGTGCCCCTAGATTGTGGCCTTTAAATACCATTTTCCATTAAAGAGAACCCAGGGAACCAGACTTCTGGCAGAAATAGCTTCCTGCTCTGGGGCAAAAATATCCAAGATGAGCCTGGACTAGGCTCTGTCATACCAGAAAGCAAGGAAACAAAGACTACTGGGACTGATTGTGTCTGAAGGACCAGAAGCCAGTTTGAAGAGGTTCTCATGTCAAAGACAGCACAATTTCAGCCTCAGAAAGAAAAATTAGTGACATGAATTGAAATGTGTCAAATATGTTAAAATCTTTGAGTTCCGAGAGATTTAAAAAAAAACCTTCATAAAGTCATCTTTGGAGGATGCTAGGGAGCCAACTTCTCAGACTCTTGGTTATAAAGCAACACTATTAATCAGCACATTTCATGCCTTGACAGGAGTGTGTGTAATTCCGGTACATTTCTGATCTCAGTGAAGCAGCTCAGGCTTATCGTAGGCATGCTGAAATTAACCCTTATGATACAGAATCTAAATTGGATAAGATGGAAATAGAAGACAGAGATGGCAGAAATGTTGGGAGAAAATAGAGAAATTAACAGACTATCGGTCCCTGTGTGCTTGAGAAATGGTCAGGGTGGGAGAAGCTGGACAAGTGAAGCTGAAAGGAAAGGAGGTTGTTGCCAGATTTTAAAATGTCTGTATCTGAATCGGTGCTCTCAATTTGTCCACTGCTGAGAAATGTAGAGTTGCCTTGGAAAAACTTAAGATGCTCTTCTCCTTCTCTTTGAGAATTTAGTGACCCAGCAACGTGCCTAGTCTTGAAAAGGAGAATCCAGTACATTTTTTCCCCTATGGAAAATCAATGCATATTGGCAGCAGGTTTCTAATCATTCTGCTGGTCGTACTTCTCAGATGGCGTCTTCAGAGTGTGATGCCATTACAGTGTTGAACCTAGGAAAACCTGTATGTACTTCCCTTTGCTAAGGTTTACAAAAGTAGACTTTATAGACCCGTCTATTTTTCTTAACCACCCAATGACATCGTTGTGAGTTTAAGTTCTAGGATGAACGTAGAATTGCAAAATAGACCTACTCTTAGCAAGGCAACTCCTAAGTTGGCATCCCGCAAGCTTCACTGTCAAGAATTCTGTACTTCTGTGAACGTATGTGTACCAGGAGCTTGGCAGAAAGAATAGTGTTGATCACTGAGGCCGTAAACTCCATGACGGGTTTGAGATTAGTAGGAAGATATTTCTAAAATTATCAGTAATAAAATATCATGCTATTGTATTAAGTTCATCTACAAAAGCTTTTATCTTCAAGATATGTTTTGTGATTAGTATAAAGCTACATAGTATGTATTGAACTTGAGTGTCAACTATGACTTCTCTCTCGCCGTCCATGTCCAATCAACCAGGAAGAGCTATTAACTCTACTTTCTACAAATCTCTTGATTCTATCCACTTCTCTGCATCTCCACTGCCACTCCCTTAGCTCAGCCTACCATCTTTTCTAGCTTGAATTACTGCCTTAGCCTTCTGATCTCAGCCTTACCCTCCTACACTTTTTTCTCCATATCGTAGCATCCCCTACAATCTTTTCTCCACATTGCAGCATAAATGAGAAACAAACCTTTGTAGTTATGCCACTGAGTTGGGGTCATTTGATACTGCAGCATAATCTAACCTAATCAGAGTGACGCCGGACTCCTTTTCATTCCTGGGATGGACCATACTCTCACTTTGGGCCTTTTGCTTCTCTTCCCTTTCCTGTTTTAATTGTTCCACTTCCTCTTCAGCCTTCAGATCTCACTCGAGGAGAGATTTCTTCTGGGAAGTTTCCCCTGGTCCTCCAAGTCCGTGTTATGTCCCCATCCCATTCCTGTACCTTCCTAGGACATCCTGTACTTTCCCTGTCATAGCCCCTACTACCTTGAGATTGTCTCCCCTTCCCTACTGTAAGCTTGGGTGAGAACAGAGACTATGTCTTTCTTGCTCATCATGATATTGCCAGGCCCGCCACATGGTAGATGCCACAAATGTGTTGAATGATTAAATAATCCAATTTTTAGAATCGAAGGTGTCGTCACATGACTTATCAGGAACAGATACCAAAGGCAGAAAGTGGTAGGGTCCGTGGTCTGATCCACGGTGATGCTACGAGTGAAAAAAAGATCAGTGGCAACCAGGCGTGATGGACGTGTGCTCGACTCTCCTCACCTTGACCTAAGCTTGGGCAGGTTTTCCAAGCCTCACATATTAAAAGAGTAAGGAGTAGCTATAAACTAATAGGTGTGAGACTAAAGATTCCTGGGATGAAAGAATGGTAGGCATTATTGTTTCTATACGTGTCTCAACAGCACCTTGAGAATAACATACAGGTCAGATCACATTTTTGCAGCATTTCCTGTTCTAAGACGCAGCTTAAGGCAA
Source organism: Ursus maritimus (assembly GCF_017311325.1). Lineage (NCBI taxonomy): Eukaryota > Metazoa > Chordata > Mammalia > Carnivora > Ursidae > Ursus > Ursus maritimus. Next base: position 100,366,806 of record NW_024424452.1, on the reverse strand, counting down.
ACTCTCAGAATGGTTATGCAGGATGTATGCATTCCACAACTCTTGTCTAATTGAGTCACCCTGGATATTTTCCTGTCCCTCCCTGCCATAAAGCATAATGCATAACAGGAATGTGTTAGTAATGCCATCTGTGATTTCCAGGTGAACTACTATAGGGAAGGTTTTCTGCGGCCCCACAATGAAAAGACCATCATAAAACCATGTCGGTGAAGACTTTTTGTGAAAAAAACAGAACCAGCAGTTTAGATTAATCAGACCGTGCGCCAGGAGACCTAAGAGGAAATCTGAATCTGAGCTCTTTATTAAAGAATAGACATATGAGACCTGCGTGGTTCTGAGGTTTGACTTATAGACCCTGAAAGACAAAGGACTTGATGTTAAATATTAGGCTTCATCCAGCAGGCCTAACTCACATGCAGAAATGAGTTGTAACTTACTAGACTGTGCATGAAGAATGAAGCATTCCACATGTAAAGATTGACTGGTTTTCTGAAAGTAGCAATAAGAATACACAAAGGCACATGGCAAAGGGCCAAAGCTTCTATGAGAAACTGATGAAAGATGGGCAGGGTTATGGAACACATATTAGCTGGAATTACTTCTGAGATTTCCAAGGAATTGGGAAGTGCTGGAAACATTAGAAATGGTGGTTAGAGTGACATGATTTTAGACCTAACATTAAAAACTTGGGAGTATAAGGGCACCTGGGTGGCTCAGTCGGTTAAGTGTTTGACTCTTGATTTCAGCTCAGGTCATGATCTCAGCCCTGTGGAGGGCTCCACGCTCAATGGGGAGTCTGCTTGAGATTATCCCTTGCTCTCTGTACCACCCTCCTAAAATATAGGTGAAAAAATCTTTAAAACAAAACAAACAAACAAACTTAGGAGTGTAGGGGCACCTGACCGGCTCAGTTAGTAAAGCATTCGACTCTTGATCTCAGGGTCTTGAATTTGAGCCCCATGTTGGGTGTAGAGATTACTTTAAAAAAAAAAAATTGGGAGTGTAGTCTAGTGGATTTAGTTGACAAACCTAGGCTTAAATTCCTGCTGTTCCACTACTTGTGTGACCTTGAGCAAGTTGCTTAATTCCTCTATTTCCTCATTAGTACAATGGGGATAAAGTACCTACTTTTTAAGATTGTCCTGAGAATTAAACATGATAATGTTTGTAAAATGCTTTACATAATGCCTGGTCTTAGAGTCTAATTAAATGGTAACTATAATCAAGCACACATTTCCAATGAAGAACTGGGCTGCCTATTAGTAGGAAGCTGACTGCCTTTTAAAGTATTCAATGAGGGGCACCTGGGTGGCACAGTCGGTTAGGTGACCGACTCTAGGTTTCGGCTCAGGTTGTGATCTTGGGGTTATGAGATGGAGTGCTGCATTGGACTCTGCAGTGAGTGCGGGGTCTGCCTAAGACAATCTCTCTCTCCCTCTGCCCCTCCCTGCAACATGCTCTCTCCCTTTCTCTTTCTCAAATAAATAAATAAATAAATCTTTTTAAAAAACAAATAAGTGTATTCAATAAGTCAGGTGGTTGCGTAGCAGGGTGCTATAAAGCCATTCCTCCTGTCTGGGCGTGGAGAGTGTCAGGGGTGGTGGTTGTACTCTGGTGAATGCATTCAAATTTAAGATTCTATGACATGTTAGTGCTGAAGTTGCTTTACAAATATTGACTCTAAAACAAAACAGCCCCAAAATACACACAGCTAAAATTGCAGAAGCTACAGGGGAAAATAGACAGATCCACCAGTGTAATGGAAGACTGACTGATCTCTTTTATCTATGAATGGATGAGAGGCCTACTGATTGACAAATGTGAACATGAACTTTAGTAAAGATGTAGAAAATCGGAACAACACCTAAGCTTGATTTATTTGATATATATCACTGCACCTATCTATTTATTAGAAATAAACATTCTTCTCTGTCTTAGAACATTTGTAAACATTGACCATGGACACATAGCACATAGCAAGTCTCAAGTTACTTTGAAGAACTGATGTCATATTTATTCTCTGGCCACAATCCAATAAACATATATTTAAAAAATATACATATAATTATATTTTGAATTGAAAATACTCTAACTCATAATTTAAAGAAGAAATAATAATTGAAAATTTAAAATATTGGAGCACCTGGGTGGCTCAGTCAGTTAAGTGTCTGCCTTCGGTTCAAGTCATGATCCTGGAGTCCCGGGATCAAGCCCCACGTCAGATTCCCTGCTCAGTGGGGAGCCTGCTTCTCCCACTGCCCTTCACCCTGCTCTGGCTCTTACTCTCTCAAATAAATAAATAAAATCTTTAAAAAAAAAAAAAAGAAAAAAGAAAATTTAAAATACCAGAACTGGATAAAAATACTATAGATCAAAACTGTGGGATGCAGAAAAAGTAGTAATTCGAGGAAAACTTATAGCCTTAATTTCTATATTACAAAAATAGAAAGGTTAAAAATATACTAAACTCATTAATTGAGAGAGATTATTAAAAGAACAACAGAATAATCTGAGGAGGATAGAAAAGAGAGGGAGGTGGGAGGGAAAGAGAGAAAAGAACAGAAATCAGTAAAACAAAAACAAACAATAGAGAGGATGACCAACAAGGTCAAAAGTTGATTCTTAAAAAAACACTATACAGTAAGATGATCTTTCTGGTGAAATTGATTAAGGAAAAAAATGAGAGAGGGGTGCCTGGGTGGCTTAGTTGGTTAAGCATCTGCCTTTGGCTCAGGTCATGATCCCAGGGTCCTGGGATCGAGCCCCACTTCCACCTCCCTGTTCAGTGGAGGTCTGCTTCTCCCTCTCCCTCTGTGCTTTGTCTCTTTCTCTCTCTCAAGTAAATAAATAAAAGCTTTTAAAAAAATTTAAAAAAAATGTAAGGTCAAAGGAATGAAAGAGAGGCATAATTACATACTAAACTCATATTTTTAAAAGATAAAATAAAATGAGAAACTTTGTGAAAGTAACTATAAAAACAGTTGAAAGGGGCATTAAAAAATATAACTTAACAAAACTGATTAAAGAACTCCCTGAGAAATGCTGTCTGGTCCTATGACTGCTAAAGACAATAAATCTAAAGGTAACAATCTTTCCATATACACAAAATAAACTCCAGGCCCAGATAATTTATAGGGAGTTCTGTCAAACTTGCAGCAGATTATTTCAGTCTTTAAAAAAAACCTTTTTTGTTTTATTACCAAACATGGGGTTCCAACTCATGACCCAGAGACCAAGAGTCGGGTGTTCTACTGAGTGAGCCAGCCAGAAGCCCCTGAATATTTCAGTCTTATATAAAAGATTCCAGAGAATGGAGGGGGGAGTAAATATTCCCCAGATGAGTGTTTGATGACTGTGTATTCATGGAAAGTAGGACAACGAAAAATTATAGGTCAATTTCACCGATAAGCATAAATTTTAAAATCCTAAACAAAATGTTAACACAAAATGTCAGGTATATAAAAGATAATGTATCATAGCCGAATGAGGTTTATCTCAGGAATGCAAAGATGTTAAAATTTGAAAAACCTATGATTTTTCATACTGATAGATCAGGGAAGAAGAAAAACTCTTAAAGTGTACTTGAGATACCTTCAACCCACATCATTCTTAATGAGGAATCATGTGAATTAAAAGCATTTGTTTATTTATTTATTTATTTATTTAAAGATTTTATTTATTCGACAGAGATAGAGACAGCCAGCGAGAGAGGGAACACAGGCAGGGGGAGTGGGAGAGGAAGAAGCAGGCTCATAGCGGAGGAGCCTGATGTGGGGCTCGATCCCAGAACGCCAGGATCACGCCCTGAGCCGAAGGCAGACGCTTAACCGCTGTGCCACCCAGGCGCCCCTGTTTACTTATTTTTAAAGGCTTGTGACTTCAGGAACTAGATACCAATGTCCATTAACATCACATTTATTCAACCGTAATGGAGTTCTAGCCGGCACAGTAAGGTAAGAGAAAGAAAGGAAAAGAAAAACAAAACTATCATTACTTAAGATTACTTATTTTTAGAAAGCGAAACTAAAAATTATTAGAATGTGAAGAGCATTTAGCAAGGTGACCTATAAAATTTGTAAAAATGTAATTATATAAATTCATTAAAAATATATAAATTTCATTTTATAAACCAACAAACAATTCAAGAACATGTTATTTTTTTAAAGATTTTATTTATTTGTTTTATAGAGAGAGAGTGCGTGGGAGTAGGGGGAGGGGCAAAGAGGGAGGGAGAGAGAAAATTCTCAAGCATACTGCATGCTGAGCACAGAGCCTAACGTGGGGCTCAGATCTCATGACCCTGACTGAGATCATGACCTGAGCAGAAATCAAGAGTCAGACGCTTAGCCAACTGAACCACCCAGGGGTCCCTATTTGTTTATCTATCTATCTAGATATCTAGTCATTGGTTGATTGATTTAAAGAGGTTCCACACCCAACGTGGAGCCCAATGCAGGGCTTGAACTCACAACCCTGAGCTCAATACCTGAGCTCAAGACCTGAGCTGAGATCAAGAGTCAGACGCTTTGGGGCACCTGGGTGGCTCAGTCATTAAGCGTCTGCCTTGGGCTCAGGGTGTGATCCCCGGGTCCTGGGATCAAGCCCCGCATCGGACTCCCTGCTCTGTTGGGAGCCTGCTTCTTCCTCTCTAACTCTCCCTGCTTGTGTTCCCTCTTTAGCTGGCTGTCTCTCTCTCTCTGTCAAATGAATAAATGAAATCTTAAAAAAAAAAAAAAAGAGTCAGACACTTAGCCAACTGAACCACCTAGGTGCCCTCAAAAACATGTTTCTAAAAGGAGACCATTCACAATAATAATAGAAAGTAATAAATTCAGGAATGTATCTGACAAAAGACAGGCAAGCATCTTTGGAGAAGATTAGAAATTTCTATGGAAATCATTAAGGAAAACTTAACTAACTAGAGAGACCTAGGGAGATATATTGTAAAAATGTCAATTCTCCCCTCAAGTTGATCTATACAAAATGCATTTCCAATCACAATCACATCAGAACTTTGTGGAAACTGAGAAGTTGATTCTAAAATGTATATGGAAGAACAGAGGACCAAAAATAGCCAACACACTCCGGAAAAAAACTTGCTCAAAAGGATAGCAAAACGTATGAAGTCAAAGTAATTAAGTAAAACAGAATGGTAGCACAGGGATAGACAGCTTGGAAGAGAATAGTGAGTCTGGAAACAGACTTGTATGTCATGGAAACTTGATATATGATCAGAAATGCAGATCACTGGAGAAAGGATTCTAGTCAATACATGGTATTTGGGACATTGGCTGGCCATTTGGAAAATAAAGAAATGGATTCCTATTTCGTACCAAACAAAAACGAATTCTGTATGGGCTAATGACTTAAATGTGAAAGCCAAAACTTTTAGTTTCCCCCCCAATTCTAGGAAATACCTTTCTGACTTTAGGGTAGACAAAGATTTTTTCTAAGCTTTTTTTTTTTTTTTTTAAGAGCAGTTTGAAGTTCACAGCAAAATTGAGAGGACACTACAGAGGTTTTCCATAAACCGGCTTGCCCGTTCATCCATAGCCTTTCCTATCATCCACATCCCCCACCGGAGTGGTATGCTTGCTACTACTGATGGATCTCCATTGGTACATCATTTTCACCCAAAGTCAATAGTTATTTAGGGTTCCCTCCTGGTGTTGTACATTCTATGGGTTTGGACAAATGTATAATGACATGTATCCATCATTATAGTATCGTACAGAATGCTTTCACTGCCTGAAACCTCATCTATGCTTCACATATTCATCCCTCCCCTCCCACCTGCCCCCGCACCCTCCTGGCAGGGCGAGGATTTTTTTAGATGCCAAAGTTGCAAAGGACAGAAGAAATGATTGACACATTCAACGACATTAAACTTATGAACTTTTATTCATGAAAGGCTCCATAAAGAAAGTGAAAAGCTCTGGGACTGGATCCTGGATTGGGGGAAAAATTGCTCTAAAGAACGTTATTGGAACAACTGGCCAAATTTCAATATGGACTACATATTAGATATAAGTATTATATCAAGGTTAAACTACCTAAATTTGAAAATGGTACCTAAAAGGATATTTTTGTTTTCAGGGATACATGCTGCAACTTATTCTCAAAGAGATGAGCAAAAATGATGCATATATTGTCTGTTTTATACACAAATACAGGAAACTGTGAACTGATATGAAGGGTATGTATACAGGAATTCGCTGTATTAGTCCTGAAGCTTTTCTGTCAGTTTGATTTTTTTTCCAAAAGAGAGTAAAAAAATTTTAATACTTGAAAAAACACATGCTATAAACAGGGAGAAAATATTTGCAACACGTACAACTGACAAAAGATTGGTATCAATAATGTATTTCTAAGAAAACCCCTTAGAAGAGAAACAGGAATGGATAATCAGCATATGAAATTTGCTCAACCTGAGGGCACTGAGATTTATTTTTAGTAGACTGGCAAAAATTAAGAAATCTGACAAGAACAAGGTTTGGAAAGAATGTGGAGTAACAGGAAAGGGCTGATGAATGCTGCTGGCAGCACAGGCTGGTACCATCACTTTGAAAACATTACAGCATTAGCTTTCATTTTTTAAAAAAGGTTTTTAAAAGATTTATTTATTTATTTGAGAGAGAGAGCACCGTGAGCATGGCAAGGAGGGGCAGAGGGAGAGAGAGAATCGCCAGCAGACTCCTGAGATCACAACCTGAGATGAAATTGAGAGTCAGATGCTTAACCGACTGAGCCACTCTGGTGCCCCCAGCGTTATCTTTGAAAGCTGAACACTCCATACTCTCTCACCTAGTAGTGCCGCTCCTGAGTTCAAATGAACTCATCCCTAGGAGGTGTGCACAGAATGTTCCTACCAGCCTTGTAATTATCAGGGCAGATTTGTTTTTTGTGGGGCATGAGATTATATAATTGGAGAAAAATCAGAACAAATTACAAACGTGCCAAAACCCAGGGAAGTAACATACTATGTTTTAAATTGGTTTACACACTTCGAGACTTTTTCCTTTTTTTTTCCTGCGTATTCTTTGATCCCCTCTTCATAGGACAACGATTTCTGTAATGTTTATATAGACAGAGTAAAAAAACAAAGTCTTTCTTTTAGCATGGTTTATTCAGCTTTTTAAAATTATTAATCTTTGGGATGTGAAAAAAAAAAAGTCTGGACAGAATCACTGTAGTTCTGTTCTAGGTTTTTCACCTACAAACTTAGGGATTCTGGTTAAGTTTCACTTTGTATAATTCCCATCAATAAAGAAAAAATGTAAAGCGCATTTATAATCATATAATCATGGATACATTCCTAATGGGAGAGAACTTCATTTGACTAAGCATTGGTCAGAACTCGATCCTCTGCTTACAGTTTTAGAGATCTAATACATTTTTACAGACCAGCTTCTAGCTTCCTACATTTCAAACTATGTGTCTCTCCCAACATGTGTATACTTCTGGCTTTGGATGCTATAGGACACATTCAGATCCTGATATGACATTTGTCCCTACACCTTCCTACTCTAGGATGGAAAGCAATAGCTAATAATAACAGACTGCAAACCCATAAAGGACTTCCCACTGAACTCAAGTAAATGTATCTGCAACTCAACCCAGTTTGGCTCAATCCCCAAATGCCTGCTGCTATCTATCACCCACCCAACTTGTGAAGTGTTGAAGGAGGGGAAGCTGGAGTGTAAAGAGAAAGTGGTCCTAATCCATTGTGGCTTAAATATCCTTCTTTCGAAGATTTTACAAAAACATATGACCATGTGAACATGTTGACAAGGCTCCTCTTTTAGGGCTATGGAAGGGAGCCATGGGACTGAGGGGCTCTGAAGCTCAAGTTTCATTAGCTTCATGGTAAATTTGCCTCTAATAAGTACAAAATACTGGAGACAACTCAAGTGTCCACAGGAAAATGGATAAATAACTATACAAAAACAGTCTTACCAACACACAGTATTATAGCAGTAAAAATAAATGTTCTACAGCTTGCTTACACTTAACTTGGATGAATCAAAGAAACGAATCCCTTCTCAACTATCAGCTGCTTGGGGCACGTGGCTCCAGAGTCTAGCAAAACAGAGAAATGTAAATCCATAGGGACCAAGAGTCGTGACTTTGTGTTATCTTCTTTTTGGTGTTGGGTGGGGTGTGGTAGTATGGAAATATTATTCGGTATATCAAATGCACCGGATTAAATTTATTCCGTTTAATTTCAGAGTTTTTCTGCGAGCTAAAATCTTAATGGGTTTTCAGGCCTCTGGGGCTTCTGCCCCTCCCTTTTACACTCAGACTTCCCACTTTCTAAATGTACCAGGCTCCCGCGGCACCAGCTTCAGTCTTTCCGGGCGTCAGACTGTTTTTCACCAGTCCCGGCCCACTCGATTACGTAAATTCTTCCAAGAGGATCCCCAAACCTACCCCGCCCTGCAGAACCTGGCCAGCTCCAACCAGGCTCCGAAACTTACCAGCTGCCAGGAGCCGGGAAGAGGGCGTGGAAAGGCGCGGAACTTCCCAGGCCCCGCCCCCCTCGTTCGCTTCCCGCCCCCGCCAGCTCCCAGCCAAGCTCCGCCTCCCGCGGTACCCCGCCTTCCCCGTCGCGCTAAGGCGCGCCGCGATCTTTTCCCAAAACCCGAAGTGGATTCTGCGCTCCGCACGGCCCCTCCGAACCGTAGTGTGACCAAGCGAGTCCAGGCCTGTCGGCAGGAAGCTCGGCCCAGCACCTGGAGGGCGAAGCCGGCCCCCAGCGGGAGCGGACGCGGCCCCAGGTCTGCGCCAGTGAGCGGGCCGCGGGGCCCAGCAGCTTGGGCCTCCTTCCGTCGTGCTCCCTCTCCTCTGGGACGCGGGGCGCTAGGCCGCGGCGGTAGGATACACCCCCTCCCACCCCCCGCCCCGTAGGCAGTTCCCCTCCCACCCTTGCAGTCGCCCCCTCCGGGGCCTCCCGGCGGAACCCGGTGCCCCGCCCGCCCCGTTTCCTAGCAGCGCCGTGACGTGCACGCGCCTCTGGGTGGGGGGCCGCGGGGCGGGGGTGAGGGGCAACGCCCGAGGGGAGGGTCCGGGAGCGCGCGGCGGGAGAAGTGGCTGGTCGCCCAGCAGGAGCCGGTTCCGTTTCGCCATTTGAGGACCTTGAGTTCCAGGCTCTTCCTGCTGACATAGAGCCGTCCCTCCCCCAACCTCCTTGATGTTCCCTGAGTAATCCCGGAGAGTATTAGGATCGTAATTCTAGATCTTCGGTTGCATTTCTTGTTGGAATTTTTCTGGAAAAATTGAATTCTTTTTGAGAAAAATGCTTATTAGTATATTTAATAGTCCCCCAAAAAGCCTTTCACAATCCACAGTCATTTTGCAAAAACATTTTTGGTGGAAATAGGCATAGCAGTGGTAGAGAGTTTGCGCTCTAGAGCCCAAGAGTGCCCGGGTTCTAATACAGTAATGGTGTGAGTTTGGACAAGCCACTTAATCTAGCTGCCCAAGGTTCCTCATGTGAAAAATCATGATACGTAATACAGCATAACGTATATGTATGCCTTTGCGGGGGTGGTACTATATACAAGCTTGTGAAGATAAGGTTCACGTGTGAAGCACTAAGCCCTGTGCTTGGAACATAGCAATACATAAGTGTTACTCATGACATCAAAATAGCATTTTTCTCTATGCTTTCTGGTTTTGATTTTGAAGATCCCAGTTGTGAAGTATCGATACCTCCTGCTTTCTTTTGTGAAAATGTAATAAGAGGATTTACTCCAGAATTTCTATAATATTTGGTATTTCAAAGTGCAGGTAGTCAGTAAACAGAAGCAGGCTGTATGCACAAAGCTACATGAAGTGGTGTGCGCAGTTTCACCACTCCCATGTACAAGGAAAAGGACTCTTTTTTTTTCCACCAGAGGAAATTTGTGAATGAAAGAAAAGCTTGCTATAAGTAGTGTCATGATGCCTTCTTCGATTCCTTTCAGGCAAAGCCCAGGGACACCAGGCTGACTCCCGGATAACCATATGGTGCTTCCTATGTGAACTTTATTGAGGGCGAAATAAATCTCATTATATAATTTCCTCAACAGAATACTGGAGGATGTTTGTTCCAAGATCTCTAAAAATCAAGAGGAATGCTAATGATGATGGCAAAAGTTGTGCAGCTAAGAAAATTAAACCAGATGCAGAAGACCCGCAGCTGGATGAAGGCAGAGGTGATGCGGCCAATGCGTTAGTTACAAAAGAAGCCGCGCCATCAGACAGGCACAGCGCGGAACCATGCCCTTTCCCCGGTACAGCTGGCCAGTTGGCTGAGGTTGGTTTGGTTGGACCTGAGCAGGATGCAAAGGATAGCGATCTTTCTGAAGAGCCTGTTAAGTCATTTTCCAAAACACAGCGCTGGGCAGAACCTGGGGAACCTGTCTGTGTTGTTTGTGGTCGTTACGGAGAGTACATCTGTGATAAGACGGATGAAGATGTGTGTAGTTTGGAATGTAAAGCAAAACATCTTCTGCAAGTAAAGGAAAAGGAAGAAAGATTAAAACTCAGTGATCCGCAGAAAGTGGATTCAGGGCCAGAGCCTCCACTTGATGCTTTTTATGTCTATAAAGAGCACCCCTTTATTTTGAACCTTCAGGAAGACCAGATTGAAAATCTTAAACGGCAGCTAGGAATTGTAGTTCAAGGGCAAGATGTCACCAGACCCATTATTGACTTTGAGCACTGTGGTTTCCCTGAGGCCTTGAATCACAACTTGAAGAAATCAGGCTATGAAGTTCCAACCCCCATCCAAATGCAGATGATCCCTGTGGGACTTCTGGGAAGAGACATTCTGGCCAGTGCTGATACTGGCTCTGGAAAAACAGCTGCTTTTCTTCTTCCTGTTATCACCCGAGCTTTATGTGAGGTAAGAGTTCGCACGCGTTACTCTCAGAAACAAGTCAGGCATATACCACGTTTCATCCTTAACTATCTTAAAACCACAAACTGAAACTATAACTTCAGTCATTAGCGCTCCTGGTGATTTTGCTTCTGATAGTAGTTTGTATGAAAAAGAATTTTAGGGAATTTTTCTTTCATCGGATTGAACCAAAGATATTTTCATTGAAGGTCTTAAAAATCGCTTTCCTTACAAAATATTTTCTTTCAACAAATTTTCTATTCGAGAAATAAACTTTTGCTTTGGGGGGAAAAAAAATCCTGCTGACTGGACGACCTGCAATTTTTGTGTCAATTTAGCCTCCTTGGATTTCGTGTTTAAAAAACTGATTTATACCAAAGTTGGAATGTTATTTAAAAATTCAAAATACACACTTAAGTGTGATTCATGGTTCATCTTAATGCTACCTTACTTCACTTGTTAGTGTATAGTGTGCAAAGCACCCCCACACATAATTAATTTCACTGACATATTTGCTAAGTACTAGTGAGTCTCTGAGGTCTGAAGTAGGGCAGGAAGGGAAACCAGTGCCAAACGCAGGCAAAGAGACGAGAGGTAAAGGAGGAAAATTTGGAAAACTAAAGAACTGTAGAGGATAATGTGAGGAAAAAAATTAAAGAAAGCATCAGATGTTCAAAATATAAGTAAAACTCACTGGATGTCCAAAATAGAGTGATAGGGCAGGAAATAGGACTTTTATAACAGTAAGTTCTTTGGACAAAGAAGTGAATCTACAGGAGAGGTGGGGGGTGGGCGTTATCAAGGGTGGAATACCAGGCTTTAACCAGATCTTCACGGTTTTCTCTTCAGAGGAGCGTGGTTAGAGATTGCAGGGTCCATTTGACCTTCCGTTTTCCCACCCTGGTTATTGCAGGTGCTTTTCCCTGGCCCCAGTTTTGACCTTTCACTGTATATCTGTTATATAAGGAAGGGTTCAATTTATGGTGGTTTTGGAGAGAAAATCAGTGAGCAGTAGGCAGGAGGGTTCACATTCAGTTGGGCTGATGGAAACACTCCCAGAATCACTTTGAAGATTTAGTCCACATCTGCAGGAATTAATTGCTGGCATTTTTAGACTTGTTTTTCACATCTTTGCAGAGCAAAACTCCATCTGCCCTCATCCTTACACCAACAAGAGAGTTAGCCATTCAGATAGAGAGCCAAGCTAAAGAATTGATGAGTGGTCTGCCACGCATGAAAACCGTGCTTCTGGTAGGGGGCTTACCCTTACCCCCACAGCTTTATCGTTTGCGACAACATGTGAAGGTAAGCACCAATTTGATAAGATGCCTTTGAAAAGTATTATAAGCAGTATGGGAGCTGGGGTTTTTGGTGGTGGTGTTTTGTTTTTGCCCTTAAGGGACATGGACGAGTGATTTTAGGTTAGCCTTTATTTAATTTTGTTTTTGTTTTTATAGGTTGACCTTTAAATTCTTGCCAAGTAAGTCATAATTTTTTTAAAGGTTGTTTTATATCGGAAAGGAACACAGTTTATTGAGTGCCTGTCATATGCCAAGTACTGTTGGATGTTCTCAACGTGCATTATCTCTATTAATCATCACATTTGCTCTTGAGGGTGGGTGGGCATATCCCATCTTTCACAGTTGAGAAGTTGAATCTCAGAAAGATGGCATTTATCTAAGGATCCATAGCTAATATACTTTACAGTGTGATTCCTACAAATGAGAACATTATCCCACGTAACCACAATACAGTTACAGGATCAGGAAATTAACATGGATACGCTGGAATGCTTCAGGAGTTCACATGGCTGTCATTGACTCCTCAGAGCCCATTCATGTTTTACTAATCGTCCCGTCAACTTTTCTTTTTAATAGCACAAGAATCCAGTTCAGAACCACATTTTACATGTAGCTGTCCTGTCTCTTTCATCTCCTTCAGCTTAGAACAGTTCTTCAGTCTTTGCTTTTTTTCCCATGATCTTGATACTTTAAGGATTATAAACTGCTTACTTTGAAGAAGGTCCCTCAATTGGTTAGATTCAAGTTACGTATCTTTGAAAGGAATATCCTGGAAGGGATGTTTTGTTCTTTTCATTGCATCCTTTTAGGTGATATGCATTTTGTTTGTTCTTTTACTGTTGATATATCTGTAAAGTAACTGTAAAGTTTATTTTTTCCCTTTGTATTTAGTTAAGTATTTTGAGTAGTTTCATACTGTAGATTTCTTGTGCTTTACCAAATTTCCAATGTATTCTTTTATATATATATATATCAGTATGACTCATGATTACCTATTATATTTAAAGGGTTATAATCTGTTATCACTGTTATTTGTTTTTGTTCTCTAGTTGTCTCCAGTTTGAGCAGTGGAAGCACTGTGAAACTGGTTTCTGTGTCCTTTTTTATATCCCCATCATTCTTGAAACACTTTGTTTCTTTCTATCTGAGGAAGACATTCATGCTTACATTGTTCTTTCCTTGGCTCGACCCTGGAATCATGAGCCCATAATTCCTTTTGGTAGAGGATGGTACTTAGAAACCAAGATCTGGGCTCTTGGTTGGGCTCATTGCTGTTGTTCTCTGCTGTTAAGTTATCATTGCTTCTAGAACCTCTGAGTAATAGAAGGAGAGAATATTCCATAAGTGTGTATTTCCACAGCTACATTTATCGTAGACCATGAGTTCATGTTGCTACTTCCAACTCTAATTCAACACAGCAAGATTCATTTTGGCATTTTATACCTGTTACCTCTTATCTGTTATGTATTTATTCACTCGATCAGCCATCTTATATGTAACCATTTGCCCATCCTCATCTCTGTTCCCTTCCCCACAGTGATGCCTTCCTTCCTAGACTCCACCCTGCACCCTCTTTACCCCCTTGGACTGCAACCTACTGTGCAGTGTCACCTTTCTCCGGAGGCCCCCTTGTCAGCCTGCTGCCTCTCCCGTTCCCCATGCCAGGCCGTGTCTTTCACAGACACCCTCTGAGAAAAAAATAACTGAAAAATCTGTCCAACAAAGTGATCTTTCAATAGCCAGGGCAAAATAGAGACCTTTTCAGATAAACAAAACTGAGAGAGCTTATTACCAGTAGATTTATCTAAAAGCACACTAAACTAAGGTATTCAGCATATAGAGAAGATGATTCTGGGACGCCTGGGTGGCTCAGTCGTTAAGCGTCTGCCTTTGGCTCAGGTCATGGTCCCAGCGTTCTGGGATCGAGCCCCGCATCGGGCTCCCTGCTCAGTGGGAAGCCTGCTTCTCCCTCTCCCACTCCCCCTGCTGTGTTCCCTCTCTTGCTGGCTGTCACTCTGTCAAATAAATAAAATCTTTAAAAAAAAAAAAAGATTCTGGAAAGGAAGGTGTGGTATCAAAGAAAGAATGGAGAACAAAGAAAATAGTAAGCGTGTGGGTAAATGTAAACAAACATTAACTAAATAAAAGTGATGATGAAAAATCTGTGGGTTTAAAAAAAATAGAAGTAAAATACTGGCCAACTGTAGCATGTAAGTGCGGGTAAGTTGTTGTGATTGGTGTTAAATTGTTTGCCCTTGATTGTTCAAAAAAAAGATAAGTATGTCTACTTACTTTAGACTTTATTAAGTTTATACATGTTGATTAAATTTAAGGGAATTCCCATACTAAAAGAATGGGGGAAAACGTTCATAATTTCCAAACCAGCAGAGGGGGGAAAATGGAATAGGAACAGAAGGGATGAACTCAGTTCACAATTATTAAAACAGATTTAAATGTTTACAGTATTTATGAAGAAACTAAGCGGAACTCTGTATTTCTGTAGATAAAAATCCTCACAACCCTGAAATTTTATCATTCTCCGCGATCTCACCATTGTGTTGGTGTGTCCTTGGAAAGTGGAATGCAATTGAATTTATTAGATCATTTGTAACTCTACTATACTTTACACCAGGCGCTGTCTCATTTAATCCTCACAGTAATTATTATCATTTCCATTTTATGAATGTGAGAACAGAGACTCACACCATGATTAAGTGCTAGAGCTAAGATCCCTACTGAAGTTTGACTAAACAGGCCCTGCTTTTAACCACTGCTTCAACTAATATATTATGGAAGTGTTAAGAGCCTTAAGCAACTTTAGAAATCATTGAGTCCAACCTTTCAATTTAAAAGCAAAACAGCAGAGGCCCAAAGAGGTTGAGGGATTTGCAGTTGTTGACAGAGCCAAATAGCGGCCGGCCTGCCTGCAAGGCCCATCCTGGTCTGGCTTCTGCCTAGTTTCAGGCCTCATCCAAGGCTTTCCCGCCCCTCTTCACCCTGTGGAAGCCTCAGTGGCCTGCCAGCTTCAGAAGGTTCTAGGATGTTTTCCCTCCATCCTCTCCTCACCAGTTCCCACTGCTTCTTTAGATTTTAGCTTCTATATTAGCTGGGACTGGATAGATGCCTCCATTCATTGCATACTATCCTGACCTCATGAACATTTATTTATCTATTCCTTTCTTTGTGTTATGAGATTCATGAGAGCGGAGACTATGCATGACTTAATCATCATTGAATTCTGAGTACTCAACCCAGGGGTTGGCACATATTAGCCACTCAGTAAGTATAGATAGAAAGAAGGAAGGAGTATTATCTAATTTTTTTTTCTTTTTCTCTGTTCTTCAGGTTATCATAGCAACTCCTGGGCGACTTCTGGACATAATAAAACAGAGCTCTGTAGAGCTCCGTGGTATGAACATTGTAGTAGTAGATGAGGTAAGTGGTGTGGGTTAGAACGTAAGTCACGTAATTTTATATAATTTATGAAAAGTATATTATAGTTACATAATCTCACCGTGTGTTCAGGCAGTTTTCTCTCCCAAAAGAAAAAAATTGAGGGAAATTTTTTTTTTTTTTTTAATTGCAGTAGTCATTCTTAAGCTGCTTTCTGTGTGGCACTGCAGCTAACCTATAGTGCGACTAATTAAACCACGTTAATAAATACAATCAGCTGTCTTTTCCTAAGTGACAGAAAACACAAATCCAACACCTGTTATATTCTCAGTGATAAGTTTTTTAAACATTTGACACTGGCTATCATTTGTCTACAAAAATAAATGTATCCGTGGCAAGTAACTGTTAAGAGGGATTTTGGAAGTAGCTAATGCTTAGTTGGATGACCTGTATTTTTTTCTATGTGGACATAGGTGTCCGTGGTTGTGATTTTCAGTGTGACATAGAGCATATAGGCATTTTTATAGTTGCGGTTTGCTTAGTAAGGTGGAATAAGTGCGTTATTATCTGATGATATGCCACCATGTGAACAGGCATGAGGACAGAAAGCCGCGTGTCCACCCAGACTAGGCGCAGGCCGGTTCTGCCTGCCGTGCATCGCACGCCCACGTTCACACATACACCACCAGCCGTGACAGAGCAGGGGCTCAGCAGTGATCAGAAATGTGGGGTCCAGGGGCTGACCAGTGATGGCAATGCGGCCCGCCTTCTGTGGGTACCAGAGGATGTGGAAAGGACACACAAGTAAGACCCGTGAGACTAGGATTTGAGCCTTTACTCCGCCCACTGTGGGACGCTGGGCAAGTCATTTCATCTTCCAGAGTTGTGGCGAGGATGAAGTAATGATTGTGAACGTGCCTCATAGACTGAACGGTCCTATATAAATGTAATGTTATTCAGTCCTTTATCAGTTTTTTGTTTTTTTTCTTATGTATTTACTTTGTGTGTGTGTGAGAGAGAGCATTTAAATTCTACTCCATTAGCAAATTTCAGTTCTACAGTACAGTGGTATCAACTATGGTAACCATGTTATGATTTCAGACCTTATCTATTCTGTAACTGAAAGTTTTTACCCTTTAACCCCAGACCTCTTCCTCTTTTACCCACTCTGCAGCCCCTGGCAGTAATTTTTCTCCTAATTTCTATGAATTTGACTTTTATTTTCTTATTTTTAACTTTTTTAGATTCCACATACAAGCGATACCATATAGTATTTGTCTTTTTCTGTCTAGCTTACTTCACTGAAGTATAATGTCTTCCAGGTCCATCCACCTTACTAAAAATGAAGGAATTCTAAGTCTGAATATTTATACACCTCATTTCCTTTATCTGCTCATCTGCTGATGGACACTTGGGTTGTTCCCATACCTTGGCTATTGTGAACTATTTTTCAGTCCTTTACAAAGGACTGCCAAGTCAGCATTTTCCTGGCGTGCCTTTTGTTTCAGCTGATTTTGCATCTGATTATCATCAGACTTACTTCCACCCTGCAAGTACGGGTGGGCTTCCCGTTGTTGATAAGCCCATGTGTTCTGAAGTTCTCACCATGCCGTGAGCCTGAAAAATGACCCTCATACAGATTTTAAAGTTAGGTTCCCTTCCTGCTTGCTCCTCTCCACAACATTCTCACTTTGGCCAATGAACGAACTTTCACAGGGCACCTCAGTGCTGTGCTCAGAATACAGAAGGAGTATTCATTCAGCAAACCTGTTCTGAGTACTTGCTCTGTGCAGCCGCTGTCCCAGCTCCTCAGCATTTAAGGAGATGAGCCGCTAAACAACATAATTGGTCATGTACTGAAACTGACGTTGGCACAGAAGTGCTGTACAGATTGACCAACCCTGGGTCAGTTGGGGTGGCATCACAAAGAAATTTTAAATATTATTCCAGCCTACAAAGTGCTGAAATCTTACTGGGGAAAAAGACATAACACTTGAAATAAAGGCAAGAACATTATTATCTATACTGAAATACAACAGTACTGAAAGGTGTGATGCAGGCCAGGGAGTGGCAAACTCTTTCTGTGAAGGACCACATAGTAAATATTTGAGGCTTTGGGGACCACATGGTCTCTGTTGCAACTGCTCAGTACGACCATAGATAGTAGGTAAATAATTGGGTGTGACTCCTTTCCCATGAAGCTCTGTTTACAAAAACACATGAAGGTCTGCGTTTGTCCCAAGAGCCTTAGTCTGCTGACTCCTGATATAAGCTGTTAGTAAAGTAATGGGACTGTGTATGATATGCTAATTGTTCGGGACAATTAAGGTAAGAAGGAGAAATGAGAGAATGCGTGAATTGGCACCGTAAAAAATGGCTTCTCCGCTGTAATGGGATGTGACCTGGTCATCCACAGATGGAAAAGGATTTAGAAAACTAGAAAACGTATCAAGTATTCCAGGTGAAGAAGCTAACAAGCAGAGCCAGAAAGGCCAAGCACAAGCCCAGAGAGACCAGCCAGCTTGAAACATTCTTCCTGAGAAGTGGTAGGAAGTGCAGTTGGGTAGTTAGGGTGGGGTCAAATTATAGAGGCCTTGGAAGGAAGGCAGAGGATTTTGGACTTGATGTGGGAAACAATGAGGCTTTCTAAATTATTGAGTTGGGGTGTCACATGTGGAAAGTGGTGGTTTAGCAAGGTTATTCTGTTGCTCCATGCACGAGAATTTAAAGATGAAAGAAGCTCTGGGACAGAATGGCTGGCAACCCAGGCAAGAGGTGAGCAGGGTCAGGGACAGGGCGGAGGCAGTGGGAGGCATGAGTACATCTGAGAATCGCCGTAAATCATTCATGAATCTTCTGATGACTGAGCATAAGAGAAGATGAAGAAGAAGGTGGTTGAGGGGGCTTCATAGATTCTGGTTGTGCCTTTGATATTAAGTAAAGGACAAGTGGGTATGGGTTGGGGCTTGACAATAATATTTAAGTTTGGTTTTAGAAATGTGGGATTTCTTGTGAATGGTGGATGAAGGGGAGATATTGTATGGATACGAGAAATGGGCATTAACATCCATGAGCCACACTGGTTTCTCCAAGGGAGGAAAGTTAGAGAGGGACAGGGACCGGGGCTAAATGTCTGCTTGTGGAGTTTGAAGATGAGTCTGTAAACAGAGAAGTAGTCTGAGAGACCAGGAAGGAACAGAGAACAAGTAATACCCCTGAAAAGAGAGACCACTGTTTCGAGAGGAGGGTGAAGATACCAGAATGGTCAGTCATGGAGACTAAGGTAATTCCTTTAGGATTAGAAAAATCTGCTCTGTCACTCTTCTGTGTCTTCCGCATATCTGTCCGTTAGCCTAGACTTTTCTCCCATCCCATCTACGTGCTTTTCCTTCTTTATGTGTCCATGGCTCTGAAACCTTCCATCAGCCCCCCAGATAGACTTCAGCCCTTCTTTCCTCTCTGCTCTGTTGACCTGTGTGGAGACTGTATCCTTTCTCTTGTATTATGTTCCCTGCTATATCCCCACAGTCCAGCACAGTGTTGGTCTAGGTTTCCCTGATGGTAAGAATCACCCAGTGTGCTGAGTGAATGCAATAGAAGACCAGATCTCTTACTTGGATATTCCGATTCAGTAGGCCTGAGTTGGAGTCCAGGAATATTTAAAAACTCCTTCTAGGTGATTCTTGTCTTTAGGGAGATTTGGGACCCACTGATTAGCAAGCTGCCTGACAGATAGTGCTTTCTCAGTGCTTAGAATTAATGAATGCTTGTTCGTTCATCAGATGCATTTTTAGGGCTTTTTATGTGCTAGACACTGTCCTTGGTTTTGAGGATACAAGGGAAAGTGAGATAAGCCATGACAGATGTTGGTACACAGGTCGTGTGACAGAGACAACTGAGGAGTTAGGTTCGTATCAGAGGAGAGCTCGCTGAGTGACGTTTCTGCTGAGACCTGAACAAGAAGGAGCCAGCCAAGCGAAGATCCATCTGGAGGACAGACTGCTTCAGACAGAAGAGCCGATGTGCAGGAGCTAATGTGGGAGCGAGCGTTGGGTAGCTGGGGACAGAAAGAAGGCTGGTGTAGCAGGTGGGGCCTGACATGGAGGAGTGGTAGGCGATGATGAAAACCGTAGGACTTCGGGCTGTGCTTAGCAGTTGGGTTTTTTTTTTTTTTAAAGATTTTATTTATTGATTTGACAGAGAGAGAGAGACAGCCAGCGAGAGAGGGAACACAAGCAGGGGGAGTGGGAGAGGAAGAAGCAGGCTCATAGCGGAGGAGCCTGATGTGGGGCTCGATCCCATAACGCCGGGATCATGCCCTGAGCCGAAGGCAGACACTTAACCGCTGTGCCACCCAGGCGCCCCAGTTGGGTTTTATTCTATGTGTGATGGGAAATTACTGGAAGGGTTAAGCAGAGGAGTAACAGAGATGTTTTATGTTCTAGAAGATTCGGGATGCTTGGGGTAGATGGCTTCTGGCGTGGGGGTGACAGGATGAGAGGAGTCTCAACTGTGAGCTGGAGAGAAGCAGCTGGATTTGGGGCGTGTTAGTGTAAACATTTTAGATGCAGGGAAGCTTGGGTGAGAAGAGAAACTGGGCAGATATATTTCTGATGGCCTGTTTTCTGAACCAGGAGAAGCAAGGCCATCTCCTGAGATGAGGGGGGCTTTAGTGGGATTATTGAGGAAAAAGCAGGGGTGTTTGCAAGACAGACTACCGTGTGCATGCGCACATGCTCTGTGTCTCAGGTAAATTGAAACATTGAGACTTACATGCTGTGGGCATGTTCCCTAGTGTTTTATGTATTTCATCTCATTAATCCTCATAACAGCCCTATGGGGTAGTTCCTATTATCATTCTCATTTGTAAAAGGAAAAACTGAGGCGTACAGCCATTCATTAGCATGCTTAATTTAAGGTCATAGGTAGAGCCAGGATCAAACCTAGGTCATCATGACTAGATTTTTTAAATGTCATAGAATGAATAATATTAAAACTAGTGTTCAATCTTCCATGTTAGTGGACACTTAAAAATACAATGCTTTAGGGGTGCCTGGCTGGCTCTGTCGGTAGAGCTTCGGACTCTGGATCTCAGAGCCATGAGTTCAAGCCCCGCATTGGGCATGGAGCCTACTTAAACAAAAAACAAACAAAAAAAACAACAAAAATACAATGCTTTAGTCTAAATGCTCTTAGTTTTCAAAATTATAGACACCTGGATTGTATTTAAAAAATCAAGATAGCCTTTATCTTTCATTTTTTTAAAGCAACACTAACTTAAAATTTTTTCTTCTGTTTGCTTAGTAATACATAAATTGTTTTTAAAAACTAGCAGTGCAGAAGTATATACAGAAGCGAAAGCCCTCAATATTAAATTTTTTTAATTTAATATTTTATTATAAATATATGTCCATGGTAGAAAAAAAAGCCCCAAGCTTTGCAAAAAGCTGTAAAATGAAAAATTAAATTGCATTCCCTCCCACAGCCTGCAAGCCTTTTCCCCAGAGTTAGCAATTAAGTTTCTTGAGTGTATATACAAATGGTATCACATTATACACAGTGTTCTGTACTTTGCTTTTTTCCTTCTAGTAATGACTCCTTATCACTTAATAAAGGACTTTCCGCTCATAATTAATGATAGCATAGGGTTGCATTATGTGGATGGATCTACCATATTGTATTTACCAAATCCCCTATTGATGGATATTTAGGGTTTATATATTTGTTGCCACTATTAATAATGCCATAAAAATCTTTGTATATCACTAAAGACATATAATTATACAATATATAATTTTATATAAATACATATTTTCCCAATTCTTTATCTTTGGACATCGTGTGGTATATTCTGTGTAAAAGTTTTTGATTTTTTAGGTTCTTAATCATATCTGTTTTTTCCTTGAGTGGCTCAGGGTTTTTATGTCAAGTAGGACTAACTTTAAAATGATTTCATTTTAGGCTGATACCATGTTAAAGATGGGCTTTCAACAACAAGTGCTTGACATTTTGGAGAACGTTCCTAATGACTGTCAGACCATTTTAGTTTCAGCTACAATTCCAGCTAGCATAGAGCACCTAGCGAGCCAGCTTCTGCATAATCCCGTGAGAATCGTCACTGGGGAGAAGAACCTGCCCTGTCCCAGCGTGCGCCAGATTATTTTGTGGGTGGAAGAACCAGCCAAAAAGAAGAAATTATTTGAAATCTTAAATGTGAGTAGGAAAGCAGTCAACCCTGTTTTGTAGATTGTGTTTGCATCTTTCTTTCAAGGTTCTTAAGACAGTGATTTTTAGATGCAGCTTTTGGGGAATTTACTATAGATATTTAATAATAAATTGCTTTCCTTTGGGATTCTTTGGGGATCAAATAAATGCTGTGTGGATGCAGGGTTGCTCTTTATTTTCTGTATCATGGAAAGACATTGAAATATCAAGATTATTCCGAAATAACATTTTTTTGTTTCAAAAATTTTTAGTAGAGGGGGCGCCTGGGTGGCGCAGTCGTTAAGCGTCTGCCTTCGGCTCAGGGCGTGATCCCGGTGTTCTGGGATTGAGCCCCGCATCAGGCTCCTCCGCTATGAGCCTGCTTCTTCCTCTCCCACTCCCCCTGCTTGTGTTCCCTCTCTCGCTGCCTGTCTCTCTCTCTGTCAAATAAATAAATAAAATCTTTAAAAAAAAAAAAAAAAATTTTTAGTAGTTTTATGTATCAGATAAAGACAGGTTCTTTCTTGGCCATTCTGTCCTTGAGAAATAGAATTTTTTAGCAGTAACTTGTTTATTTTCTGTAAGATTTTATTTATTTATTTGTCAGAGAGAGAGAGCACAAGCAGGGGGAATGGTAGACAAAAGGAGAAGCAGGCTCCCTGCTGAGCAATGAGCCCGATGTGGGGCTCGATCCCAGGACACTAGAATCATGACCTGAGCCGAGGACAGATGCTTAACCGACTGAGCCACCCAGGTGTCCCAGCAGTAACTTGTTTAAACACAAATTTATTAAGTGGGTGATAATGTGTCAGCACAGTTACTTAAAAATAAAGTATAAAGCCTGGGTGGCTCAGTCAGTTAAGCATTTGACTCGATTTCAGATCAGGTTATGATCTCAGGGTTTTGAGATGGAGCCCCATGTTGGGCTCCTCTCTCGCTCAGCGTGAAGCCTGCTTAAGATTCTCTCTCTCCCTCTCCCTCTCCCCCAGCTCGTGCATGTGGTCTCTCTCTCTTAAAAAAATTAATTTAAAAAATGAAGTATTAAGTTAAATACAGTTTGTATTTACTTATGAAAAGTATTTAAAATTTAAAATTGCACTCAAAGCTTTAAAATTATTTTTGCAGTAATAGTGAAATGATAGAGAAATGTAAGGGCAGTAGACTTTTATGCTTCTGTTCCTGCATATTTTAAAGAAAACACTCATTTTAACACTCATTTTTCCTCTACAAACCTATTGATAACTAGCTTATACTAATGCTTTCAGAAAAACTTCTCATTGTAATTTATGTTCTATGAATAATTTTAAATACATGTTTTTCATTTTTCAGGATAAGAAACTCTTCAAGCCTCCAGTGTTAGTATTTGTGGACTGCAAGCTGGGAGCAGATCTCTTGAGCGAGGCAGTGCAGAAAATCACAGGTCTAAAAAGCGTATCTATACATTCGGAGAAATCACAAACAGAAAGGAAAAACATATTGAAGGTTCGACACTCAACATTCTCCTTTCCAGGGACCCCATATTACTAGCTGGTTTCTAAAGCAGACATTGTCTTACTGACTGCAAGAACTTCAGGCAGGCAGTGACTTGTGAGCTGGTTGTTCGTCTTGCTCAGGGAGCAATAAGCCTGTTCCCTACGGGATTAATCTACTAAATAGATTCCTAATTCAGAATCCACCATTTCTGACATTGGGTCAGTTTAGACTGGGGCAGAACAGGAATTCACCCTTGGAAAAGTTTGCCAGAGTATATTAATAGAAAAAAATTGATGCAGGGGATGGGGAGGGGCCAGGCAGAACTTAAACTACATACGTTTCTCAGGTATACTAAGACCGTTGCTTATTGAAAAGATAACGGCAACAACAATATTGAAGAAAGATTTGAAAAAAGAAAAGATATCTGAATTATATAAAACCACATAAGATAAATTCTGAATAATGAATTGTGTTGCTTTGTGGGGAAGGGATTACTTGAAGGAGACTATGAAGTTGTGGTGAGCACAGGAGTCCTGGGACGAGGCCTAGACTTGATCAGTGTCAAGCTCGTTGTCAATTTCGATATGCCTTCAAGTATGGATGAGTACGTGCATCAGGTAAAGAGATTTTATATGTTTCCACCGTGAGTTTTCTTGGGCAAGGCATTGTCAATAGAACGGTAACTAAAAAGGAAAAAAAAAGTTTTATCATAGACATAAAAAAAGCTCTTACATCATTTTGTTTTTAAAACATGTATGTATGGGGCGCCCAACTGGCTCATTTGGTAGAGCACGTGACTCTTGATCTCAGGGTTATGGGTTCGAACCCCCTGTTGGGAGCAGAGATTACTTAAAAAATCTTTAAAAATATGTATATATGGATATAAACTAAATTTTGTTTTAAAAAACTATATGCCTAAAATGGGTTAAAAATTATTAGAAATAATAACCTAAAATGTTAGTTTAAAAATTTTTTAAGTAGTTTCTTCGTTTATTTTTACTTCCTTTGTATTTCTTATTCAGTAAGCATATTAAATGGCTTTTATAATCAGGAAAAAAAAAAAGGCTTTGTTTTAAGTTAATATATCTAGCCAAAATAAAATTGATCCGCCAAAGTATTTGGTTTTTTTTTTAGGAATCTTGTCTTCATCTCTTCTTCATATCCTTATTTGTTCTAGACTTTCACCTATTAAAGTTTTGTTTCTTTATTTTGCTGCCAGAGATAACAGCAGCTCTTCTTTCCAGCAGAAATAGAGCTTTCTCTTAGCGTCACCTTATCTTTCTGACTGCTACCCGTCTTCCTTCTCCAGCATCACTTACAGACTCTTCAAGTAAAGGCTTTCTGTCGTGTTCTTAGAATTACCTCTGAATGCCACATTTAGTTGGATCACCCGCGGAATCGCTTTTAGTGCCTTGAGTGCATTGTCGGTTGTATTTGTACTTAGCAATCTAGCAGTGCCTCTCTTGCTTGGTGCACTCCACGGACCTGTGCATCAGGGAGTCGATTATCACTCAGGAGGGGATTGCTCAAATCACTGAAGTTTACTTTCTTTCAAACTTTTAATGATTTTGGATGGTAATCTTTCTAAAATATTAAGATACTTTTTTATAATAACTTTTTATTATGTTATGTAAAATATTAAGATACTTAAGAAGTTTCTTTGCTTCTTAAATAGAATATGCTGATTATAATTATTTAACTTTTTCTTTCTATCCCAAGGTCAGCCCTGTGGCTCTCAGTTACTCACAATGTACCCTGAGCAATGGCCTCAGGGGATGTTGAAGTTTGTAGAGTTTCTACTCAGAATGGCCCCATATCCTGCTTTTCTAGTTCTGTAGCCAGGGTATTGTTTGCTTGCTTGCTTCAGTAATTAAAGTATGAATATACACAATGAGAAATAATGCAAATAACAAAAGATATAAAATGAAAAATAAGTCTTCATTTTATGGGTTTTTTTTTTAAGGTTTATGTATTCTAGGGAGAGAGAACACATGGGCATGTGCGTGCAGGGCGAGGAGCAGAGGGGGAGAGAGAATCTATAACAGATTCCCTGCTGAGCGGAGCCGACATGGGGCTCGATCTCACGACCCTGAGATCATGGCCTGAGCCAAAACTGAGTTGGATGCCCAACTGACTGAGCCACCGAGGCACCCCAAAATGAGAAATAGGTCTTTGTAAGATAGCCCTCCTACCTTTGAGTAGTCATGACAGTTAATGGTGCAGAAAATATAAATGCCTATTTATGCACAAATACACCTGTACGTGCATACCCTGTTACACTTACTACATAAATGGGACCGTATTACACCAACTGTCTATGCCTTGCTTTCTTTATTAACTATTTATTAGGCATCTTTCCTTATTAGCATACATAATAGGTACCATTTTAAAAATATTAATGTATATGAAATGCTTACCATATATATAGCCAGGCACTGTTTTAAACTCTTTAAATGTTTTTACTTGTTTAATTGGGCTTGATTTTTTTTCATTGCTGCATGGTAATCTATTGTATGGATTATCATAATTTATTGAATAAATCCTTTATAGTTTGATGGAAATCAAATGTTTCCAATATTCTGTTATTAAATAATGCTGCAAGGGGCACCTGGGTGGCTCAGTCAGTTAAGCGTCTGACTCTTGATCTCAGCTCAGGTCTTGATCTCAGGGTCATGAGTTCAAGCCCCATGTTGAGCTCCATGCTGGGCATGGAGCCTATTTAGAAAAATAATAATAATGCTGCACTGAACATCCCCCTATATAGTTATGCCTTTCATGCAGTATATTTGTAAGAGAAATGTGTAGGAGACCTGCTAGGTCAAAGGATATGTGTATTTTATTATTTTATTTTATTTATATTTGGTTTTTTTAGGATACATGTATTTTATTTTTTTAAGATTTATTGATTTGTTTATTTTAGATTTTGTTTATTTGAGAGAGAGAGAGAAAGGGAGAGCATGAGTGGGGGGAGGAGCAGAGGGAGACAGACAAGCAGACTCCCCGCTGAGTGCAGAGCCCTACTGGGGGCTCACTCTCAGGACCCATGAGATCATGATCTGAGCTGAAACCAAGAGTCAGATGCTCAATTGACTGAGCCACCCAGGCACCTAGGATATGTGTATTTTAAATTATAGTAGGTATTCTTATGTGTCTGCTTTTAAAGATTTATTTATTTATTTTAAAGAGAGGGTGCATGCATGAGTGGGGGGAGAGGCGGAAGGAGAGGGAGAGAGCAGACTCCCCACTGAGCATGGAGCTCGATGATGCGGGGCTTAATCTCAGCCCTGAGATCACGAGTTGGACTCTTCACTGACATAGGCGCCCAGGTGCCCCATGTGTCTGCTTTTAATTTAGGGGCAGGGAGTCTCTGCGAAATAATTTTGAATTTGTTAAATCTTTTAGAGTTTGTAGACTATTGCAGTTATTTTTTTAAAAAGCTTACGTCGCCATATAAAATACCTCAGAATAAATTATGTCTCAATTGATATAATTCATCACTTGAAAGTGTACAATTCAGTGGTTTTTAGTATATTCATATAGTTGTGCAGCTATTACTACAGTCAATTTTAGAACATTTTTATCACAGAAAGAAAACCCCATACCCATTGCATCAGCAATCACTCCCCATTCTTCATCTCTCTCTCACACACACTCGCACACACATACACACACACACACACACACACACACCCCACTACTCTTACTTTCTGTCTTTATAGATTTATCTCTTCTAGAAATTTCATATAAATGGAATCATATGGTGTGTAGTCTTCTCTGGCTTTTTTCACCGATCACAGTGTTTTCAGGTTTCACTCATGTGGTAGCATGTATCAGTACGTTTTGTATCGCTACATAATAGTGCATTGAAAAGATATACCACCTTTCTTTGTTCATTAGTTGCTAGACATTTAGCATGTTTCTACTTTTTGTTTACTGTGAATAATGCCGCTGTGAGCATTCATGTACAATTTTTTGTGTGTGGACATAGGTTTTCATTTCTTTTTTTTTTAAATTCTGGTATAGTTAACATAGTGTTGTATTAGTGTCAGGTGTGCAATATAGTGATTCAGCAATTCAGTGCATTACTCAGTGCTCATCATGACAAATGTACTCTTAATTCCCTTCACGTATTTCACACCCCCCCCATAACGTTTGTTCTCTATAGTTAAAAGTCTCTTTTTTGGTTTGTCTCTTTTTTAATTTGTTCATTTGTTTTGTTTTTAATTCCACATATGAGTGGAATCATATGGTATTTGTCTTTCTCTGACTGACTTATTTCAGTTTGCATTATACTGTCTAGAGTCATCCATGTTGTTATGAACGGCAAGATTCCATTCTTTTTTATGACTAATACTCCTATACACACACACACACACACACACACACACCACGTCTTCTTTATCCATTCATCTATGGATGGACACTCATAATTTGGCTATTGTAAATAATGCTGCAGTAAACATAGGAGTGCATATATCTTTTCAAATTAGTGTTTTCTGTTCTTTTGAGTAAATACCCAGTAGTGGAATTACTAGATCATATGGTAATTCCATTTTTAATTTTTTGAGGAAACTCCATGCTGTTTTCCACAGAGGCTGTACCATTCCAACTAACAGAGCACAAGGGTTCCTTTTTCTGTACATCCTTGCCAACATTTGTTCATTTTCATTTCTGTTGGGCATACACCTAGGAATGGAATTGCTGGGTCATAATTCTGTGTATAACATTTTGAGGAACTGATAGACTCTTTTCCAATGTGGCTTCACGATTTTACATTCTCACCAGTGATATATGAGGGTTCCAGTTTCTCCAAATCTTTATCAACACCTATTTATCTTTCTTTTTTTTTTTTTTAAGATTTTATTTATTTATTCGACAGAGACAGAGACAGCCAGCAAGAGAGGGAACACAAGCAGGGGGAGTGGGAGAGGAAGAAGCAGGCTCATAGCGGAGGAGCCTGATGTGGGGCTCGATCCCATAACACTGGGATCACGCCCTGAGCCGAAGGCAGACGCTTAACCACTGTGCCACCCAGGCGCCCCCCTATTTATCTTTCTAATTATAGCCACCCTAATGCGTGTGAAGAGGTATCTCCTTGTGTTTTTTTTTTTTAAGATTTTATTTTTATTTATTTTAGAGAGAGCATGCAGGGGGTAGGTAGAGGGGAAGGGAGAGGGACAAGCCGACTCTGTGCTGGGTGCTGAGCCCAACGCAGGGCTCTATCTCACGACCCTGAGATCATGACCTGAGCCGAAATCAAGAGTCTGATGCTTAACTGACTGAGCCACCCAGGCCCCCCCCTTTGTGTTGTGATTTGCATTTTCCCTAATGACTAATGAACATCATTTCATGTACATACAGGCCATTTGTGTATCTTCCTTGGAGAAGTGTTTGTTTAAATTATTTGCCCATTTTTAAATTGGGTTGTCCTTTTATTGTTGACTTGTAAAAGTTATTTATATATTCTTAGAAAACCTTTACCAGATACATGGTTTGCAAATATTTTCTTCCCAGTATGTGAGTACAGCTATACTTTGTATTAATTTTTAGTCTTATTGGAAAAATTCAGTAACATAATTAAATAAAACAACATTTCTTCCCTTACTTGTTCCCAGTCTCATTCCCTAGAGGGCCATGTTTTGTTTTTTTTTTTTTTTTTTACTACATTAAAAATGTCCTATATATTGGCAGCAACTAATTTAAATACTCTGAATCTAGACTTTACATTCTACATTTCAGTTAAGGAGCAGAAATTGCCCATGACTGTATATTTACCCCCTTCTTCTGAAGAGTTTCTCAGTATATTTGGAAACAAATTAATTTTGTTTCTTATCATGTGTTTCCATCACCAATTTGTGTCCATTTAATTTTATCAAAATGCGAAATAAATACGCAAAAATGAACTTGCTTAAATCTCACGTTTCAAAGGCACCGAGGTACTCTAAAGCAAATAGTCCTCTTGCTCTAAAAGCAGTAACTTTTGAAAAATTTTTACCTTAACCTACCCACAGTAAGAAGCATCTTCATGTCATTACCACCCCTACATACACCCACACCCACACACACAATACATAACTGGAACACAAGTTTCACAAACAATACTTGTATTATATGTGGTCACTGTGATATTTTCTGTTTGAGCTATTTCACTAAAAATATGCCGGTGGCAGTCTACTAAATTGATTTCACAAAGTACTTTGAGATGTCCAGTTCAAAAACATGCTTTGTGAATGAATGTTAATCTTAGCAAAGCCTCTTTAAATGCTAATCTACATTTTCTTTCAAGAGACATTAAGGTTTTATATGAACATTTTGAAAATGTCCTTTGCATTTCATTTCAGGTTGGAAGAGTGGGGAGATTAGGCCAACATGGAACAGCGATTACTTTCATCAATAACAATTCAAAAAGACTCTTCTGGGATATTGCAAAAAGAGTGAAGCCCACAGGATCCATTCTGCCCCCGCAGTTACTAAATTCCCCCTATCTTCATGACCAGAAAAGAAAGGAACAACAAAAAGATAAACAGACACAGAATGATCTGGTTACAGGAGCTAATCTTATGGACATCATTAGAAAACATGATAAAAGTACTTCTCAAAAATGACTTGTGATACCACGGAACAATTTTTTATTGTGTATTATGAGTGAAATTTCTGTATAACCATATGGTTTGAGTAAATGCGACATGTACGTGAAACAAAAAAATTTAACATAATTTAAATTTTTTAAATTGAATCTCAAATTTATACCACAGTATTGTATTTATTTCCCTTTTAATTCTCATAAATTAAAAAAAATCAGAAAATGAATTGCTAAATAAAATAAGATTTTTTTCTGTCTAGACAAAGCCTCAATTTTTCCTCAATAAATATCCTTGGAGCTGCTGTGAGAACCAGGAACCTGCACAGCAAGGAGTCGGACTCAGAATGGTGGTGCTTTTGTTGAGTGTCCCCGCAGTGCTGTAAGCCCAGCGGTGCTTGGATTATTGTTGAATAAATGAATGTTAGGAAGAAAGTAAATGATGGAAGCTGGAAGAAATGGTCGGTACTTCTTTTAAACGATAAATATGAAATATCTCTTTTATTCTTAGTTGTTTTCCCTTCAGCTTGGTAAATAGAAGTTTATGTTATATTTAATATGGTCTTATCAAAATAATGTCAAGTCATGTTAATGTTGCTACTTAGAGTTTTATGTTAATTTCAGTTTGCTAATTCAACTGATAAATACTAGAAGAAAACAATAGATGTTTTGCTTTGATGCATCAATACTTTCATTTCTTTAAAAACCGCTGGTGTCTGTTTGCTTGCAGGATTTAGATAGTATGTTACATAAACATTGACACTTATGCTTTATATCCAAAACATCCTCCCCAAAAGGGTGTGCCAGAGATTCATAGAACTAACTGGAGTCTGTGTAGGTAGTTTTGTTTTTTTTTTTTAAGATTTTACTTATTCGTTTGAGGGGGAGCGGCACATAAGCAGGGGGAGAGGCAGAGGGAGAAGGAGAAGCAGACTCCCCACTGAGCTGGGAGCCCAACGTGGGGCTCCATCCCACGACCTGGAGATCATGACCTGAGCCAAAGGCAGATGCTTAACCATCTGAGCCATCCAGGCACCCCATGTGTAGATAGTTTTTTAATGTTGTCTCCACCCAAAGGAAAGCATGGGGTCAGAAGTTCCCCAAAGAATATGAACCCTCAAGTCTCTGGCTCTCTCCACCCTGTTTCTAAGTTTGCTGTCAAGTGATAAGTATGTCCAGTTTCAAGGATGAAAGGCAGCTATGAAGGTCCAGAGTGTTGTAGCAGAGGTACATTGAGAGTTGAAATCAAAGCGTTAGCACGATGCTCAACATATAAAAGAGACCTTAAAAGTGTTCGTAATACTCACTAGAGAAAGGGCACTTTTCCATTAGACTCAAACTGTGTATAAATAAAAGCAGTATAATTATGAGAGATTTGCAATTCAACGTATTTAGAAGACTGCGTATTTTTAAAAATCTTTACTGAATTTTTTTTGAAAGATTTTATTTATTTGTCAAGCAGGGGGAATGGCAGGCAGAGGGAGGAGAAGGCTCCCCACTGAGCAAGGATCCTGACGCAGGACTCGATCCCAGGACCCTGGTATCATGACCTGAGCCAAAGGCAGCCGCTTAACTGACTGAGCCACCCAGGTGCCCCTTTATTGAACTTTTTAAACCATCACCAATGGGCACTACCATTTGTTTTAAGTAACCTCCATGCCAAACATGGGGCTTGACCTCACAACCCCAAGATCAAGAGTTGTGTGCTCTACCAACTGAGCCAGCCAGGCGCCCTAAAAGACTATCTTTAATCAAAAATAAATAGTATTGGGCTATAACGTAACCGCACTGGTCGGCTTAATTTGCTGGCTGGCTGGCTTCTGTTCCCACCACGACTCGTGTCCTTCATTTGCCTTCTTACAACCCGAAGTTCTGCCTGCTCTCATTTTGAACTTTGCTATTGCCTTGGCCATCACTGACCACCCTCTGAAATTCTCTCTTCCTTAAGGCAGCAGGTGAATGAGACAGTGGTGGGGGAGCGAGCCGCAAACACACAAGCTCATCATGAGGGTTAAATCAGAATTTTTTTTAAAAAGCCAAAGTTTTTTTTTTTTTGGCTTCCTCACATCTTCACAAAGAACATTGCCATGTATTTAAACTCTGACTCACACTGATTACTTTTATAAATCGAAGTTGGATCGATGAGCTGTCATATTTCCCGATAAAACTATACTTTTTTTTTGGCAGGCTGAATGTTACTCAGCTTGCCCCCTTCTATGGAATTAATATCAACACACCTCTTATTGCCACGTTACATTTTCTGCTCACTACAGTCTACACAAAGCCTGCTCCATAAATGTAGGCAGGCCTGATGCGAGAGGTGACGTGTCATTCAAGGTGACTTTCCTGGCAGCCAAAAGTAAACCGACTCCGGACAAATAGGACTCCTTTGTTGTCTCCCAGGCACACTTAGAGTGACCTCAGAGGCTGTAGGGCCACAGTATGAAAACCAACCAATGATATTAAGTAAACACAGTTCCCTTGTTCTGCGAAGTTAGTGTGAAGATGATGTTAATTTGACAGGATTGCACATAAGGTGAATATAAGACAAATGTTTACTTTTTAAAGGCATTTACAAATACTAATTCATAAAACGTTTACAAACAATAATTTTTAAAAAATTTAAATTTCAGCTTTCTGAAGAATTTACATGTCATCCTTACTTTTCTCATTTCATCTCATAAAGATGAAAACTTAAAAACTGTTTGCAGGTAACTCGGTTCTAGTTACAGCTCCACAGCTGTTTTTTTTTTTTTAATTACGGGAAATTCATTACTATCTCTAATCTTTAGCTTTGCTCATTTGTAAGATGAGAGGATTTGCTTTAAACTTCTCTGAGGCCTTCTAAAATCTATATTTTCTGTGCTTCAGACTTTTATTTTTTTTAAAGCTTTTATTTATTTGTCAGAGAGCATAAGCAGAGGGAGGAGCAGAGGGAGAAGCAGGCTCCCCAGCTGAACAAGGAGCCTGATGCGAGACTCCATCCCAGGACCCCGGGATCATGACCTGAGCCAAAGGCAGACGTTCAACCAACTGAGCCACCCAGGTGTCCTAACTTTTCTTTTTTATTAAATAATCTCCACACCCGATGTGGGGCTTGAACCCACAACCCCGAGATCAAGAGTCGCATGCTTCACCGACCGAGCCAGCCAGATGCCCCTGTACTTCATCCTTAAATCTAATGTACATCAATCTCTCTCTCCATGTCTGGAATAAGCTTCAGAATAATACAGGGTGGGGACTCTGGATGAAACAAAGTTGGCTGAGAGCTGATCATTTTTGAAGCCAGGCGATGATGGGTACGTGGGAGTTCATTACTGTTGGCCTATGTTTGATGTGTTGGAAATATTCTATAATTAAAGCACATACATATATACACATACAAATATATACAGATCTTGTAT
Source organism: Ursus maritimus (assembly GCF_017311325.1). Lineage (NCBI taxonomy): Eukaryota > Metazoa > Chordata > Mammalia > Carnivora > Ursidae > Ursus > Ursus maritimus. Next base: position 100,333,569 of record NW_024424452.1, on the reverse strand, counting down.
TCATATAAAATTCTAATCCTATCCTTTGACTTGTGCCCTAGTTGCATAGCTTCAACTTTCCACCCAACCTTGGCTCAAATTCGGCCTGTCTAGAGCCAAATTCATCAGCTTCCTGACAAAAAAGTCAGATTCCCTCCCGACTTCCCCGCTGCCTGTGGTGCTACCGTGTCCAAGTCATGCTCAGAATCGTGGTGTCATCATTGACTCACCTCGCTCCCCAGTCTCTGTATCTGCTTAGTCACCAAGTCCTACCTGTTTTTCTTTCAAAATTGCGCACGTTTGTGCTGCCACAGAAAGCCAGGGCTCCTTCACCCAAAATCTAAATTTTCCTAGCGCCTCTGCATTGGCCATTCTAATTCCAGGCCCCCCGCCACCCAGCGTTCCCCCAATCCAGAACACGAGCATATTTTTAGAGTAGAATTTCAGAAACCTCCGGCAGTTTCCTGTTGACGGCAGCCTCAAATCTGAGCTCTTCTGGCAGGTGTCCGAATCCCTCCTTCATCTGAGTCCACTCGACAGCTTTCTTCCTGCTGTTCCCAAGCCCGGACCATCTGCTGCGGCCTTCTCTGCGCACTAGAACAGTACCGAACCCGCTGCTGACAGGTTAAGCAGTTCCTCAGAACCTCTCGAACACGTTCACAGTATGAGAGTGAGCGGCTGGCAGCCTGAACTGTGATGTCACCCCTTGAGCTCTCAATCACCCAGCACAGCTCAAGGGAAGCAAAGCGTCTGCTAACAGACGGACCTTTTTAATTAGGGAGGAAATGTCGTGTTTTTTCCTCTATTTTGAATCCTGGTGATATTTTCATTGGAATTCCAGAGAACTTTAAGTGCTTGGAATCAGGTAATAATAGTAAACTGAATTGTGAAATTAGGGCAGCATTTTATTTTTTTATTTTTTTTTAAGATTTTATTTATTTGTCAGAGAGAGAGAGAAAGAGCAGGCACAAGCAAGGGGAGCAGCAGGCAGAGGGAGAAGCTGACTCCCCACTGGGCAGAGGGCCCGATGCGGGACTTGACGCCAGGACCCTGGGATCATGACCTGAGCCAAGGCAGACACAACCAACTGAGCCACCCAGGTGGTCCTAGGGCAGCATTTTAGAACTGACAGCTGCTCTGATATAGGAGTTAGACGACTGGGTGCATTTCATTAAATGTCATGCTTTAGAGAAAGGAAATTAGGACTTATTTATTTTAAAAGACTTATTTATTTGAGAGAGAGAGAGAGAGAGTGCGCGCGCATGCAACAGGGGGAAGGGGCAGAGGGAATCCGAAGTAGACTCCCTGCTAAGTGTCCCCCCATGTGGGGCTCCATCCCAAGACCCTGAGATCATGACCTGAGCCAAAACCAAGTCGGATGCTTAACCGACAGAGCCACCCAGACGCCCCCAGGACGTTTTTAAACAATTGTTATGATTTTTAAGGCATTTCACACAGAACAGTTTATGACTTCTATGAGTGCAAAAATATGACAGAAAATTCCTAATCAAAGATAGCATTTTATGTAGAATGTACACAGGCACTGGAAGTATCTTCGGAACAATAGTAGGAAAGCAGATGTGGCAGCCCACCAGGAGGAGAGAGCGGGGACTATATCTTTTTAAAATAGAGTGCAGAGGGGGCGCCTGGGGGGCTCAGTCGTTAAACTTCTGCCCTCGGCCCAGGGCGTGATCCCAGGGTCCTAGGATCGAGCCCCATATCGGGGCTCCCCACCTCACTGGGAGCCTGCTTCTCCCTCTCCCACTCCCCCTGCTTGTGTTCCCTCTCTCACTGGCTGTCTCTCTCTCTCTGTCAAAGGGATGAATAAAATCTTAAAAAAAAAAAAAAAGTAGAATGCGGGGGCCCCCCGGGTGGCTCAGTCAGTTAGGCATCTGCCTTCGGCTCCGGTCCTGATACAGGGTCCTGGGATCCAGTCCCGCTCCCTGCTTAGCAGGGAGCCTGCTTCTCCCTCTCCCTCTGCCTGCTGCTCTGCCTACTTGTGCTCTCTCTCTCTCAGTCAAATAAATAAATAAAAATCTTTTTAAAAAAATTTTTAAAAATAGACTGCAGATTTCATATTTATTTATAAGTAAATGACTATTCAACTTCCTTTAAATTCTTTTGGATTTGGGGCTGATAGGGAAGTGTGGACTTTGTGTGTATGTGTTTTGTAAATAATACATTTCAGTTTTATTTTATGAGGAAAGATATCATTGTGTTTAAGAAATTAAATAGTTCGTGTACTTAAACTCTCAGTAATAGATATGAAGTCGTACACATAAGATTAGAATTCCTTTCAAACTGCTAGCCAATTAAATAATTTAGCTTAGTGCTGTTGGAGATGGAGAAGTGTTATTGAGTGGGGATACATTTTGGACTTTTTCTTAAAGGTAAGAGATCATTGTAAACGATTCAAGGAAAATTTATATTAGCTTTAAAGAAACACCCAGACTAAAGGTATCCTGGGCACATCAGTCCAGGAACTGAGGGATCCATCCAGACCAAAGGGAAAGGAGAGATAACTTGACTTTTTCTACCATCTTCTCTTGAGTTCAGTGTGTACTGGGGATGATAGTGGGATCTGATTGCTTTGTATATTTACTTTTTAAAAAATCTGTAGAATGGGATTCTCAGGATTTCAATTTTTTTATATGTGATTGAAGCTTCTGTAGCTTTTCTTGATTAATTTTTGATTGTGGTTTCATTCTTGTATACATAGTATTTATTCTCAAATAAGTTATTAATCTTCTTTCTGTTTTGCAAAACTACTGCTTTTTCCAGTTTTATTAAAAAACTGAAGGCCTAGGCAGCCTTTGTGAGACTAATGAACTCAATTGATTTATGTTTTTAAAAAAATGCAAACACAAAATCAGATACCTGCTTATGATAACCATTTTTTCCAATACCAAAATATGAACAGAATCTTATAGAAGATTTTTTTTTCCTAATGTATAAATGCATTTATATGGTCAGTCTTGCACAGGTTTAAAATCAATCATATTACTTACACATTTACTAAATTGCCAGAAATTCAAGCCATATTATTGCTGCATAGCACCCTGTTAATAGGCTACGATGGTGACATTTTATGATATTCTAGACCTTACCACCCTTCATGCCGAGGATTAACATATGCACATATGCTCAGGTCTTTTACAAAGAGTCAAGCTTCTTTAAAGATCTGAAAGCTTCAGACCCACAGCTTTGAAAGCAGAGACCTTGTCTCTGAGATTTGTGTGAGCCTTATTACCCGTTTTTCTAATCTTAAGAAAATGTTGGTAACTAGAGGATTTTAACTGATTGAATTCCTTTTCTTTTCCATTCTCTTTTTTAGTCTTTACAAAAACCAACCAGGACGGACAAATAAAAGCAAATTCATAAGGCTGCTGGGCAGCGTAACTACATGAATGGTGCCCCCTTGAGTTGTGCAAGGAGGGGGATGTGAGTTCTAGAGTGTTTAGGACAACTGGTGAAGTGAATGCTGGGTGAGCAGTTAACCCCTCATCGTTTGGCATGTTCGGCAGCAATGCCCTGGCTAGAAGCTGGGGCAGCTGTAATTTCGCCTCCTCATGGCTTCTCTGAGCTCCTTGGTTACAGTGCTGTATAAGCTTACCATTTAGTATTCACAATGCATCCTGGCATGCTGAACACAGCACAGAACACTGGTGATTCCCCGCAGTTGGTGGTGGGTGTGGGTGTGTATGGAAGGGCAGACATTAGGAGAACAAGTTTATCATGATTTTATGAGCATCAGGGCTTGGCTTTGGACTCATTGTGTTTCTTTCTTTCTTTCTTTCTTTCTTTCTTTCTTTCTTTCTTTCTTTCTTTTTAAAGATTTTTATTTATTTATTTGACAGACAGAGTGAGAGAGCACAAGCAGGGGGAACAGGGGGAACAGTAGAGGGAGAGAAAGAAGCAGGCTCCCTGCTGAGCAGGGAACCTGATGGGGGGCTTGATCCCAGGACCCTGAGATCATGACCTGAGCTGAAGGCAGATGCTTAATGACTGAGCTACCCAGGCGCCCCTGGACTCGTTATGTTTCTATGTCATGAGAGAGAGCAAAATCCCCAAAAGTAAATACGAAGACAGTGTTTTCTTGGTTGAAAGAGCAAGATAGTAGCCACTGTCAAATTTTATGCTATGATGGAGAAACACTATTTCCCACCCTATTGCATTTAAAATAAACATGGTAGGGGCACCTGGGTGACTCAGTCAGTTGAGCGTCTGACTCTTGATTTCTGCTTGGGTGGTGATCTCAGGGTTGTGGGGTTGAGCCCCACATGGGGCTCTGCAGTCAGCGGGGAGTCTGGTTGGGGTTCTTTCCCTCTGTGCCTCTGGCACCCCTCCATGTGCTCTCTCTCAAGTAAATAAGTAAACCTTTAAAAATAATTAAATAAAAATAAATAAACTAAACACACTAAAAAGAAAAATAATAATTACGAAAATGGATCTGTGAATTTAATAAAATAGTTAATAGTGACCAATAATCATCAATTTTAAGTATTTAGGTGGCCAGTTTCTAAGCTTTTAAAAAGAGGAAATGAAACCAAGGATACAATTACTTTTTGAATGCTGTAGTCAGTGAAAGCAGAGGTGAGTGAGTCAAGACATAAAGGTCAAGGCAGGTAAGAAACAAAAAAGCATTATTGATATTCTTTCTGATTGGTTTTTCTTACTAACACTAGTAGGGAGGGAAAAACAAACATACAACCTAGATGGAGCTGTGGACTGCAGGAGACTGAGGGGGTATTACTCTCTTAAATAGACTCTGGTCCTCGTCCACAACGTAGAGCTACTGAACGTGCTAATGATGAAGTTACTTCTAAGGTAATAGAATTCGTTTCTAACTAGATCAGCAGGCACGGTTTCTCTGAGGAATAAAGTGGAACTATTGTAAAGTTATTTAGTGATCCTTTAAGGAACAAAGTAACCACACAAACTTTTAAACTGTTTAACAGAGACAATGAATAACTAATGCTACTCTAGCATTTCTTGGGTATCAGGCAGTATTCTAACTACTTTTGATGATTAGCTCATTCAATCCTCATAAGTGCCCGATGAAGTAAGTACTTAAAAAAAAAAAAAGGGGTTTTACTTATTTGAGAGAGAGAGAGAGAAAGTAGGAGCAGGGAGGATGGGCAGAGGGAGAGGGAGAAACAGCCTCCTCCCTGAGCAGGGAGCCCAGCATGGAGCTCGATCCCAGGACCCTGGGATCACGACCTGAGCTGAAGGCAGACGCCCAACCGACTGAGCCACCCAGGTGCCCACTTTTTTTTTTTTTTTTTAATAGGCTCCATGCCCAGCATGGAGTCCAGTGCAGGGCTCGAACTCACAACCATGAGATCAAGACCAGAGCCCAGAGCAAGAGTTGGATACTTAATCGACTGAGCCACTGAGGCACCCCAGTACTATTTTTTAAATCAACATATTAAGATGTTCAGAGGGGTTACCTAAAATGCCCAAGGTAAGTGGGGGAGCCAGGACTCAAGCCCAGACAGGCAGGATGCAGCATTTCTGTGTAGAACCAACACCCCTGTGCTGAGTTGTTTTGTTTTGTTTTTAAAGATTTTATTTATTTATTTGACACAAAGTGAGAGAGACAGAGAGACAGAGAGAGAGAGCACAAGCAGGGGGAATGGCAGGCAGGGGAGAAGCAGGCTTCCTGATGAGCAAGGAGCCCAATATATGACTTGATCCCAGCACCCTGGGATCATGACCTGAGCCAAAGGCAGCCACTTAACCGACTGAGCCACCCAGGCCCCCCTGTGCTGAGTTTCGGTACAGATAGAATGACAGCCAAATTCCTCCTCTATGCCCTGAGTATTCCCATTTCTTCTCAAAGCAGGGACCATAACCTCTATTTAGAAAAGAAGCATTTGGAGACAAAGAGACCACCTCGTTGACAGCTTCTTGTTTCCCTCCCAGTTCCCCCAGAAAGGGAAATTGTGAATATCCATGGCCTGTTGGAGGACTGGGACTAGAGTCCAAGCCTTTTGATTTCTTCCATGACATCATTTCGCAGGCTTAATTAGTCCCCAGAGGCCCTAGAACAGTGCTGAGCTATATTCTCAGTGAATGCCCAGACCAGTATGTATATAGCCTATGGCTTAAAATAAAACATATAAAATCTATTAATATATTATTAAAACATAAAATAACTCAATAAAAACACTATAAATAATGTATAGTATTTCCACTCCTTTTTAAAAAATTATGGATCTTAAAAGGAAAGCTGAATTCTATCTATAATATTTGGCAATTTATAGAGAGCATATATAAAATTGAATAACTGTCATGAAATAGAAAAATAATACTTTAATATTCGTACTGTGCTTTATAGTTTCAAAACTCTTCCTTATATGTTAATGCTTATTAATTTAAAACAAATTGTATTTTTTGTATTATATATATATATATATATATATTTTTTTTTTTAGGGAGAGAGGGGTGAAAGAGGGGCAGGGGGAGAGGGAGAGAGAGAGAGAATCTTAAGCAGGCTCCATGCCCAGTGTGGAGCCAACTTGGGGCTCAATCTCATGACCCTGAGATCATGACCTGAACTGAAATTTAGAGTTGGATGCTTAACTGACTGCACAACCCAGATGCCTGTATTATATTTTAATGTATATTCTGGGTTGATTTTTTTTTCCTCCTAAAATATCAGGAAAAGAATAGTAGTGGAAACTTCATCTGGGTTCCCTAGTTCTCTTTACTTGTTGGTATATAATTCAGAAACTTATGAAAATTAAATTCTCTGTTGTCGTAGATTAGATTGCTCTTCAGCAAATAGCCATTTCCCTTCCCCTCCGTCTCGCGGGGTGGGGGATATGCCTTTCTGCCCTACCGGCTCTAGGCTTGGCTCTGTGACTTGCTTTATCAATGGAACGAGAACAGACTGGACAAGAACAGAGGTTTTAAATGAGCTTGCTGGATTTTGGCTTGCCCTCTTGTGATCCTGCCCTTGACCATGAGAGACACCCCAGCTAGCCACTGCCCCTTCCACCTGTTCCCAGAAAGAGAGGCACAAAGACTAGACCTGAGTCTCACCAGTAGCCTGAGGTAGAGCCACCCCAACAGCATACAGATCTGTGAGCAGGAAGACGAAGAGTTTTTTAAGCCCCTGAAATTTTGGAGGTGTTCGTTATGCCACATTATTGCCATAAAAACCTGAAATCTGTGGAAACCTTTATGGTGGTAGAAAAAGGAGGTCCCATTTACTAACGACCTACTTATCTGCCAACTGTTTCATATTCACGGACCGTGTGATTATTTTTTTTTAAAGATTTATTTATTTGGGCGAAAGAGCATGCGCAGTAGGAGGGGCAGACGGAGATGGGGAGAGAGCCCTAAGGAGGCTCCGAGCTGAGCGGGGAGCCGGACACGGGGCTGGATCCCCCAACACTGAAACCAAGAGTCGGACCCAGGCACCCTGACTGACCATGCACTTCTTACAACAACTCCACCTGGTGGGAACTATTATTATCCCATTTTATAGATGAGGAAACGGAGCAGAAAGGGGTTAAGGAACTTCTCCACGATCACACAGCTAGTATATAGTAAGGCATGGATTGAAGCCCAGCTCTAGATGATTATGAAACCTGTGCCCTTTGTTCACTACTGCCTCACATGTTATTACATGTTGTTGTTGTTTTTAAGGTTTTATTTATTTGTTTGAGAGAGTGAGAGCGCGAGAGAGATCACAGAGGGAGAGGGAGAAGCAGACTCACCACCAAGCAGGGAGCCTGACCTGGAGCTCGATCCCAGGACCCTGAGATCATGACCTGAGCCCAAGGCAGCCGCCCGACTGAGCCACCCAGGCTCCCCTATTCCATGGTTTTTAAAATTGCAGGCTCAGAACAAGAATTTTAAAAATGGCTCATGACATAGTGGAACAAGCTAGAATTCAGACAGCAGCAGCGGCATCTGAGGAGATAAAATGTTTGTTCATGGATGTTATTAAAAACCAAACATCTGGAAGGATTGTTTCCAAGCTTCTAAAATGTGAAGCTAAAGATTTATTCTATAACTACTGTGACAAACTGTACATAATTGTCTTGAAAGTTGTTTATTTTTGTAATTCATCCAGAGAGATCTTGGGCCAGAGCCTGTTCCAGCATTGACGCCTCTGGATGCCGTGGTTGACAAAGTCTATGACCTGTAGTTCCTGCCCCAAAAAGACAAGCAACTTTATTGGGAAGCCTGGAAGTGGGCTGTGGTTATTGTGTTGTTCTTCAGTCTCTTCCTGTTTATTTGTTTATTTATTTGTCAGAGAGAGACAGAAAGGAGAGAGAGCACAGGCCGAACAAGAAGCCCGATGCAGGAACTCGATCCCAGGACCCTGGGATCATGACCTGAGTCAAAAGCAGACGCTTCACCGACTGAGCCACCCAGGCGCCCCTGTTCCTGTTTATTTTTGGTGGAGAAGTGAAAGGCAGGTGGAAGCCATAGCTTATCAGAGATGCTGGCCGCATGGGCCCTTTATTTTATTTTCCCTTAGCTGTCACCCTTCTCATTCTCTTTACAGCCAGTGAGAGAAAGACGCCCGGTTACACTCTCCACTGCCCAGTCCTCCGGTGAGAGTAACAGAAGGAGAGGACGCCAGGCGGCAGGGACCCTGGCTTTCCAAGAGCTGTGACCATTTCCCCACACACCGTCTTATACCCTGGCTGGTACATGGGAAGCAAAGGTCACCTTGCAGTGCCACTTCGGACCTCCCTCTGCCTGCAGAGGCTCCTGCTTTCCTGCTGTTGCCTGACTGCCCAACCCCCAAGCCCCTTGCTCATCAGCACCTGTGCCCATCATTCCGGCTTCCTTGTGGTTAAAAGTTGCTCTAGCTCCCATCAGGACTCTAATGAGTTAATTCATACTGTGATTTCAGGAAAATGGCTTACTTTAATTTTTTTTCCTGTTTTTTTCCCCCCGAAGGAACAATTAAACATATTTGGATAAACAGTAAATAATGGGATCTCAGCGACCGAGAAACATGCAAAGACAGTATCTGTATTGAATGCTATGTGCCAGGGAAACGTATTTACTCATTCGATCCTTACAACAACCCACTATGGGCGTCCCTATTATTATCACGTCCATTTTACACATGAAAAAACTGAGGCACATAGGAGTTAATTATGGTGCCCAGATCTAAGCAACTTTTGAACTTCACTCCCAACATGTACTATGAAAGAAGCAAGGGGCACTTGGGTGGCTCAGCCGGTTAAGCGTCCGACTCTTAGTTTGGGCTCAGGTCATGATCTCAGGGTCATGGGATTGAGCCACCAGTGCGGCTCTGTGCTCAGTGGGGAGTCTGCTTGAGATTCTCTCTCTCTCTGCCCTTCCTCCCGCTTGCATGTGCTCTCTCTCTCTCTCAAATAAATAAATCTTTAATCAGAAAGGAAGGAAGGAAGGATGGAAGGAAGAAAAAGAAAGAAAGGTAAGAGATACCTCTAGTGCGAGTGCTTCATGGTAGCCCATGGACCATATCCCTTAGATGATGCTTACACCATTCTGAAGACTGGCCAGTTTCTTGAGAACAAAGCTTACGTGATGGATACTGCTTAATGCTTTGTCCTTGTTGAGGACAGCACAGACGTACAGACCTCTAATAAAGGCAAGGAGCTCTAGCTCTAGCCGGTAACTGAGAGCCAGGTTGTCAAACCCCATCAATTTACCAACGAGGAAACAGAATCCAACAGGTTTAACAGATTTGGTTGGGCCTCCTGGCATCTCCCGACAACGTGTTCAGTGATCTGAAGGTGTCAGCCATTCACCTCCTCTTTCCCACCTTTCTTCATATAACCCATTCCCAAATTGCTTGATCCTCAACCTCAAGGTGTGTGGCACATCGATAGCCTGGTTTCTGCCCCCGTGTCAACCTGGCTCCTCATGATCTCACACTTGAATGACACGGTGACCTTACCTGGCCCACCTGCCTCAGCCGCCCACCCGGCTCCTGTCCGCAGCTCACAGTCACACACGCTTGTCTGCTCATCTTCCTCGAAGCCTGGTTCTGATCTCGACACAAGCCTGGGGCACAAAGCCCTGGATTCGAATTCCAGGTTTGCTATTCTGTCACCAAACAGACTCAGCCATTGTGGTTGAACACAAAACGGGGGAGGGGGGCGGTGAGACCGGGCCCAAGTGACAGCTCAGCCCCGGAAACTGAGTGGAGCAAAGCATTAGCCCAGAGCGCCCGGGTCAATGGCAAATTCCAACCCCCGAGGCATAACTAGCCAGCATTAAAGCTGGCAGTTCTGCCCTCCCTCTGAGTGCATTCAGGGGTGGGGGAAGAGGGAGGGCTGTGGAGGAGCTGGGAGGGACAGTGAAGAGAGAGGGAAGCCCCACACCCACTGTCTCTATTTAATTTCTCAATGAAAACCTCTCCCCTCCCTAGAGATGGAAGGAGAAATGAAAGTGTGGCCAGCGCTGAGGGTTATAGCAGGGCAGGGAGACCGGAATTAAGAGAAAACTCTGCCAAAGGTAAAAAGTGGACCCCCTCCCTCTTTACAACTCCAAGGTGCAGAGTGGGGAGAGGTAGGAAGCACAGCTCAGACGGTCCAGGACCAGGTACCCCACATTCAGACCATATCACCCTCTCCCCTAGAAAAGCAGGGCCTCTGCTGGCAGTGTGGCATTCTAATTACCCCGTGCTAGGTCCCTTTTAACACAAAGGGAGAACTGAGTGCATCGCGTGCTCAGGTAAGAAGGTAAATTTACAGATGGACTTGTGATGAAGGAGTATCAGTTGCTACATTCCAGGAATGGACCAGATTACTAAAGATTCAAACAGTTTAGGGAAATGGGCAGAAACGAGGCTAATGAAATTCAGTCTCGCAAAGCTGGAAGATCATGCATTAAAGTAGAATGCATAATATATTTAAATGAAGCCTTAATGGGTAGAATTGCTGACAATAATGAGGAAAGAGTCCTAGGGCTGGATAATAAGATCATCAAGAGTCTACTTATAAACAGGGGATTTCCTCATAGAGCAGAGGAAGCAATGGTTCCTCTATGTGAATGAATTTCTCATATCTCATTTAGAATCCTGGGTGCAATCCTGGGCTTGTAGCTGTGCCAAAATTGAATGTTGTGTTAAAAAGAAAAAAAAAGGAAAAAAGGCCGCGTTGAGGGGGCAAGGGAAACAACGGGAAAGGTTGATGAGCTCAGGAATGTGCCAGAATATTTGTAAAAGGAATGTTTCACCCCTTTCCTGAACTGAGTGCAAAAAGAATCTTTAAACTTTGGCTCAGGGCTTAGGGGGTGCCTGGCCGGCTCAGCTGGTAGAACATGCAACTCTTGATCTCAGATCGTGAGTTCGAGTCCCACGTTGGGCGTAGAGTTTACCCAATAAAAAAATAAAAATAAGAAAATAAACTTTGACCCAGATGTCTGGAGTTTTGGATAGGCATCCCCACAATTCTTTTCATGCTTTGTCCTCACTCTTTTGCTGACTTGGTACTTTGCAGTGTATTTCTGAGATAAGGATTCTAAATTTATTGCAGGGAGAGAGCAGGGGTTTTGAGCTGAGAAAAAGGAAATGGAATAATTTTGAAGTGAGCATGATTTGAGCACAGTCAAGAACACATGAGTGCAGAGTGGGCTGCAACTTCGTGAAACCAGAAAGAGCCTCTAACCACAGACCTGTCGTCAGCAGGGGTCGACGACGTCCCAGGTAGATAAAAAGAGAGAGGCCATGAAGCATGTGGCCAGAGAGATGGGGAGCCATGGCATCCTGTCCCTTTTCATCTGGTTAGAATGCAATTGTCTAACGATTGAATAAATAAAATTTGAATCCGCATCCTAAAGCCCTGCTCTCTCATTACTATATGCAATGAGAGAAAGAGAGGTCACTTAGAAGTGCCCTGTCCAATATGGCGGCTGTTGGGCGCTTACATGTGGCTGGTCCTATAAGTGGGAAATACACACTGGATGTCAGAAAAGGACTTAATTTTGTTAATAATTTTTATGTGGATTGTGTATTTGAGTGATATTTCTGATATGTTGGGTTAAGTAAAATATATTATTAAAAATGAATTACCCTTTTTACTTTCTTAATATGGCTACTAGAGAATTTAAAATTCACATGTAGCTTATATTATATTGGACAGCCTGCTTTAGATTTTCAAATAGTGCCACGGATTTCTAGGGTAGCTGTTTGCATTCCCCTGTTTAGATTTCTGGAGGGGGGGACCAAGCTAATAAATGAGGAGTCTGTTTTCATCTTCTTTTCTCCGGAATATAATCTCAAAGTGCTCAGGCCAAACTTATCAGTTAGAGTGGATGTTTGGGGCCAATGAAAGCCTCATGGTACAGAAATTTAATTAATAATATTTAAGAAATGCAGCTGGGGAGAAATAAAGGACACAGTGAATAAGACTAATTATTTGGGTATAATTTCATGTGAATTAAACTCATAAAGTCCATCTAAAACCTTCACCATGGCCTGTGAAACACTGTTCCTCATAGAAGACAGCAAAATGTCATCATTTACGCATCTTCGTACGCTAGAGGAAACTGAGAAAATGTTAATCCAAGTAGAACACTAACCTCTCTGTTGTGCCCCAGATCGTTGTGTCGAGGGGAAAAAAAAAACACCCATGTAGAACTCTTTCTGTTGGTGGATTTCTTTTTTCCCTGAGTGAGTCAGAGAACAGACTGTGGTCTATACTAAAAAAAAATTAAAAATTAAAAAAAAATAAGCCTTATGCAAACGGGTAAAGGCATGTGGATGGGTGTGGAATTATTCATGAAGCTACGAAGCTGGAGAGACACTCCCTTTCCTCCCCTCTGGAAAGGCTGAGGATGTATACGGTTCTTGTAAACCAGGGGCTGCTTACTTGGCAGGTGCTCCTTTAAAACTGCAACCGTGAGAAGCAATCACTTCACACAATCTTTTTTTATGCTTTTTTTTTTAAATGAGAAAACTGATTTATATGAACACACAAACTGGAGAGTGATTATAAAAACAATTGAATGCATATCATTCTAGACCATTCTAGGCATTCCGGACAGCACTAGCATTGAAGTTTAACCAATAAAAGAAATTAAACCAATATTTTGGGGTTAATATGGACAGCTGAATGATTTCTACACATTCAATATCCTTACTGAGACCATCGAATCTCTTCTTATACTTGTTGAAAGCTAAGTTAGTCTTGTTTTTCATTCCCTTTGGGAAAGCAGCTACAGTTTTGGGGGAGCAAGAATGTCCTGTCCCCTGTTTGGGAAGCAAGAATTCTTGTCCCTCTCATGTTCTTTTTAGCTGGACTAAGAAACAAATTGATATGAGACAGATTAACAGGAGAAAATTGAATTTAATAGCATACTACGGAGAATCTACATCGCCATGGAAATTCCAAGGGCAATCAAGCTAAATGAATGTCACCTTGAGTCAAGGAAAAGGGGCTAAGGGTCTGTGGTTTCAAAGGAAAGGAATGTGGGACACCTGGGTGACTCAGTTGGTTAAGTGGCTGCCTTTGGCTCAGGTCATGATCTCAGGGTCCTGGGATCAAGCCCACATCGCATCGGGCTCTCCGCCCAGCAGGTAGTTTCCTTCCTCCTCTCACTCTCCTCCCCCCCCCCCCCCCGCCCCGTGCTCTCTCCCTCTCTCAAATAAATAAATAAAATCTTAAAAAAAAAAAAAAAAGAAAGAAAGGAATGCAATTCACAGGGTAATAAGGAGAAGAGCCTAGGTTTGGTAATTAGATGTTTGCCCTGCCATATGATGGGTTACTCAGACAAGATTTATCTCTGGTAATAACCCTCATTCTGGAAAGACCTTCCCCTCCCCCCTCATTTAGATTTTTCTGTGTAGTTAAGGGAAGGGCAAAAGTTTCTATTGAACCAGCAAGGTCTTGATCGCCTTCAACTCAAAATAATCCTCATGTAGGGGGGCCTGGGTGGCTCAGTTGGTTAAGCTTCTGACTTTTGATTTCCACTCAGGTCATGATCTTGGGGCCTTGAGATCAAGCCTTCCCCCAACCCCTGGCAGGGACTCTGCTTGAAATTCTCTATCCTCTTCCTTTCCCTCTGCCCCTCCCCCCTCAAATAAATACATAAATCTTTAAAAAAAAAAATCCGCATGCCAAAGTGGGACATTCTGGGAGGTTTATCTTGAACCCCTTCAAATTCTACTTGGAAGAATCAGCAACATTTTCAACACAGTGTAAACAATGACCTTGGGCCGTGTTGGCAAAGCACCATGGGAAGAAGACACTGGACCAAAGATCAAAATTGGCCTTTTTTTATTAAAAAAAAAATTTTTTTTAGAGACATTTATTTATTTATTTATTTGACAGAGAGAAAGAGCTCAAGCAGGGGTAGCAGCAGAGGGAGAGGGAGAGGGAGAAGCAGACTCCCCACTGAGCAGGGAGCCGGACACAGGGCTCGATCCCAGAACCCTGGGATCATGACCTGAGCCAAAGGCAGACGCTTAACCGACTGAGTCACCCGGGGGCCCCAAAAATGGCCTTTTAAAAAATACTGTTCCTCCTAAGTGAACCCTAGGGCTTCCTTTATATAAAAATTGGTTACCCGGTAGGCTTTGGGCTGTCAATGGTTTTTAAATCTTACTAATCTTCTCTGGAATGAAACCAGCATGATTCAAAGAGAAAAGAGAGGCTGGAACATTTGCTAATCCCTGAGTTCTTTTCTTTTTATATTAAAAAAGGATTACTAGATTAATGTAATTATTTCTTTTTAAATTACTGGTAGTATTGCTAAATGTATTTAGAATGTGTCACTGAATGATCGCAGCTGGATTCATACAGATTTCATCAACAGACCATATCAAAAAGTACAAGCATATTATATATATAGTTCCTACTTCCGAGGCTCTTGGTCTAACGTGTATTAGAATTTAGAAAGAAAATACAAAATATGACATTTTAAACTATCTTTATGTTTAACTCTTCATGCTTATCATAAAGTCATAGAAATTTGAGAACCAGAAAGAATCTTTGTAAAGACAGCAGTACAGAGTAGTGGTGTGGCATACAGGCAATGGTGCCCGAATTCCTGAGTCCCGAACCTGGCTTGGGACTTAACAAGTGTATAATATCAGACATGGGATTTAACCTCCTGCAAACTCAGTTTCCCCTTATCTATAAAATAGTGATAGTCACAGTAATAGTACCTACCTTATAGGGTTATGGAGATGAAATGAGATAATGTATGTATCTTGCCCAAAGAAGGGACTCAGTAATCGCTAGCTATGATTATTTAATGCAGTCATTGTGTTTCGCAGGTGAGAAAACTGCAGCAAAGAGACTTGTCTGGTTCTATCATGAACTTGTGACGGAGCCACAGCTGGAATTCAAGGGCTGTCCTCTTTCCACTTTCTTCAACATCCACTTTGTCCTCTGGACTTTGAAATTATTAATTTTGGGGCTTTTGGATGGCTCAGTCAGTTAAGCGTGCCTTCGGCTCAGATCATGATCTCCGGGTCCTGGGATCAAGCCCCACTTCTCCCTCTGCCCCTCCCTACTGCTCACTCTCTCTCTCTCTCTCTTTCTCTCTCAAATAAATAAATAAAATCTTTAAAAAAATAAAATAATTTTTATAGTCTTTTTGCCCTTCTTTGTTACGGACCCCAAATGCAACTAAATGCAAACACCTACAAAGCAGGAAAATACAGCCCACATTTTAATGATTAAAAAGTTATGAAATTGACTAAATTGTAATAGATTTGTATCCCAAGAGACCATTCATTAGTACGAGTCCATCATTTTTCTTGAAATCTTAATCTAGAAGGTTTCAAATATGCTTGATTTCTGAATTCTTTCTACATGTTTTCTTTCAGTTTGTCTCCCTCTGGTGGATCTTAAAAAAAATACTTGCTTTTATTTTCAGAGTAACTACTGGATTGTGCTGAAGGTTAACAACAGCGGTCCAAAGAGAGTGAGGGAGTCTGGGACTTTTCCGTGGACACAGCTATGATGTCCGCAGCTCACTTGCTCTCTCTTTCGTTTTCTTTCTTTCTTTCTTTCTTTCTTTCTTTCTTTCTTTCTTTCTTTCTTTC
>NW_024424452.1:100273789-100317569 GCF_017311325.1 Ursus maritimus | reverse complement strand
TTCCCTTTCTTTCTTTCTTTCTTTCTTTCTTTCTTTCTTTTTTGGAGTAGGGGGAGAGATCACTAGTGAGCAAGAGGCAAGGAAAGGGGGGCAGAGAGAGAGAGAATCTGAAGCAGGTTCCACATTCAGCAGGGGACAGACCTTTAGCACTATTCCTGTGTTTACTGGAAACCTGATTATTTGGGGGCGTTAACAGCCTCTCCTTCTTTCTTGGTTTTAATGAGTCTTAACTTCTCAGTATTTTCTTTAGGATACCATCTTGTGTTCTCTTTCTCGCTTCTACCCCTTCCAGCTGCCCTGTCCAACGGCCCTGACTGATGCAGTCCCTTCCACATGAATTCGACGTGCTTCATACCCCTCTATGTCTGCTATGCCCCTTCCTAAGGGAACATTGACATGAAGAGGGATGGAAAGGTAGAAAAAGAGCCAGAGGACAAGAAGAGGTGTGGAGGTGGGGCTTCTTATCTTTTCTTTTTTTTTCTTTCTTTCTTTCTTTCTTTCTTTCTTTCTTTCTTTCTTTCTTTCTTTCTTTCTTTCTTTCTTTCCAGATCAGAGAGGTGTTGAAGATGGAAGGAAGACGGGATATTTGATGTAAAGAGGCCCCTGGTGGTGGAGAAAATGAATCCAGGGTCCAGGTATGGGGCAGGAAGGACACCAAGTTCTCCGAAGTCAGAGCTAAGCAAGGGCCCAAAGGAAGGAGAGCTTGCAACAGGCAACGAATGAGATCGGAAACTTAGAAAAAATAATATCCTGGGGCGCTTGGATGGGTCAGTTGTTAGGTGTCTGCCTTCGGCTGGGGTGTGATCCCAGGGTCCTGGGATCAAGCCACACATCGGGCTCCCTGCTTCTCTGGGAGCCTGCGTCTTCCTCTCCCACTCCCCCTGCTTGTGTTCCATCTCTCGCTGGCTGTCTCTCTCTCTGTCAAATAAATAAATAAAATCTTAAAAAAAAAAAAAGAAAAAATATTATCCATAGAATTATCTTGGATGACTAAAGATGTAATTGGTTCTGATTTAGTTCACAGTTGTGCAGAACCTATGTTCCATGCAATGTGCTTGCAACTTTCATATACATGGTCTATTTTAGTTCTCCTAAATATTTGACAATTAACTGCATATAGTTGAAACATACCAATTTAAATTTATATACAGTAATGTGTCACGTTTATCAAATTGTTTCACATGCATTACCTAATTTGATTTTCCAGCAATCGTTGATATATATATCCTCATTTTATAGGTAAAGAAGCCAAAGTTCAAACAGAGGTAAAATAATTTGAGTGACAGCTGGTTTTATTACTTTAGTCTCCCAAAAGAACTATTATTTTAGTGAGTCAAATTTGAAAACAGGTTTGAAAACATAAGGCATTTTTAAGGGCTGCTGTTTTGGCAGTGACAAAACATTCTGCCTGAACTGGAGAACAGGGCTCTGACACGGGCAGATGCTTTCGGGTGTTAGAAAGTGCCTTATGCCCTAAGTCAGGCAGATGCTGGCCACTGACCCAGAAAACTGAGTCTTGAAGTGGAATGAGGTTCATTCATGTTGCTCACCCTATGAACCTTACGCTGGCCGAATCTGCATTTTCTAGATTCCTCTTTCTTTCTTTCTTTCTTTCTTTCTTTCTTTCTTTCTTTCTTTCTTTCTTTCTTTCTTTCTTTTTCTTTCTCTTTCCTCTTCCTCCCTCCCTTCCTCCCTCCCTCCCTCTCTCCCTTCCTTCTTTCCTTCCTCCCTCTTTCTTTCTTTCTTTCTTTCTTTCTTTCTTTCTTTCTTTCTTTCTTTCTTTCAGATTTTATCTTTAAGTAATCTCTATATCCAGTGTGGGCCTCAAACTCACAACCTGAGGCCAAGGGTCACATGCTCCTCTGACTGAGCCAGGTAGGTGCCCCTAGCTTCCCTTTTTTCATCTTCTTTCAAAAAGCCTACAAAATCTGCAGTTCTAAAAGAAACTAATCAAACTGGAGCAGAATTGAGATTACTACTGCTCCCCCTTGGAGATAGGTTTTCATTGCTCTTTTGATTTTTACGAGCACAGTGAGTCCATTACAAAACGACTCACTATTTCATCTTGTGGTTATTTCTAGGGATTAATTCATAATCCTCATCCTTCATAAAATAAGATGTGTCATTATTATAACAGAGAGCTTCTAAAATGCATGATTTCAGTTTCTCATCACTAGCCTTGAATAGGGCTTTTCAGTGTATAGTTTGGAGAGTTATATTAGACTATGCAATATAGTAGCTTACATTTATTGAGAATTAAAGCTCTGCCAGGCTCTATGCTAAGCACTTTGCATACATTATCTAATTTAATCCTCACTAGAACGCTTTAGGGTAGGTAGGTTCTCATCTGCAATTTCCATATGAGGGACCCGAGGCAACCAGAAGTTAAGTGACTTTCTTTTCTGGTCAGTCGTGGACAGGATTTGGAGAAGTCTATCTCAGTGTACTAAATAAAAGATCCAAATTCCTCTTGTGTAACCTGGAGATGGCTCACAGGTGGCCCTTGATTCTGTGGAGTATCATTCCTGTGGTTGGAATTA
Source organism: Ursus maritimus (assembly GCF_017311325.1). Classification (NCBI taxonomy): domain Eukaryota; kingdom Metazoa; phylum Chordata; class Mammalia; order Carnivora; family Ursidae; genus Ursus; species Ursus maritimus. The sequence goes on along the minus strand of NW_024424452.1, from coordinate 100,315,029 downwards.
AATTGGGAATTTCTAAAAGCAATAAGAGGGAAATGTGCTTAATGTTAAATGAAGGTCCTCTGACAGTTTAGGGCTGGGCATTTGGGGAGGCAAAAGTGAGACAGACGAGGTCCTGCTCCATTTTGGGCTCACCATCTTGGGGGGCGGATTATGGTTTGGTTTATAGGCTATGCATTGTCTGGTCCTACTTAACTCATAACTTTAACCTTAACGGACACTTAATAGTGGTATGGTTTTGTTTTAGATTTATTTATTTATTTTAGAGAGAGAGCATGAGTGGGAGAAGGGGCAGAGGGAAAGGGAGAGGGCGGGAGAGAAGCAGATGCCCTGCTGAGCAGAGGGCCCAACCAGGCTCCATCTCATATCCCTGAGATGGTGACCTAAGCCGAAATCAAGATTCGGATGCTTGACTGACTGAGCCACCCAGGCACCATGGCACTTAATAGTTTTAATATGATTTATTTATTTCTCGTTTTTAACCACTTATTTATTTATTTTTTTTAAGATTTTATTAATTTATTTGACAGAGAGAGACAGCCAGCGAGAGAGGGAACACAAGCAGAGGGAGTGGGAGAGGAAGAAGCAGGCTCCCAGTGGAGGAGCCTGATGTGGGGATTGATTTCAGGACTCCGGGATCACACCCTGAGCCGAAGGCAGATGCTTAACAACTGAGCCACCCAGGCGCCCCATCATTTTTAACCACTTAAAGCATTCTCTCAGGGTTGGGCATTGAGAATTTTTCCAGCTTGGGGCCAATATGGATAGACAATTTTCCTGCATATTTTCTGGTTTCTACTGAAATATTTTCTTAGAATAAATTTTTGTAGTATAGTTACTAGGTTAAAGAGTCTGAATATCTTTATGGTTCTGCCAACACATGATCATGTTGCTTTCTAGAAGGATTTGTGATTTGCATAATAAATATTTATTAAGCATCTACTATATACAAGCTTTATTATTAAGCATTAGGGATACAATGTGAACAGATATGGGTCCTGCCTTCAAGAAGCATACCAATTTCTGTCACTAGAAATGTTAACTTCTAATTTTTTTTTTTAAGATTTTATTTTTGGGGTGTCTGGGTGTCTCAGTTGGTTAAGCGTTTGACTCATGATTTTTGACTCAGGTCATGATTGTGAGATGGAGGGTTGTGAGATCGAGCCCCAAGTTGGGTTCTGTGCTGGGCATGCTAAACATTCTCTCTCTCCAACTGCCTCTCCCCACCGCCAAAAGTTTTTTTAAATAAGGTTTTTATTATTTTTTTTTTAAGATTTCATTTATTTGAGAGAGACAAGAGAGAGCACAAGCAGAGGCAGGGGCAGGGGCAGAAGGAGAAGCAGACTCCCCGCTGAGCAGAGAGCCTGCCCTGGGGCTCCATCCCAGGACCCTGGGATCATGACCTGAGCCAAAGACAGACGCTTAAGTGAGTCAGCCTCCCAGGCGCCCCTAGATTTTATTATTTTTTAAAGTAGTCTCTATACCCAACTAGCCAAGGTGGCGCTCAAACTCATGACCCCGAGATGCGAGTTGCATGCTCTACCAACTTTGCCAGCCAGATACCCCTATACATTTAGTTTTGTTGCAAAATCACCAGCACCAAAATGTCAAAAAATTTTTATTCTACTTGTTTATTTTTTTTTAACTTTCATTAAATGATTGGGTATTTGCGTTCTATTTTTATATGAATTATTTTTGTGTGTAGGTTGATTCTTTTTGTGTGAAATACCATAGTCCATTTTTATATTATTTATTTTCTTATTCTACTGATAAACTAATTTTCCTTGTACAATTGAGAGAAATGTTTACATCTGTCATATTAAATATATTTTTCTTGTTAGCTTATATTTTATCATTTCATTATTACTTCCAATTACACATGCTTAAAATTTTTATGTATCTGAGATTGTCAGTCTTTTCCTTTACCATATCTTTTGCTTATAAACTGAATGACTATTTTCCCATAGATCTGGTAAATATTTTATTCTTTTTTCTGATGGTTTCTCTACAACTTAATTTTAGAATGATTTTTAGAGTGAGTTTTAGAATAAGTACTTTATCATCCATTCAGTTTTTCTATATAGTTGGAGCCACTCCTGGTTTCCCTTCGTATCCCATTGAATACATTTCCATTACCTGCACTTTTGCCTTTTAAAAAAATGCTGTTGCTCAAAAAAAATTAAAAAAGTAAAAAAGTTAAACAAAAATAAAAAAATAAAAATACTGTTGCCTTATAACATCTGTTTGACTAGAGTTTCTTATTGATCTCGTTATATTTCAGAATGCATTTTTGCGTTTCAAAATCTTATTGGAATATATATTGAAACCGATAAATCTTAAATGACAGTGGCTTCGGAATTCTAATTATACCACCTGCTGGTTGCTTGTTCATAAGTTTAACTCTAAATTTCATCGGGAAACTGGGGATAATATTAATATTTGCCTCATAAAATTTTTAGGATTAAATGAAACAATTCCATGTGAGACATTTTGTACACTTTCTATCTCCAGGCTTTGCATAGGAAATAATAGAATCGTGTTAATTATTATGCTTAGCTTGAGGACAAATAGCCATTTTTACAACTTCATTATAAGGTGGATAGACCATGATTTTTTTATACTGAGGATCGACCAAATTGTCACTGCCACTCTTCTTACTTAAAATTCATCTTAGCGGGCTGCCAGATGCGACTCAGAATTCAGCCCCTTTGGAGAGTCGGATTTAAAGGTGCCTAAACTCCACGCCTCAGCTGGGCCCGGGGAGGGGCGGGCCCCGTTGCCTAGGAGATGGGGGGGCGGGTCTGCTGTTTAGAATCTTAGCAACCCAACGACCGGCACTTCCTGGGGGCGGGAGGAGGCGAGGGCGCGGCGCCCGACGCGACGTCCAGCAGCCAATCAGAAAGCAGGGCGCCCATTCAAATTGCGGCCGCAGAGGGAGCCCGCGGTGAGGGTTGTGAGTGGTGTGGACTTCCTCGAGGAGGTCTTTGAGAGTGGGGAACCCTGCAGAGGGGCGAAGTATCCGTGCTGTGGGGGCGTGCGGTCGCCTTCTCTACCGGCGACCCCTGAGGTGCGAGTGGAGGCCTTAGCGCGGGGTCCCCTACCGACCCCGGAATCCCGGTCGGCGGAGAAGGGGTCCCCGAAGGACGCGTGAGGGCGGCGCCTCTGTGGGGACCGGGAAGCCGGACTTGAGGGCCCCTCGGCCAGCAGCCTCACCCACTGAAGCCTCGCCCAGTCGGTTGGCATTAAGAGGTACACTCGCTGCCCCAGCCCTCGGAGTAACTAGCTGAGAACCCATCCACGGGGATCTTTTGGTTCAGGTTGTGACTTAAGTTTCCCTATTTCTTTTCATTCCACTCCTCTTTAAACTCCGGTGGCGAAAATTCCCAAACAAACAAAAAGCCCTATCTATTTGTGTAAGTAGCAAATAGTTTTTAGCTGCGGTAGAATTTCCAGAATCTTTTCTTGCCTTTAAATGTATTTCCGTAATAGGACATTCTATACTTTTAGTTAAAAGGTTGAAGGAAGGTGCTTATATCCTGACGATTTTTTCCCCCTTTTTTGGTGGGGTGGTGGTGGTAATGATTATTATTTAGAACTTTAAAAGACTTACTTAAAGGTTAACTTCTATTATTTTATTCCTGCATAGCAGTATCTATTTGAGCAAGTGTCATTTTACAAGTTAGAACCAGGCATGCAAATTTAAAGACTTGTTTACATCAATATTACCGGTTTGGTGCAGAGTTGACTAGAGGCCAGGCCTTTTAGCTGTCACTGCTGTTCTTTTTCTTTTAAACCATTAATGCTGGATAGATATTGTTGACATATTTACATACACACCTGTCTGGCTTGTTGTCTAACTGCTAGAGGGCAAGCTGTCTACTTATCTAATCTTGCATAATTTTTCTCAACAGAAGCAATTAATTTACTTACCGTAGTTATTGTCTATGGTATTTATTTGGGAATACTGTTTTGTGACTCCTCTCAAATTAATCTCCATGAGATATTCCTGTATTTAACATACATTCAACAGGTATTCTCAAAATGCTTTGTTCAGTCTTTGATTTAGGTGCCAGGGTTTCTGGTAGTCCCTCTCCTACTCTGCAAACAGGGAGTACTTAAATAAAAATCTTTGCTGACCTGCACATTCCTCCCCCCATCCTCCTCCCTCTTTTTTTCTTATTGTGTTAAAATGCACATAGCATGCATCCTCTCATCTGCTTTTACGTATACATTTTTAAGTGTATATCCTTAAATACATTCAGATTGCTGTGTAGCCATCACTACCATCCATCCCCATAAACCTTTGTCATCTTGTAAATCTGAAACTCTATACCTACTAAACAATAACTCCTCATTTTCCCCTGGCCCCATTATACTTTCTGTCTTTATGATTTTAACTACTCCAAGTACCTCATGTGAGTGGAAGCATACAACATTTGTCTTTTTGTGACTGGCTTATTTCACTTAGCATTAGGTCTTCAAGGTTCATCCTTGTCGTAGCATATTGCAGCATTTCTTTTTAAGGCTGTACAATATTTCACTGTATGCATATACCACATTTTGGTAAGCCATTCATCTGTCCACAGACGCTTGGGTTGCTTCTATATTTTAGCTATCGCGAATAATGCTGCTGTGAACATGGGTGTACAAACGTCTCTTCAAGACCCTGCTTTTAATTCTTTTGGTTAGATATCCAGAAGTAGAATTTCTAGGTCATATGGTAATTCTATTTTTAGTTTTTTGAGGAACTTCAGTACTATTTTCCACAGTGGCTGTGCCATTTTACATTTCCGCCAGTAGTGCGCAAGGGTACCAATTTCTCCACATCCTTGCCAACGCTTGCTTTTCTGTTAGTAGCCATCCTAAAGGGTGCGATGTCGTATCTCATTGTAGTTTCGATTTGCATTTCCCTAATGGTTAGTGATGTTGAGCATCTTCTTATGTGCTTACTGGCCATTCGAATATCTTCTTTGACACGCACTATTTGCATCTTTTTAAGTCACTTGGCACCTGTGTCCTGATGTAAGGGAAATCTGTGTATTTCTTCTAAACCAGGTAAATAGGAGCAGGGTCTTGTTTTTGAAATCCATAGTATCTATCAGAGGGCCTGGCACATAATAGGGACTCAGTAAATATTTGTTGCATAATGATTATAAGCTCTTTGAAGGCAGAGATTTGTCTGAAGCTACTTGGGAACAGTATCTGAGGAGGAGATTGTGATTTATTCTAACATATTCCTCTGGGAAGTTACTTTTACAATGGAAGGTTCTCATATTTTCTAATGCCTGTTTATACTCTTACAATCTAATTTTTTTTTTGTTAACAGTTTAGCAGGTAACTGGAAACTGATACAGAAAATATGGCTGGAAGTCAAATGAACATCTAAAGGAGAGCTTCGGTTCTTCACCAACATTCTTTTTTAAAACAACTTGCTGCCACAATGTCAGTATACACTGCACATAATAGAAATAACAGGGATGTCCTTGGTATACCTTCTTCCCCAAAGAGTTCATCACTGAATGTCCTCACCCATAGTAGCAGACGTAAGCTGCATTTGAATTCGGATATGTCAGAATGTGAAAATGATGATCCATTATTGAGATCTGCAAGTAAAATCAGAGACATAAATAGTACTTATGTGATTTCTGCCTGTAAAAAAACAGGAGAGGTACCTCTTACCCCTGACCCCGTAGGTAGATTGGCACTTCAGAGAAGAGTGACAAGGAACAAAGAATCATCCTTGTGCGGCAGTGAGCTGGGAGCCTCAACTGAAAAAACTGCAGAGACACGTCTTACATTACAACGTCGTGCTAAAACAGAATCTGTGGAAAAGTGGAAAACAGCTCAAACAGATTCTGTGGAAAAGTGGAAAACAGCTCAAACAGATTGTGTCAAAAAGTGGAAAATAACACAGAATGTGGGAAGCCCAACAGAAAATGATTGTGCTTCCCTGGAAGCGAGGAGAAAGGTAACAATTATAAATAATGATAAAGACTCTTTCGCTGCATCTTTTGTACCTTTAGCCGAAGACCCAAAAGACATTGAAATGATGGCTGATGAAAAACACAAGGAAACATTTTCTGCCCTCCCTGGGGCAAATGAACACGTTGCACTTAAATACTTAAGTAATAGAGCACCCACTGATCCCCAGAGTCAGACTAAAGTTGTTTCCTCTGGACACTTGGCAACAAAGCCTCTTCAGAGCAAGGTGAACTTCAAAGTGCCAGGAACAGCAAACTTACATCATAGAAGTATTGGGAAGGATACGGCAAAAAATTCAAATAAATTTGAAAGCTTAGAGAAAAGAACACCTGCGAAGTACAGTGTAGGACACAAATGGACACCGAGGTGTGGCACGTCACAGCTTACGAGCCCAGCTGCATCGACACTGAAAAATAGGGTGCCAGGCCTCCAAGTTAAACAAAAGCCAAGAAGTTCTCTTCTAACAAATGAAAGGGAAAGGTCACAAGAAAATACACTCCCTCTTGAAGAGGAAATGGCAGGTCGGAACACGTCTATAGAAACAGACCCCTTAAAAGTAGAGAACAGTCAAGTGACAGTGGCAGTACGTGTGAGGCCTTTCAGCAAGAGGTATGTTACACTTTTTAAAATCTAAGGCCAAACTAGTGACATGTAATGTGTCTGATTCCTCTCTGACTTTGGAAAATGAGTGCATTCATTCATGCATCTTCAAGCTTGGTGGTGGCATTTCTAGGTAGAGAGAACTTTTAGGTTTAGTTGTAGAAACCCTCAATATTTTTGATGATTGGGTGCAAAATTAAAACATTGAAATCACCATATTTTGCAAATGTAAATTTCTTTAGATTTACTGCTTTGAAAATATCAGAATGACAAGTCTCTAATGCAGTCTGCTTTCAAATCTGCCATATGTGGCGGGCTCTTCTGTGTTTCCCTTAAAAAGAGCACTTGTTAGGTTGCTTATTCCCCAAAGAGGTCCTTCCAAAACCCCATCTGGCGTAGTATCATCCCCATCATCATCTCTGATATGTAGTAGTTAGAAATGCAGTGATTTATGAGATCTGATGTTGATGGTAAAAAAAATCTCTCTCCAAAGTGATTGTGGATGAGATAGTCACAGATTACAGGTAGGGCTGAGAAAGATGGACATGACAAAATGTGAATGTGGCATCTAATTATTTTTGAATGTTTTGTGGGGTGACTGCAAAAAACTTCAGAGTAGTAGTTGTTAACTCTGTTGTATATGTAAGCAAGATGTGAAAGGATATGGTGACTGCTGCCGTGGGGGAAGGAACCCCTAGTTTGAACCAAAAGGGTCAGTGATTAAAGGCAAGTTGTACAAGTGCTTTAAAGCCTGTTAGTGAAGGTGTGGGGTTAGTGGTAAGTGAGAGAACTGAGGGTGAGTTGGCTGGAGAGAATGGGGAAACCTCAAAGACAGGCCTCAAGGATCATGATAGGATGAGAGGCAACAGAAAAAACAAGAGCTGGTAGGAATAAACCCCACAATGGATGACTAACCTGAAGAGAACTAGTAACGAACCGAGTACTTGAGTCTCATCAGATAAGCCATGTAAACTGGGCTGATAGCAAGGGTGATGGGGCACTTGTCACATTGAAGAAGCAAGTAGTTTCCAGGATAAATTCTGATCTAAAGCAGAGTTGGGGCAAAAAAGGCTATCTGGGACCAGACAAAGACTGATAATATTTTTCTGCAGATATAGAGTAAGTGAAAGATTTCCACCTAAGTCTCAGATGAAAGAAGGATGCACATGAAAATCCATGATTTTAAGGGAGATAATCTAACAGAGGGAGGGACCTTTGGATTAACAGTAACAATAGGCAGTAGCCCAAAGAGATTTATGATTGAGACTTAGATTTAACTGAGCTTGTTGAAATTATATTTGCATTTCAGGTCAGGTTTATATAGATCTGCACATCTGAAACATCTTTATAGTATATTAAAAAGTCTCCAGATTTGGACTGAAGGGTATAGTTAGATTATAGTGGGTGGGATGGGCGAAGAGAGAGCTCGAGAGAAAAAGGAAAAAGATGGAAAATCCTGTAAAAGTAGGGTGATTTTTCAGACAACAGATCTGGGACTCCATTTTCCCTTTAAGCAGTGGCGCTGGAGCTGTAGGAAACATATATTTGGGAACCCACTATATTAGCTGGTCTACATTTTCCACATAAAACTAAAGGATTATTTTATTCTGGAGGAATGTATTTAACTAGTTTTGAGGTTCTTATTATAGTCTATGGAATAATACTCCAAATAATTACAGTAACTTATTATTTTTCTTTGTGCTTCTTTGTAAAGAGAGAAGGTCGAAAAAGCATCCCAGGTAGTCTTCATGAACGGGGAAGAAATAGCTGTGGAACATCCTGACATGAAACAAGTTTATAATTTTCTTTATGATGTTGCGTTCTGGTCTTTTGATGAATGCCATCCCAACTATGCTAGCCAGACAACTGTTTATGAGACGCTAGCAGTACCGCTCCTAGAACGTGCCTTCGAAGGCTACAATACCTGTCTCTTCGCTTATGGTCAGACCGGCTCTGGAAAATCATATACGTAAGTGTTATTCCAGGTACAGTTATTGCGAATGTTTTAATCTTTGGTGAGAAACGGCATGGTTTGATAGAGAGAATGTAGTTTTGAAACCACACAGATCCGGGCTCAGATCTCATCCATTGTATATACTGGTTCTGCAAACTTGGGCATGTTACTTAACCCCTGGGCTTTAGCTTGTGCAGGAGATACTGTTTACTTTGTAAGTGTCATTGGCCCATTTTTCTGTGCATAATACGTCTTGTGTAAACCCAAGCCCAGAGAGGTTATTTTGTAAATATTATTGTGAGAATTAAAAGTAATTATCTAATAAATGGTATTAAAGGTTCTGCTTGTATTTTTTCACAGCTCTCTGAATTAGATAGCTCTTATTTATTCCCATTAGAAGAGGAAGTTGAAATTTACTGGGGTTAAGTATCTTGTTTAAGATCACAGAGCTAATAAGTGGTGAGATCAAGATTTGAATTCAGGAAGATCTGACTTCAGAGCCTAGGTTATTAGATATTAATAATGTGGTTTAATTAGCTTGCTTCCCATTCACTCCCCAACCCATTTCCCCAAAAAGAATTAAAAGAACACTAATTCGTTTTATCCCTCTCCACCCCTGCCATTCATTATGTATTTTCCAGGATGATGGGACTTAGTGAAGAACCAGGAATAATTCCAAGGTTTTGTGAAGATCTTTTTGCTCAAGTAGCCAAAAAACAAACCCAAGAGGTATGTTCTCATCTGTAGGCCTTCATAATAGACTAGAAAACAGTCAAATCAAATTAAAATCAGAGTCATGGGATGCCTGGGTGGCTCAGTCAGCTAAGTGTCTGCCTTTGGATCAGGTCATGATCCCGGAGTGCTGGGATCAAGCCTGACATTGGAATCTCTGCTCAGTGGGGAGTCTGCTTCTCCTTCTGCCCCTCACTCCACTCTCATGCTCTCTATCACCCTCTCTGTCTCTCAAATAAATAAATAAAATCTTAAAAAATAAAAATAAAATCAGAGTCATCATCCCTAAGGAAATAATGGGAGATGTAATTTTAAGTTCTAGATCGTTCTCCTTTGGAACAGTGGTATGGAGGAGAGAAGTTGGAGATTCAAAATTTCAGAATAAATTCCCCTTGATGGGTAATGACAGAAGGATCATCTCTTCTGTCCTCTCTAGCTTTTCCGACTTTATTACTTTTGTGTATGTGTCGTGGCTTATAATGTGGCTGTTATGTTTGCAGTCAGGCAGGCACACAGACTTCACTCAGGACAGTAGGCATAAACTTTAGAACAACATGAAGCAGAGAGTAGTGATGCTGGAGTTTGAACCCAGATTCAACTTCGAAAGCCATGCTCTTTACACTGCACTACACCTGAAAAATCTGTACTGGCTTCCCCTTTCTCTTATTCATTCGTACATGCAGCCAGTATTTACTGGGCATCAGCTGTTTGCCAAGCAGTCTATTAGATCAATTTTTTCCAGATTTGCTTGATCATTAGAATTACCAGGAACGTGTCAGGGGCAGGTTTTTGTGTGTGTGTTTGACTGTGTGTATGTGTGTTTGTGTATGTATGTGTACACTTGCAAAAAAAATCTCTTCTGGAGATTCTGGTTTAGTTCATCTGGGCTACAGCTGGGAATTTACAGTTTTCCTACTTCCCACTAGTGATTCTTATGATAAGGGAAATTAGGAGAAATACTGTGCAAGATTTGGGAATATGAAGTTTAAAGACCCAGTCCCTGTAGTTAAGAGAGTATAATGGAGAAATGTACCAGTAAATAGCCAAGTACAGGCAACTTAATGATAAATAAATTAAAGTAAATACTATGATAGAGTAAGAACAGTGTGCTGTGAGAATATATAAGATTAAAGGTTTTCTTAGATGAGGGATAACAGCTTATTCTTGAAGGAAACATAGCAGGGCTAGACTAAGGTTGTGACTGTAAGGTTGAATATTAGAGAGATCTTAGTAAGTAGAACTTCTTTGGAGAAATGTCTATTCAAGTCCTTTGCCCGTTTTTAAATTGGGTTGTTTGTCTTTTTGCTGTTGAGTCGTAACAGTCCTTTATATATACCAGATACTAGAACCTTATCAGATATATGATTTGCAAAAAATGCAAGGGTTTTTAAAATAAGTTGCATGCTGTGTTTCTATTCCTCCTACTAGGTCAGCTACCACCTTGAAATGAGCTTTTTTGAAGTATATAATGAAAAAATTCATGATCTTCTGGTTTGTAAAGGCGAAAACGGGCAGAGAAAGCAACCAGTAAGATTGAAACTATTTATGATTTGTTTTTAATTTGTTTTTATAAATGCATATAGTTATACTAGTTCTCAAGATGACCTAGATAGCTTGCATTTTCACTAAAATCGCTATTGTATGATAGCAAATGCTTGGGATCTAGTCTAAATGAGCAAATAAATAGTAAATAAACTGAACATCATTGTTAGTGGAAATTAAGTTAGTTATTAAATTTAGCCTCTTTTAAAGCAAATGTTGTATCAAAATTAAAGATTAAATTTTTGTTTCAAGATTTAGTTGGACCACTTAAATCAAACACCAAATCCCTAAAGCCAAAAAGCAGTAGAAGTTTAAGAATTGTATTGTTATTATAGAATATGTATCTTATTTGATTATTTAGTAAATTGGTATCTCGTACATAATATTTTCTCTGAAATAGGAAGTTCCACAAATACATAATCTTTTAAAAAAACTATCAAAATGTGAAATTTGGGGGGTACATGGGTGGCTCAGTTGCTTAAGCCTCCAACTCTTGATTTTGATTCAGGTCATGATCTCACGGTCGTGGGACTGAGCCCTTCATCGGGCTCTGCGCTCAGCACAGCAGAGAGTCTGCTGGAGATTCTCTCTCTCCCTTTGCACCCACCCCCCTGCATGCTCTCGCTCTCAAATAAATAGTCTTTCCTTTAAAAGGATATAAAATTTTTAATTTTGAAAAAGACCTTGGAGAGCAAGAAACTAAAATCTAAAGAGATCACTTGACTTATTCAAAGTCATATAGCTTATTGTTGGTAACATCAAGAATCTTAAACTTGACATTCTCTTCTTTGACTTACATGTGTTTTAAATTTCTGGTTACAAAGTTTAAAACATATAATGTAAAACTGGAAAAAATTTTAACTGAAATTTACTGAACATATTTTAGAGAGATATTTAAAAGTATAGAGATAATAGCTACTGCAGGTCTTAAGAATAAAGAGCTAGTAAACTTTTGGTGCTACAGCGAACTATGGCATACTGTGAAAAGTTGGTGATACTGAAGCAGTGTCTTATGCCTTACAGATTTGTGTTTGTGAGAACCTTTATATTTTCTCTTGGTCAAGTAAAGGCAAATCTCTTTGCCTTAAACTCCAAATATAGAAGAAAAGATCATTTAAAATTGTGTTTTATGTGAAATATACCATATGAATATGTTTTATATGAATATGAAATACTTGTTATGCCCTTAATAATGCTACTGTTTGTTTCTATTAGCTGAGAGTAAGGGAGCATCCTGTCTCTGGACCGTATGTTGAAGCTCTGTCAATGTAAGTGTTTGGCACAGCAAAAGCAAGGAGGAGAGAAGTAATGAATAGACTGAATGTTGTTTTCATTTGCTTCCCCAACTTTGAAACCCTGAATAACTATTTATCCTTCTACCCTGATGTTGTTCAATTAATTTTTCCTCTCTTTCCAACTAGAGTGTTAACTGTTTGTTTTTGTATTTGTTTATAACTTTCACAGCACCTGTAAAGTGCCTGGCGTGTAGAGTGTTAGTTATACTGTGTGTGAGATACTTGGTTTTTCTCCCTGTTATCCCCTTTCCCCATTCAGTGAAGCCTTCCCTTTTGAGCTGCTTTTTATATCTATTACTTTAAGCTGAAGAGAGGAGAAGGTGCTAAGATGAGTTTAGTGTTGAGAGTGTGAAACATGCTAAGGGTCATTTATTTCACCTTTGAACACTCCAAATGCTTTCTTTAAAGGAAAGGGGAAGTGATTAGGTATGAATTCAGCTCCATTCAATAAATCTGGGATTATGTTGAGACCCATACATACTACCATACCCACCCCCACATATATGTCAAGTATATGTTTTGGTCTCATGATTTAGACTTGACTATTATAGTGTTAAGAGCTAAACTGCTTCATTAATAAAAACCATACTTTTCGGTAAAATTAAAACATTTTCTACCCTTTAAGAATGGAGATAGTGAAAGATTCTGTGAGAGTCAGTATAATAATATCTATGAATTATTCAACTGTGGTCTTTAGAGAGTAATTATGTAATTGAAAGATTATTATTGTTTTATGAGAATAAGAGTGTAATTATCAGTAAAAACAATTTTCTTTTTCCTTTTTAAAAATAGGAATGTTGTCAGTTCTTACTCTGATATCCAGGTAAGATTGCTTGTATTTTATCTTCTTTCCACTAGATAGAAAGATCATACTCATAAGTATTCATAAGAATATTTCTCCTTAATTGCTACTTGCATACGTAAAAGGTTAATCTTGTTAATTCATTATGAGCTGATTTTGTTTGTTAAACTTCAATCAAAGGAATTACTCTTCTGAGGTAAAAATAAAAGTTGACTATCGTAGCAGCTTAGCATTATTGAAATAGTCTTTTAAAGGTGTCATTTCCTGATTCAGATATCTGTGATGGAAGCAAAATTGACAGTGGGAATACAAATTATTAAATGACAAACATTTATTAATTTCATTTTATAAACAGATTATAAAGTGCGTATATGTTGCCAAACATGCTTACTTAACTTTGTTGTTTCTTAATTTGTTCCAATCAATTTTAGTTTGCAGTTCTGACCTCCCTCTCTTCTTTCTTGTAAGAGTTGGCTAGAATTGGGAAATAAACAAAGAGCAACTGCTGCTACTGGTATGAACGATAAAAGCTCTCGCTCTCATTCGGTTTTCACCCTGGTGATGACTCAGACCAAGGTATTCTTTTTGCTGATTATTTTATTCTTTAAATCAAAAGTAAGAGTCTGGTAATATAAATGTATAATATATTTGGATTTTAGTATACACAGTAACTGAATGACTTTTGTATATATGGCAGTATTTTTTTTACTGTTTGAAAAATCAATAATATAGGATTATTAATTTATGATATCATTGATATTAGTATGATAATAATATTAGGGTATGATAATATGTTTTCCATACATGGTAATTGTACAGTATTTGGAAAAACATATCAGAAAGTCAAAGATTTTCAAAAACTCAGCCATAGGTTCCACTGCTCAAATAAAGCCCCTCTAAACATTTTGGTATATAGTATTTTAGTTGTTTTACAATCACACTTAAACAAATTTACAAAATGTGCAATAATTTTAGGCCATTAAAAGTCTTCGCCAAATATTTTTCATAGCTGTATAATATTCCAGTGACTATTCCAGTTCCTCTACTTTTGGACATTTATGTTGCTTTTAAATATCTTGTTCCTTTGGGGCACCTGGCTGGTTCAGTCAGAAGAGCATGTGACTCTTGATCTTGGGGTTGTGAGTTTGAGCCACGTGATGGGTATAGAGATTACTTAAATAAATCAAATAAATAAATACCTTGCTCCTTTCATGCTGGGATAAATAATACCTTTGTACATTAAGCCTTTGCTCTATTTATGGTTGTTTCCTTAATATAATTGGGTAGTTGTGAGTTTTTTATCTCTTTAATGTCATTTCCTTTATTTTGGCATAATGCAAGCATTGCTCCACGTATTCTTGAATGTTTATTATAAATTATAAATGATTGCACATTTGTGAAAAGGTAATTTAAAGAATAAATGAGTGGTTTGTAATCTTGTATAACTTTCCCTTTCAAGACTTACATTGATAGCAAGTCATGGAAGAATTTATGACATATTATTTTAACGTCCTTTGCTATAGACAGAATCTGTGGAAGGGGAAGAACATGATCACAGAATAACGAGTCGGATAAACCTGATAGATCTGGCAGGCAGTGAGCGCTGTTCCACAGCTCAAACCAGCGGAGATCGACTGAAGGTATATATGAGGTTTTCTGGGGCGCCTGGCTGCCTCAGTCAGTGGAGCATGTGACTCTTGATCTCGAGGTTGTGAGTTCGAAACCATGCTGGGTATAGAGTTTACTTAAAAGAAATAAAATCTTAAAAAAAAAAAATGAGGCTTTTCTCATTTTAATAAAACTTATTCCCCAGGGCATTATTTTTAGGAGATTGCAAACTAAATATATTTAACAACAACAACAAACAAAAACAAAAACTATCTTTATCTGTAGTTTATAGACTGCACTACTGTGGTTTAAAGAGAGATCTTTACTTTGGGTTATGATTAATTTTCAAAGAAAATTAGTAATTTTGAGTTATAAGAAAGTTGGTAGTTTATGGAAGAAAATATTTACTTGGTAATTATATGAGGGAAGGAATGTATTTGTGAAATAAATGTATTGCTGAGCAGTTATTTTAAATTAGATGTTTTTATCTTGTATACAGGAAGGTGTGAGTATTAACAAGTCCTTGCTCACATTGGGAAAGGTTATATCTGCACTTTCTGAACAAGCAAACCGAAAGAGAGTTTTTATTCCTTACCGTGAATCTGTTCTTACATGGCAAGTATCTTTTGAAGTACAAAGAACTCTATAAAATATAATGAATATTATGGGGAAGAGAACTGACTTCATATAGCCTTGGAACAGAGAAGAAGTGCTTAGCAGCGTGAATTCTAGAGCCAGACTACGTGGATCTGAACCTTGGCTCTGCATCCTATAAGCTCTGTGACTTCGGGCAAATCACTTCATGTTCTAATCTGTTTCTTCGTCTGTAAAATGAGGAAAATAACAATACCTACCTTTTAGGGTTATAGTGAAGATTAAATAACTGCTATGAAACTCTTAATGCATAGTATGTGCTGTACTAGTATAAACAACTAGTACTATACTTACTATTTCTAGTGCTTAATGTTTGAGCATATATGATACCTCCAGACATGTTGCCATGTGTGTAAAGTGAAATTGTTTTGTGTGGCACCCACTGACTAGCATTTAAGTGTTCAGTAAGAGTTTTTGTTAATGAAAATTTTTCATTAATCAGATACATTACATTCAAATTACATCTGTATAGATTTAACATCCAGTTGTGATAAACATTAATATAATTTTGATAAGGGCTGCATCTCTCCTTGACAGCCCCGATGCGAGGCTCGATCTCAGGACCCTGAGATCATGACCTGAGCCAAAATCAAGAGTTGACGGTTAGCTGACTGAGCCACCCAGGCCCTCCCGACCACTGTGTGTCTTTATAATTGGTTTATAAGAATGTAGTTGTCACCTGAAAACATTTAAGGGAAAATCTGATTTTTTTGGTTCTTTTTGAAAGCTAAGAATAGTGAAATTCATTCTGCATTAACAAAGGTGTTTTAGTCTCATATTATCTTTTCTCCTCTAAAAGGGGGCTTTTGCATATAGTGGAAAACAAAATTTTTGTTTATATGCCCATTCATCATTTTCAATATTTATTGAGCACCTGTTCCTAAAGGTTGTGGTAGCACTGGGAATACATAGATGACCAACCCACGTAGTTTCTTTCCTGAAGTGGCTCACAGTCTAGTCTGGGGCATGGGGAGTGGTATCTTACTAAATATTTGATGGTTAACCATATTTTAAATCTTTGTACCAGTTACTGTTTCATGAAACAATATAAAAAGTATAAGATAAAACAAAATGTTCATGAGATCTA
Organism: Ursus maritimus; assembly: GCF_017311325.1. Taxonomy (NCBI): domain Eukaryota; kingdom Metazoa; phylum Chordata; class Mammalia; order Carnivora; family Ursidae; genus Ursus; species Ursus maritimus. The sequence continues at coordinate 100,298,776 of NW_024424452.1, read as the reverse complement.
AAAATAACTACAAATACCATAAAAGTTCTGAATGGTGTTGCTCATGGCCGGCTCAGTCCATAGAGCATGTGACTCCTGATCTCAGGATCATGAGTTCAAGCCCCACATTGGGTGTAGAGCTTACTTAAAAAAAATAAAAGTAAAAAGTCCTGAATGGTATGTGAGTGAACAGTATAATCCTGTATCATATACCCTATTAGTTTGTTTTGTGCTTTCTACATAATTACTGCTATTAGGTTGTTGTAGAAACATAGTCTAATTATAACTTATTTTCCTTGAAGGCTGTTAAAAGAAAGTCTGGGTGGAAATTCAAAAACTGCAATGATTGCTACCATCAGTCCCGCTGCCAACAACATTGAAGAAACATTAAGCACACTGAGATATGCCAGCCAAGCCCGAATGATAGTCAATATCGCCAAAGTAAATGAAGATATGAATGCTAAGTTGATTAGAGGTGAAGATTTTTCTAAACATTTAATTATTTTGTAACAGTTAAATCTCAAATATTAATCTCAGTCATGAAAATACGCAACTTAAGAAAATTAAAGATTTTTCTTTCATACCTACTTATAATAGATACTAGTCATCATTCTACAATGATGCGGGAAGAGAGATGGAAGGATGATGGGAAAGAGAATTAGTAAGGGGAAAACAAGCAGAAAAAGACAGAAAATAGAGAGTGGGTAAAGGGGAAATGGCAAGCATAGAAAAATAATCTTATAGACTGAGTCAGATGTGTGCAGCAGAATAGCAATACTGTGATTTATTACTTTTCCTCTTATGACCTTTCCTCCATTGTCATTCTGTTTATCAGCTCTATTCTGGCTTAGTTCGTTGATGTAAAGGATAGTGATCTGAAGGCTTGAGTTTCTAGCATAGGCCTAACTTCATTTATGCTCAGTACTACTTTCTGTGTATTTCTTGGGGATCACTTGCTTAGGATGGACTTGAGTACCTGTAAGGAACCTTGATTTGTGCAGTTTTCGCTTTGCTTATGTGGAACTACCATCGTTTCATGGTCCTTTGTCCTCTGGCCCTGTGAGCAGCAGAGGGTAAATGTTTACTTCAGAGAAGCAGGCCAGAGAAGAATGAATTTGCTGTATTACAGTCCATCTTCTCCCTTTTGGATTCCCCTCTCTTTCACAAATAGGGCTATTTTCATTAAAAAGAAGTACTCTGAACTCCAGCTTGAAAAATCTTTGATTTTTTATCCAACATGTCTTTATGAGTAAGGTTTGCCTTGGGACAGTTCTGGCTTATGTCTGCTGCATCAACGTGATTAACAGCGCTTCTCAAAAGTGTCCTACTTTGGACAATACATTATATGACCATATTACTTATGAGGGGGGAAATTCATTAAGATGGGAGCACTTTTTCAGGTTAAGGTGAAGTAGAAATGTATAAGTAATGTAAGTAAAGTAAAATTGATTTCTGTAAATAATCTTTAGTAATATTTAAAACTCGAAATAAGATTGGAGGACTGTGCCTACTGTGGTAATTATTATATATCAAATGTTATTAATTGTGCATTTTTTAAAATGAATATTTAGAATTGAAAGCAGAAATTGAAAAGCTAAAAGCTGCTCAAAGAAACAGTCGAAATATTGACCCTGAACGATATAGGCTGTGCCGGCAAGAAATAACATCCTTAAGAATGAAACTGCATCAACAGGAGAGAGACATGGCAGAAATGCAAAGGTGGAATATAGTCAATATTTTAGATGTCAGTGTGTTGCCTGGAATCATTAGACTGTTGGGGCTGGGATTGGTGGAGAGGGAGGAGTTTAGGAGGGATCTGTGGCTCTGTTTTCGTACTTTCTGTATGAATAGAACGGTCCATTCCCAGACTATCATATTATAAATATTCCTAAGTGGTTTCCTAATCTTTATTGATGGTCTTTAATTCTTAATCTTATGCATCTGGATATTTTTAACTCTATTATTTTGTTTGTCTTTGGAAAGAGTGTGGAAAGAAAAATTTGAACAAGCTGAAAGAAGAAAACTTCAAGAAACAAAGGAGTTACAGGTATCATTTCAACTCTCTAAACTAATTTGAAAATTAAATAAAGATGACAGTACATATGTAAATCTAATTTCTCAAATACTCATTGCATACTGACTCTATACCAAGCAATGCCATAAAGAGAAATAGTACAAAGAAGTGTCAAGATCAAGATTCTGATATACCGGGGCGCCTGGGTGGCACAGTGGTTAAGTGTCTGCCTTCGGCTCAGGGCATGATCCTGGCATTATGGGATCGAGCCCCACATCAGGCTCCTCTGCTATGAGCCTGCTTCTTCCTCTCCCACTCCCCCTGCTTGTGTTCCCTCTCTCGCTGGCTGTCTCTATCTCTGTTGAATAAATAAATAAAATCTTTAAAAAAAAAAAAAAAGATTCTGATATACCTAGGGGCTCCTGGGTGGCTCAGTTGTTAAGCATCTGCCTTCGGCTCAGGGCGTGATCCTGGCATTCTGGGATCGAGCCCCACATCAGGCTCCTCTGCTATGAGCCTGCTTCTTCCTCTCCCACTCCCCCTGCTTGTGTTCCCTCTCACACTAGCTGTCTCTATCTCTGTCAAATAAATAAATAAAATCTTTAAAAAAAAAGATTCTGATATACTTAGAGCTCATAGCTATGTTAGAAAGTTAAAATATAAATAAACCATCTAATTCCATTCACTTTGGTTCAATAAATATTAAATGTTTTTTCTGTGCCAGGCATGGGGGGGGGGTGCCAAGACGAATAAAATGTAGTTTTGGCCCTCCAAGAGGGAGGTTTATGTAAAGGGAGGTTTATACTGTAAATAGATGACTGAAATGCAGTGTGACTTGACTAGGTTGAACCATATGATGCTGCCATTTTTTAGGTAAGAAATGGTTGAACACTGGGAGTGTCGTATGGTTCAACCTAAGGCAATGAAAAGCATGTAAAAGGAAGAGAAGCAGAAGATAGGAGGGAGTAATTAACTTTGATGAGGATGGTTATTAAGGAGGACTCCTAAGAGAAAGGGACAACTAAGCAAGATTTTGTTAGGCTACCAAAGTCAAGACTTCTAAGCAATGAATCCCATGTTCAGAAGCATGGAGGGACAACACAGCTTGGATGTCCACAGAATTCAGAACTTGTATATTAATGGTGGTGACAGAGATTGGACTGGAGAGAGATGCAGGATTCAGATCATGACATGGTGAGGAACTTGAATTTAGGTGACTGGGAGCCACTGAACCTTTGAAATGTAAAGGAAGTGACACGGACAGACTTGGGTTTTAAATAGATTCTTCCGGTAATGGTGGACTTGAGGGAGGAAAGACTGATGCTGGCTGGGAAGGTTACTCATCTAGGAGGCTGTTGCCATGGTGAAGGCAAGAGGTGGTGAGAGCTGGAGTAAGGCAGTGGCAGTGGGGATGGCTAGTGGAGGAGTTGGATTCAAGAGATAGAAAGGAGGTAAAACTGATAGGCTCAGAGGGTGTTTTTGGATATGTGAGGATATTGAGAGAAATGGAAAAGTCAAGAATGATGCCCAGGTTTCTGAAATGTGTGCATTGCATTGTGAAATTATGAAGTCATCATGGTGGTGAAAGAAGTCAGATGACAGTGGGTTGAGGAGTGACTAAGGAAATAGGGCCATACATGTAAACTCTGAAAACCTTGAGTGAAAAGTCAGAGAAAGGGGCTGTGAGATCGTGGGGAAGTTTTGTTTCTTTCATTTTGGTTTTGTTTCTTTAAAGGATGGAAGACACTTAAACTTTCTTATAGGAATCAAACTCCTTAATGGAAGGAGGTTCTGAAAGAGATTGGAGAGCGTGGGTCAAGGGCAAAGGTATTGGCAGTAAAGGAAATATTTCAAATGACTGGTAGGCAAAGTACTAGAAGAATTGAGAGGAGGGGGGAATATTCCTTGGGAGTGGTGAGTCCAGCCTCATAGAAGAGGTGAGATTTGAGTTTTGAAGATTTAGAGCCTGGGTAAAATTTGGATAGGTAGAAAAAAGGAAGAGTGCATTCTAGGAAAGGAAAATTGTATGAGAGCAAAGGTGCAAAAGCGTAAGGTGTCCTCAGAAGAAGGTGTGTGGATCAGTGATTTTGGAGCAGCATTTGTACATGGTCATAAGGAGACGCAGTGGGCAGGATATGTTATGGTTAGTTTATTGATTTTCAGGCTAAGTAATTTGAGTTTTATCTTGTAGGAAGTGGGAAGTGATTGAGAATGTTTGACCGGGGAGTTGACATTTTGGGAATACCCTTTCAGGAGAATTGATTTGGTATAGGATGTAAGATGAACTGAAAACAGGAGAAATTGTTGGCAAGGCAATCAGGCGGCTGCCGCAGTGGTTCAAGTATGAGGTAATAAGGGTCTGAACTAAGGTAAGGGCAGTAAAGATGCAACAAAAGGAGTTGATCCATTCTGAAGACAATCAGTCACTAAGAAAGGGCACAGTTTGAGGTGACGGATGGATGCATGAGGGGGCTCAGGTTGGTGAAGGTCAAAGAAAGGCCAACATAACTCTAAAAGTCTAAGTGTGATGGTAACAGTCCCGGGGAAATCATGAAAGAAATATTCTAAGAAACCTTTATTGAGACTTCACATGCAGTGATTTTAATGTTTAACGTTGACCATTTATTTTAGGTGGATTTAATAATTTGCTGCTCTTTGTTAAGGTTCATTTATTTTCTGACTTCCACTAGAAAGCAGGAATTACATTTCAAATGGACAACCATTTGCCAAACCTCGTCAATCTCAATGAAGATCCTCAGCTATCAGAGATGCTGTTATATATGATAAAAGAGGGAACGACGACAGTCGGAAAGTATAAACCAAACTCCAGCCACGATATTCAATTATCTGGGGTGCTGATTGCTGATGATCATTGGTATGTTATCCTTCTAAAAATAAAAAGGCTCCTGGTCATTTTTTTAGTAGTCTTCCGTATCTTGATCTGTGTGGTTTCCTTCACATGAGGCATTCATGTATACGGTTTCTTTGGTATAATTCTTCAAATGCATTCTTTATCCAGGAAAAAGAGACATTTTGAGTGTTTTGTAAGGAAGTTAGGTTAATTACTGTCGGTTTGAGGTACAGCGTAAGCTCTCTATTTCTGTTTTGGTGTATGTGATCTGTTGGTTGAGGGATCATTTCGTTTCTTGGAATTATAATCATTGGCATGAAATTAAACTTCTATCCATCTTATATGGCAGGATTTTTGGTTGGATGGTCAAATTTAAAATTTTTTGTTTCACGTGAACTTTGTTCATATGAATTGAATGATTGTATACATATTGTCGGGATGGTTGTATATGCAAACCGCTTTGGCTCCATGTTGTGTTTTCAAGATTCATTCATTTTGATGTTCTTTTATTTTTACTGCTGTGAAGTATCTTACTGTGTGCATTTATCTACCTTTACTATTATAATAATCTCTCTCTTTTGTTGATAGACATTTAGGTTGTTTCTCATTTTTTGCTATCACAATATTGCTATGCATATTCTTATATATATCTCTTGGTACAAATGTGAAGAGTGTCTCTAGAGTGAATTTCCCAGATGATAAACTGAGATATGAGCTCTGAAGGGCTAGCCAGTAGGAAATTGAGAGGCCTAACCTACCAGACTAGTCATGTCTAACTTTCTATTTACCACAATCTGCTCTGTATATATTGTGATTTTCTAATTATGCTATAATAATAATTTTTAAAATTTGGGAAACACTCTTAAATTATATCTAAAAATACTTGAGATATTAGATTGTAGGGTATGTTCTTATTCAACTTGGTAATTTCGCAGTTTTCCAAAATGGTTATGAATTTTTACTTCCACTGGCATTGAGAGTATATATTACGCCACATCCTTGTCAACACTTGGTACTGGCAGACTTCAATTTATGCCCATCTAGTGGACATGATATGGTATCTCATTGTGGATTCATTTTGCATTTCTCTGACTAATAATCTCTTCATGTATTTATTGGTTATTTAGTTTGCTCTTCTATGACTTCCTGTTCAGGTCTTTTGTCCATGTTTCAGTTGGATTGTTTTTTCTTAGTAATTTATAAGAATTCTTTATATATTCTGATTGCCAACCCTATGTTTTATGTGTTGCAGGTATCTTTTTTCCAGTGTGTGGCTTATCTTTTCACTCTCTTTTGGTGCCTTATGATGGATCAAAGCTCTTTGTTTTATTGTTGTTGTAGATAGCATCAATCTTTTTCCCTTACAACAACTGTGGTCTTGTTTAAGAAATCCTTTCCACATTGAGGTCATAGAGGTGTTCTTCTAACTTTTCTTCTAGATGTTTTGAAGTTTTGTTTTCACCTTTAAGCCCTTAAGTTGTCTGGAATTTTTTGTTTGGTGCAAAGTAGAGGTCTGAATTCGTTTATTTCTCATGTGAATAACCAATTCTGCCAGTATCATATATTAAATAGTATATTGCTTCTTTTGTGATCTGAAGTGTTCATATAAAAAATTTCCAAAAACAAAGTCTTTTTCTTCTCACTAATACTCCATAGTCTTAATTATTTGAGCTTTATAATGTCTTTATATCTGGTATGCTCATCTCCTTTTCTTCAGGTCCTTTTGTTATTCTATTAGTTAACTGTTTTCTGTAACAAATAAGTGTAGTATTATTTACACCAGTGGCAAAGATACATAACATAATCCCAAAGTGTTAGGAGTCCAGTAGGGGATTAGGAAGTCCCCTGCTTGCCTGGCACTCTATTTCCTGTTTTAGTACACTCATCACTGTTGCCTTACTCACTATACCATGAACTTCGTGAGCATTGGTTTCATGTCTGTCTTCATTGACGAGACCTGTCTAGCACACAGGGGCTTAATGAATAAAAGAGCTCCGGTACATATCAGTGTATATTAATGTTACATGGGACTTGCATTCTTAATACTTAGAAGTAAAATCCACTTCTAGCTTGAGCCCAAAAGATAAGCTTCTAGCATTTAAGTTGGGCCTTGAAGGATGAGAAAGATAACATCCTTCCTATTTTGGAGAAATGACTCAAAAGAGAGAAGCTGATGTCAAGGCAAACTCAGGGTACTGATGTAGGTGATTAAGAGTAAGATGTGGTTCTTATGGGGAGATAGTGGTGGATAAAGAATGTTGGTGGTGAAGCCAGATTGTGTAGGTTTCAGAATGACAGGCCAAGGAATGTTGACAGACCTAGGAGAGAGAAGGAATCAGAACAAGTCGATCTTGTTGAAACCTTTACCTGGTTAAGACACTAGACTGGTGGGAGGGACATACTGCCGAGGGGTAGCTATTCCTTCCAGATTCTTTTCTCTAGGTGCTATAACTAAACTGTTACTCTTTAATTATAGATCTTGGAGCCTAATCAACAGTTAGAGGTTTTGGGTTGGGACTCAGCTTTTGCTGCAGGTTTTCCCTCTCTGTCAAGTTAATCTAAAGATGAATTGGACTTTGGAGTGTCTTTCCTATTCTCTAAATAAAAAGACTCAAAGGAATATGTAGCATTTATAGCTGATTTTCCATAGTGTCAGGGTCTAGTTAGTTAGATGACTAAGGAGTGTGTTTTTATCTCCATGCTTTTCCTTCTGTATTACCCTACTTTTCATGACAGGAAAATGTTTGTTATTCTCTTCATCATTAAAACTCATACATAAAACCAGTAACTAAAAAATAAAACACTTAATAGTGTTTCATTCATATGTAACCATTGTCAGTTTTCTAATGTTTTTTCCTTGAATTTATTTCATTTTATTTTATTTTTGGGGAGAGGGTTGGTATTTTTTTTAAGTAGTTATAGTTAAAATACATACAATGAAAATTCTTCCCACTACTGATGGATGGAATTGCTCAGGTTTTTTTTTGCCAAAACTTCAAAATGTAGTTGGAGGAAAATAAAAGAATTTTACATTATTTTTGTCACAAATTGATATGAATCTTAACACCAAAGGAATAACCCAGGCAGGATTATCTTGTATTGCCTTTTTGTTTTTCCTCTATCCTGTAATTATAACAATATACTTCTTATCTTAACAGTACGATAAAAAATTTTGATGGGATTGTGAGTATCATCCCAGTTGGAGAAGCAAAAACATATATAAATGGAAAGCACATTTTGGAATCCACAGTACTACATCATGTAAGTCAGTTAGTGCTAAAATCTAATAAGTGGTTTGACTTTGGGCAAGTTGTTTAATTTATGTGAGTCCCAGTTTTCTCCTCTGTAAGATAAGGTTGTGAACTAGATTGAGGACTTTCCAGTTCTAAAATTCACTTTTCTATTAATTCATTAATTGCCTTCATTTGTGCAAAGATAAAAGTTATATCACTCTAAACCAGTACCTGAAGAGCTCCCCACTGACAGCACCATTATGTGTCCAGTAAAGAGCTGGGCTTTGGAAGTAAGCCCTGGTTATTTGCTATGTGACTTTTGGAAAAAGTTATTTAATTAGGGTGATTGTATATCACCAAAGTCGGGACACTGTTGAGAGCATTTTTATTTTTATTTATTTATTTTTAAAGATTTTATTTATTTATTTATTTATTTATTTATTTATTTATTTATTAAAGAGCGAGCATGAGAGGGGGGAAGGCAGGGAGCCCAATGCAGGACTCAATCCTGGGACTCCAGGATCATGACCTGAGCTGAAGGCAGTCACTTAACCAACTGAGCCACCCAGGTGCCCGAGAGCATTTTTAATAATTATGTTGGGAGACAGGCACCTGGGTGGCTCAGTTGGAAGAGCATGCGAAGCATACCACTCTTGATCTTGGGGTCCTGAGTTTGAGCCCCACGTTGGGTGTAGAGTTTACTTAAATAAATAAAACTTAAAAAAAAATTACATTGGGAGAATAAGCGTAAACCAGTCTGTTGCAGGCAAACCGAGACAGTTGGTCACTTCATATATATCCTACCTTTCAGGGGCAGGGGAGGGTTAAGTGAAATAATTCATCTATAGTTCTTAACACAATGTCTGCAAATTGTAAGCTCAGTGAATGCTTATTGTTTTTATTAAACTCTGTGCTCTTTAACTTTCTTGTTCCTCAAGTTGAGACAATAGTATTATCTCACTGGGTTGTTGTGAGATCACGTATATGTAAATTGTTTAACACAGTGATTGGCATATAGAAAGTATTTAATAAATGTTAGTTGCTATGATTTTTATGTTTATTATTACTAATCTTAGACTATATTGAATTGCTGAGCTTAATTATTTGTCCTATGTAAGTTTTTGGTTAGACTCACCTCAAGTAGTAAATTTTTTGTGTGTTTTAGGGTGATCGGGTGATTCTAGGTGGAGATCATTATTTTAGATTTAATCATCCGGTAGAAGTCCAGAAAGGAAAAAGACCATCTGGTAGAGATACCCTTACAAGTGAGGGTCCAAAAGACTTTGAATTTGCAAAAAATGAGTTGCTCATGGCACAGAGGTCACAGTAAGTATTCTTGTTGATATAAATAGTAAGAGTATGAGAGAGGTCTGCAAGAGAGAGTTAATCATATTGTGCTAGTCTCTGGCAGTTAATTCTTTGGGTGCTAGTTTCTAGTGACCTGATCTTTTCTCTTGGTACATTCATTCATTTAGCAGACATTTATTGAGCAGATATTATGTATCTGTCACTCTACTAGAAATACAAAGAATAACTGAAATTTAGCTACTATACCAGAAGAATTTATCATCTCATGGGGCTGACACATGGTTGCGACAGGGTGCCATGACAGAGTTCTGCACTGTGTGCCGTTTATGGAGTGAGGGGTGACTCCTAGTCCTGACCAGGAATCAGCAAAGTTTTCTAGAGGACGAGAAGACATCCCTTGGAATGGAGTCCCAAGAGGCCATTAGAAGTTAGCCAGTGAAACAGGGGAGTGTAACCTTTTTGTTTTCTTTGCCCCATTTTTAGCTCATGCCATATCGTAGGATTTCTGATTTAAGCAATATCTTTGTAAACTAACTGATAAAGTATACATAAATAAAATACTAGAGAGTTAGGACTTTATCTTAAAGGATATGGAATCATTAAAAATTTTAGGCGGACAAGAGATAGACCTGACAGAACCACAGCTTTAAAGCTCACCCTGACCCAAGTCTGGAGAATGGACTAGAGGCAGAGCAAGCATAGCTTGCAAATGCCACTCAGAGATGTTGAAGTAAGAGAAGTACAGTGTGGTTGGGTTGGAGAGAGTTTTAAGGAGAAAGAATCAACCATGTTTGACGACCAAAAAGGAGGAAGGGAGGAGGAATCAGAATGACTATGGATTGGGCTAATCCTACTTTATCTTTTAAAAAGTCTGAACTTGCTTTTGCTCTTTTTTAAAAAATTGTGGTACAATGTATGTAATATAAATTCACCATTTTAACCATTTTAAAATATACATTTCAATGGCATTGAGTGTATTGACAGTGTGTACAACCATCAAACTATTCATCTCCAGAACTTTTTTCATCATCCCAAATTGAAACTCTGTCCCCATTAAACTGTGACTCCCCATTCTACCTCTTCTTGTTGTCCTCCCCCCCCCCCATCAACACTAGCCTTCTTTCTTTTGATATTCTTTTTTCAGTGAAATTAGGGATGGAGATTTCTATACAGTGTAGTTGCTAAAGCATTGATTTTGTTTTTATTTTTATTAAAGATTTTATTGAGAGAGGGAAAGACAGAGACAGTGATAGAGATAGCAAGAGAGAGCACAAGCAGGAAGGAAAGGGATCACAGAGGGAGAGGGAGAAGCAGACTCACCACCAAGCAGGGAGCCTGACATGGGGCTCGATCCCAGGACCCGGGGATCATGACCTGAGCAGAAGCAGATGCTTAACTGACTAAGCCACCCAGGCATCCCTAGAGCATTGATTTTATTGAGAAGAAAGAAGCTTTTAGTTTTTTATACTCCTTGATGCTTTTCCCTTATATATTGAAAGATGACAAAGCTAATTTAATGTTTTGACTTAACAAAATGTCAAATTATTATAGGTGGTTGAAAATATACAATCTATTTTATCAGCTCTCATTACATTTTTAGAGTTATTTCAATATTTTCCCTAACCTATGACCTAAACATGAATTAAAAGTTACTGATACATGAAATACAATTTTGGTTCTAACCATTGTTAAACATAAAATACCCTTATTTTGGTGGGTATTGGGTGGCTTAATTGGTTAAGCGTCCAACTCTTGATTTCAGCTCAGGTCATGACCTCAGGGTTATAAGATTGAGCCCCGCGTTAGGCTCTGGCTCAGTTGGAGTCTACCTGACATTCTCTCACCCTCTCCCTCAGCCCCTACCTGTGTGCCTGCATGTGCACACACATGTGCGGGCATCTGTATGCTTTGTGTTTTCTGTAATGTTAACGGTAATGTTTACTGCAGTGTTCACTATGACATCGTGATTTTATATAACTTATTTTCTTTAAGATTAGAAAATACAGGGGCGCCTGGATGGCTCAGTTGGTTGAGCATCTGCCTTTCGTTCAGGTCAGGATTTCATTGTCCTAGGATCGGGCCTCCCATTGGTCTTCCTGCTCTGAGGGGAGCCTGCTTCTCCCTCTCTCTGCCCCTCTGCCCTGCTTGCCTCTTTCTTTGCTCTATCTCAAATAAATAGATACAATCTTAAAAAAAAAAAAGATTAGAAAAATACATTTACTTAAATATCAGGTATCTGCTATAGTAACTAAGAAATAAGCAAATTTTCATCCTTTTATATTTTGCGTAAACCATGCTAAAAGCAATAAAAATTTAAGAACACTGTTGACAGAGTGTCAGAAATTAAATGTTGAGTTTTAAATTTTTGTTTAATGAAAACATATTAATGTGATTAAGAACTACTATAGTATATAAAGGATTCTTGACAATGTATCCTGTAAATATTTTGCTACTTTGTAGACTTGAAGCAGAAATAAAAGAGGCACAATTGAAAGCAAAGGAAGAAATGATGCAAGGAATCCAAATTGCAAAAGAAATGGCTCAGCAAGAGCTGTCTTCTCAAAAAGCTGCGTATGAAAGCAAAATAAAAGCACTAGAAGCAGAACTGGTAAAAGGCAGAATTGTTTTTTTTCCTTCCCTGCTCGTGCACCCTAAGTAATGTATTGCCTGTAAAACTGAGTATATCCCTAGAAGGAAACTGGGGGAATATCAAAGATCAGAGAGTCAAAGCCAAGTGAGTCTTGGCCTCCTTTAATTTCACTTTAGAAAGCAAGTGAGTTGTAGACAAATAGGTGTTGGAAGAAGAAGAAAAATAGAGAAGCTTCTGTCATCCACCTACTTGAGCCCTTGGCTCTGTCTGTGGTTTCCTGGTCATCTTGCATTCCCACAACCCATTTTAGAGGAGAGTGCTCTAGAAGGTTTGACTAGTGATGCTTATTTTGAGTTAGATTAGTCAAGCTTAATGAGGTAAAAAAACTACAGGGCAACTTTTCTATTGATGAGTCTATTTCTTATACATTGATGAAAGAAATGAACTCTTGTACATTTTTAATATTGTTTTTGAAAAAACGTTGTGCGTTTTTGCCCGTTATTTTTTATTATTGTTCTTTAAAGAAAGAAGAAGCTCAAAGGAAGAAAATGCAGGAAATAAATAACCAAAAGGCTAATGACAAAATTGAGGAATTAGAAAAGGCAAAACAGCGACTTGAACAGGAAATCTATGTCAACAAAAAGCGATTAGAAATGGAGACTTTGGCTACAAAACAGGTAATTTCATTTTGTAAATAGTTGGCTCTATTCTGAGCAACAGCTGGATTTTTCTTTTTCTTTCTTTCTTTTTTTTTTTGTAAGAACTTACGAGGAGAAAGCTGGCTGAATCTGGGTCTCCTGATGAGAAGGGCCCTACTTCTTCTTGTTTTGTTTTGTTTTTTTTTCTTCTTTTGGGTGGGTTGAGATCATTTGATTTGATTTGATTTTTTTTTTTTTTTTTAATGAGAAGGGCTCTTCTTGCCTGAAAGCCTACAACCTGGTAATGCTCACAGCTCTACTCGGACATCATCACACAAACATTTTGAAAGGGACAGAGCTCTTATTTTGAGCTGGCTCCATTACAGTTTTCCCTTTTTATGCCTCCACAACTGTCCTGTGATCCTTCAGGCCAAATAATGTAAATGAATGAAATCATGCTAGAGCATAATTGTAGAAGGAAGAAAGGCACAGCTCTCGTACTGGGTCTCATCCTCATGTCAGAATGAAGCATTATCCATTCATAGAAAGTGTGGCCAGCAGGCTACTTGCCTGAGTGACTCCTAAGAGAACTTAAAATAGGGCGTTCATTACCCCAGTCATATGAGCTCAGGCCCTGAAACTTTTGTCATCTCAGTAAGGGCAGAGACATCTTTCAGGATCTGACTCACATTAATCAAGTTCCAAAGACTGAACTGTCAGTATTTTAATATCTTCAGTTACCTTTTTATCAACATTTTTGGGTATTCATTCTCCTTATATTAGCGGTCGTTAAAGTATGGTCTTTAGTCCAGCAACATCAGCATTACTGTCAGAAGTGCGGTTTTAGGCCCCAGAACTCCTAAATCAGAAACTCTGGAAGTAGGGCCCAGATCTATTTAACAAGTCTTGCATGGGATTTTGATAAATACTAAAGTTTGAGCAGCACTGTTTTCATCTCCTCTTTGATTCCTTGTATCTTAACCTCAAAGTTTTATCCTCGAGTAACAATTTCATTTTTCTTTTTTCCAAGTTTTATAGTAAGAGTGTGGGTAGAAGAAAATTCCTCTAGTAACCCCAAAGTTCTGATACTATAATATGGTCATAATATGTAGCTAGTCAATTCTAGGACACAAAGTAGCTAGTGGACCACCTGAGGGAGTTTTAGAAGAAAAAACAGAGCTGTTTAAATCTTGAAAACAGTAGTAATTACTGGGTTGTTATAAGGTCTATTTGTGGCAAATAAGGTTTTTGTGGTATCTTTTAAACTTAACTTTATTTGGTCAACAAATGTTCTTGAATGTGGGCTCTTTTGAGCAGTTTTTTCTCTCTCCTTTTTTTTTTCATAAAGGTCTTTTTTTTTTTTTTTTTTACTTCCTATCAAGGGGAAGAATAAGATTGATTTATGTCATCAAAAATTCCTGATGACTTTGTTATGGGATCAAATTTAATAAAGATATTTTATAAATTGATTTTTAAAGAAAGGCTTTTTATACTTAGTGAAACATGTAAAATTTGTATGCTTAATAAAATGCATACTATGAAATGAGGTTTAATTATACTGTGTTACCATTATCAATTATAATTTCTCTCTTTGTATATTTTCATGTATGGGTCTCTGTGAATGAATATCAATTAGGCTTTAGAAGACCACAGCATCCGCCATGCAAGAATTCTAGAAGCTTTAGAAACTGAGAAGCAGAAAATAGCTAAAGAAGTACAAATACTGCAGCAAAATCAAAATAATAGAGATAAAACTTTTTTAAGTGAGTATATGATGATTTTAGCAGAAATTTGCTAAAGTTATATATGTTATTTCATATGATACAATTACTAAAATGTTAGAGTTGGTTGCCTTTGTATATTAAAAATGGTTTATTCTGGATGTTGCTGACCTTTTTGCATCTAAATAAATTTGTATGCATGATTGTTTCAGAATATTCAGTTTTTAGAATATTTTAGTTACATAAGCAAATAGTAAAATTTCAAGTGTTGCTTTAATGTGTAACATGTTTTTTAAAATGCAATCTTATGGGGCGCCTGGGTGGCACAGCGGTTAAGCGCCTGCCTTCGGCTCAGGGCGTGATCCCGGCGATCTGGGATCGAGCCCCACATCAGGCTCTTCTGCTATGAGCCTGCTTCTTCCTCTCCCACTCCCCCTGCTTGTGTTCCCTCTCTCACTGGCTGTCTCTATCTCTGTCAAATAAATAAAATCTTTAAAAAAAATAAAAATAAAAAAAAAATAAAATGCAATCTTATGCTCATTTTTTTAGGTCTTACGTCTAGGTTGGACTAAGTCATTAGGTACTTCATCTTCTTTTTCTCTTGGATGCTATTTTCTACATTGCTGTATAGAACATGACATGTATTTATTTATTTATTTATAGATTTTATTAATTTATTTGACAGAGAGAGAGACAGCCAGCGAGAGAGGGAACACAAGCAGGGACAGCGGGAGAGGAAGAAGCAGGCTCCCGGCAGAGCAGGGAACCCCATGTGGGGCTCGATCCCAGGACCCTGGGATCACACTTGATTCGAAGGCAGACGCTTAACGACTGAGCCACCCAGTCACCCCTAGAACATGACATGTTTTTAATGACTTTTTCTTATGGAAAATTTCAAATAAACTATAAAAGTAGAGAGATTAGTACAACAGACTCTTATATACTTATCATCCAACTTCAGCCATTTCTAACGCATGTTCCGTCTTGTTCTGGCTGTACTCAGCCCCCTTGCCTCCCTGGACTGCTGTGAAGTAACTCCGAGACATCGTATCATTTGATCTGTAAATACTTCACTATGTATCTCTGTATTAGATAAGGACTCTCTATTTCTCTCTCTGCCACTCTTTAAGCATAACCATGATATTGTTATCAAACCTAAAAATATTAATAATAATTTCTTACACTCATCAGATTTTTAGTCTACATTCATATTTCCTGAATTGTGTCAAATTTTTTTTCTATCTTATTTGTTTGAATCAGGGTAACAACATGATTCGCACATTGTGTTTGGTAGATATGCCTTGTTAAGTCTTATTTTATTTTAATTATTATTATTTTTAAAGATTTATTTATTTTTTTTAGAGAGAGAGGGAGAGAGAGTGCCTGTGTGAGTGGGGGCAGGGGGTGGGGTAGACGGAGAAAGAGAATCTCAAGCAGACTCCGAGCTGAACACAGAGCCTGACCTATGACTAGATCTCAGGACCCTGAGATCACAACCTGAGTTGAAATCAAGAGTCAGACATGCTCAATTGACTGAGTCACCCAGGGGCCCCTAAGTCTCTTTTATTTATATTTATTTTTCATTTTTATTAAGTAGACTGCATGTCCAATGTGGGGCTTGAACTCACAACCCTGAGATTGAGAGTCACATGCTCTACCTACTGAGACAGCAAGGTGCCCCCATTAAAAAAAAATAAAAGATTGATTGATTGATTGATTGATTTTAGAGCAAGAGCACACGTGGGTGGGGGGAGGGGCAGGGGGAGAAAATGCCCAGGCTGACTCCCTGCTGAGAGCAGAGCCCAAAGCACAGATCCCATGACCCATGAGATCACAACCTGAGGCAAAACCAAGAGTGGGATCCTTAATGGACTGAGCCACCCAGGTGCCTCTTTTTAAGTCTCTTAATCTGTAAATTTGCTTTTCTTTTCTCTCTCTTTCCTCTTGTAATATGCTTATTAAAGAAATCAGATTATTTATCCTGTGGTTTCCCAAATTCTGGATCTTGCTTTTGTATCTCCATGGTGTTGCTCAACAGATTCCTCGGCCCCTATATTCCCCCAAGATGGCAGCCATTTCTTCAGGCCTGTCAGATTCAGATTCAATTTTTTAGCAAGGATACTTGGTAGTTGCATTGTATACTTTCTATAACTTCTCTTTTCAAATAAATCTGAAACTATTAATGCTTGTTATATCTGTTATAAGAGGTAAATAAATACATTTATTAATACATCTTTTTATTCTTCTTAGAGCCTAAAAAGGGGACCAAACAATGAATACTTGATTTTTTTACCGTGTGTATAATGAATTTTTCCCTTTCAAAAAAGTGTTCTAATGGATGATTGGTGATAAGTTTGATATAGAAAATATTTATGATAAAATAATAAAATCTTAATTTTAAATTAGGAAAATGGAATTATGGCCTAAATTATTTCCCTTTTTTGTTTTGATATTCTGAAATATATGTTTGTTTGTTTGTTTGGTTTTTCAGGCAAAATAAAAAAGGATTGTGGTTCTATATAAGTAAGGCTGTAGTATGCTTTACCCAATACTTTAAACAAATTAGATATTAAGAAAAATTAAAAAATTTTTAAAAATTAAATTAAATTAGGAAAAATTAAATTAAATTAAGAAAAAATAAATCAGAAAAAGACTTTAAAGATTTTAGAAGACAAAGCATTTTCTTTGGCATTTCCTCTCTTACAAAATCCTTTATCAACTTTCTATATCATTTTCAGTCTTTTGCTGTGTCTCCACAGGTGAAAGACATCATTTTCTATGAAGAATATTTTATTTCAGGCTTGAGGAAAAGTTACTCAAATATTGCCCTTATTTTCTGCAATAGTTAAAACCATTTATTTAAAATCAGTATTTTTTTTTTCAGGAGTTGTTCTGCCTAGTGATATAAGTCAGGGCTCATATATGTTTTTTGAATCTTCTCTGTGTGTTTTCTACTAGTTCAGACCAATTGGAGCTCCATGAAGCTCTCAATGATGATTCAAGAAGCCAATGCCATCAGCAGCAAATTTAAAAAATGTTATGTTTTTGGCAGGTGAGCAATTTTTTAGCCTAATTATAAAGTAATTCTTTGTTTTAAACTAACTGACCTTCATATGATTACTTTCTAAATTTAGTTTCTGCAAAGACATAGTATCTATATCGCCTGTCTAGGAGAGAATAGTATCAGAATTCCCAGTGTCACATTTGGACTCCCCTTTCACAGCTCACTCTGGAGTAAAAGACTTTCAACAATTAACATACCATACTAACTATATTAAGGATGTTTATAAAATGTACTTATTTTATAAGCAGAATAATTTTAGGTGTTTTAGGAATTTACTAATCTTTTGAGTTGCAAACTTACTAGTATTACATGTTCGGAAAGAAATATACCTAATTAGAATTTGATTTTTAAAATTTTATATAAGAAGCTATTTTTATATAGTATATATTAGACATGATTTTTTACTGTAATAAAAATGCTTAACATTGGAAAGAATTAGTGGACCGAATTTTTATGAAAGTTATTTTAATTCAGAAAACTCTTATAAATGGGTATGTGTGTTTTAGGATAAGCATTTTTCTTTGGTTTTTCTTTCAGACATGATGTATCAGATAAAGGAAGTGGTTCTGACACTTCTGTTCGGGTTCGTAACCTACAACTAGGGATCTCAACTTTCTGGAGTCTGGAAAAGTTTGAATCTAAGCTTGCAGCAATGAAAGAACTTTACGAGGTTTGGAATATTATTAAAATCTATAAATTTTTGAAATAAAAAAATGTGCAAGTGATGTGTTCTTAGTAAAGAAAATTTGGCAAATAAAGGAAAAGGCGATTTATATTATCCAAACCAACCAATATTAACAATTATGTATGTTTACTTTACTTTTGCCTGTAGATGGGGTTTTATCAATTTATTTTAATATAGTTATACGTGTAATAGAGAAACTTAGTGCTAAATCTGTTCCCAGTTATAATTGTGTGTTTTCAAAATTTTACATTTAAGCTTAAGAGAAGAAGAAATTTGATAGACATAAAGCACTTTACATCATTTGTAATTATCTTCAATACCTATACTGTACATTTTTACCTAATTACATTTCCCAAAAAGCTGTGCTTTTTGGTGTTACCAATTGTTTTCTATTTTAATAGAACTAAAAATATCCCTGCACATATTGGTTTTTAATATCTAATTTCCTTGTTTTCTCTTTTCTAAAATGGTACCCCAAAATATAATTTTTTAATTACATTTTGATGCTCAATAACAATCACTTGTCGGAAATATTGCCATTTACCAATGCTACCAGTTTGTTTTAATTTATGTTATTAATACTTAGTGAATCTGAGGATTTGACTCTTTGTTTCCTTATAGGTAAAGTATGTGCTCATGTTCTTTGAATTTTACTCACACATTTGAAATATGGGTAATGAACTAATATGTCTATAAAAGTTCTAACATATCTTGATAGTAAACCTTTATTTTATATTTATAATAATTTTTTTCCCAATTACATTGACTTTTTTCTTGGTTTTATTTTGTTATATAGACATTTTAAATCTGGTGTATTTGAATCTATCTATTAATCTGGAGATGCTGCTACTGAAATATTGTCCGTTTCTCTGTTTACTTTTAATTTTTTGTAAACATTTGTTATAGTATATTGTGAGAGGTATGGATGTAAAGGTAATTTTTCCTCCATATGATTATCTTAGTATCCCTAAAGCATTTAATAAATAGGTGCAATAGGTATTAAATTGTTGCTACCATTTGTTAAATATCTCACCTTTAAATAATGTGACTCTATATGGAATTATATTCTGTACTACTTAGATAATAACAGTAATGGAGATATTATATGTAAAAACTTACAGGATGCTGCCAAATTATATCCATAATGTTTGATTCGTGTAATGGAAAAATGAAAAAAAACTAAATCGTTAATCTAGAAAATAACAAAATAAAACAAAGGAAAGCAAATGAAGGAATGATTACAAATTAAAGCAATAATTAATAAATTAGAAATTAAACTCAAGCTCTGGTTCTTTAAAAAGATGAAACATATGATTTTCAGAATGGGCAATGGCATTTATACAAAGATAACAAGAGCATTTAAAAATTATTTTACATGTAAAACTTTACACTAATAAATTTGATAATTTTCTAGAGAAAAAAGACTTTCTAGAAAAAGATCAATTATGAAAGTTAACCTAATGGGTGAATAACCATGCGATAAATTGAAAAGTTTGTCAACAAATTGGTCTTAACAAGAAAAAAAAAAAAACTGTAAAGGAAAGGTGCCTGGTCCTAATCAGTTTTATGGGGAAACTTTTTTAAACCACCAAAGAACAGAGGTGCCTGGCTGGCTCAGTCGGTAGAGCATGAGACGATTGATCTCAGGGTCGAGTTCAAGCCCCATTTTGGGTGTAGAACTTACTTAAAATAAATAAATAAATAAAAAAGAACAGATAAATATGATTGTGTTTCAACTCTTCTGGCACATAGCAAAGGATAGAAAGTGTCATAGTTATGATGCTAGAATAACCGATTAAAATTAAACCAAACAAAACCCACAAAAACTGAAAAGATGATTCAGAAGAAAATTACAAACTAATAACCTTCATATGAACATAGCTATAAAAATCCTGAAAAAAATGTCAGTAAATCGGGGTGCCTGGGTGGTACAGTTGGTGAAGCATCCAACTCTCTGTTTTGGCTCAGCTCCTGATCTCAAGGTTGTGAGATCAAGCTCTGCTCTCAGCAGAGTCTGCTTAGGATTCTCTCTCCCTCTCTCTTTGCCCCTCCCCCCTGCATGTTCTCTCTCTCTCTCTCTCTCTCTCTCTCTTTCTCTCTCTCTCACCAATAAATACATAAATCTTTAAAAAAAAAAGTTAGTAAATCAAACCCAAAGGTATACTCAAAGAATACTTATACCATGATCAAGTAGGGTTAATTCCAAGAATGCAAGGTATATTATTCATAACAGGAAATCCAAAAGACTGAAAGGAACTCACATTGTTTATCTCTAAACGATGGGTTTGTCAGTGATTACATTTTTGTATGTTTATACATATTAATAATTTCCAAATTTCCTACAATGAATGTGGATTGCTTTTGTAATTAGAGCACAAAAAAACTGTATTGAAGTCATTTGATCATTCTTGCCTTGTCATATACATTAAAATGTATATTTCAACTGTTGATGAAATAGTCTTTGATTATTTTTCTATATAATTATACTATTTCTGGATCAAGCTCTCTCTATATATAGTATTTTGCTTGAACTTTAATTAATATTACTTTAAATACTTAAAAATTCAGATTATTATCATGATTAATATATTCAACCAGGGAATGATTGAATCTTAATGTTGTCAGATTATTCTTTTATTTTTCTACTGAGGATTTATCTTTTTTTTTTTTTAAAGATTTTATTTATTTATTCGACAGAGAGAGAGACAGCTAGCGAGAGAGGGAACACAAGCAGGGGGAGTGGGAGTGGAAGAAGCAGGCTCCCAGTGGAGCAGAGAGCCCAATGCGGGGCTCTATCTCAGGACCCTGGGATCAGGCCCTGAGCTGAAGGCAGATACTTAATGACTAAGCCACCCAGGCACCCCAGGATTTATCCTTTTGGTTTTTACTGTCTTCTAAATCCCAAGTTTATGTTTTTGAATCATTTAATGATTTCTGTGCTTCCATTAGTAGAGCTCTTTCAATACAATTTCTAGCATCATGTGCTTGATTTTTTGTTTTGTCAGGAATGCAGTATTTTTAAGATTTATTTATTAGCGTGCAAGTGGGGGGAGGGGCACAGGGAGAAGGAGAGAGAGAATCCTCAAGCAGACTCCCTGCTGAACACAGAGCCCAGTGCAGGGCTCAATCCCAGGCCCCTGAGATCATGACCTGACCTGAAATGAAGAGTTGGACGCCTAACCGACTGAACCACCCAGGCACCCCAGTTGCTAAACATTTTTTAACCCAAATTAATAGAAACCATATATTTTATTTTTCTTAGAGCAATAACAGTAACAAGAGTGAAGATGTCTTTTGTGATCCTGAAGATGAATGGGAACCTGACATTACAAATGCACCAGTTTCTTCCTTTTCTAGAAGGAGGTAAAGACATTTTGTTATTGTTTTTTTTTTGTTATGGGTGTATGTATATGTATCATTTCCTTATTTTAAAAGAACTATCTATTGTCATAATGGATATGTCTGTGCAGGGAACCCAGTAATATAAGAGAAATAGTATGTTACTGATTAAATTACAGCACTTGGGGCATTAAATTGTTTATCAGTCAGTTAGAATAGGAACAAAAATGGTCAGCATCTCACCAGATAAGTCTTAAGAGCGACTTAGAATAGCATAAATTTAATTTCCTATAAAAATGAATAGTGTTTATTACTTTTAAATTACCTTTTTCAAGAACTTGGCATATTCTATGATATTTTATTGCAAGTTATAGAACTTTAAATGCTGTCAAGTTAGTTTGAGCACCACAGAAGAATAAATCAGGGTGATTGAGAACTTCTGTATATAATGCTGCTTATTAACTAAAAGCAGAAAAGACTTCCACGGTGAATAGATGCTTTTCAAGGAAAGACTAGTTCTGTTTAGACGTCAGATGCTTAGATAACAGAGGGGCAGAATGGTATAATAGAAAGGCCTTGGTCTTGGAACCAATTTAGCTGCTTAGTTTGGTTTTTAAACAAAGACTTCTTTTTAAATAAATACTTCTTCATTTGGTTTTGAAACAAGACTACTGTCTGCTATGTCTTGAGGATACAAAGATGAATAAAAAATACTCTCTGTCCTCAAATACCAGGAATTGAAGAAACTAGAAGAACAGTTGATAGAGACCCAAAATTGGGTCAGGCAGAAGGACTGGAGAGGGAAGTCCGGTTTTATACATATTCAAGAAGAAGAATCAATAAGGACTTGGTTAGCTGTGGGGTTGAGGGTGATAAAGGACTTGGGGGGGGGTGAATCCCAGTCTAACAAGGGTGAGTGGCTGAAGGAAGGTGGTGTTCCCTGAGGCGGAGGGTCAGATGAGTTTATTTTTGAACATGATGAGTTTGAGATACCCAGGGAGCATCCAAGTGTATATGTTCACGTCTAGAACTTGGGAGGAGGGATTTGGGAATTTTCAGGATGTAAGAGTCGGTGGCATTCGTCCATCCAACAGAACCATCATCATTGTCAAGAACACTGACCGAGTGCATGCTAAGTATTATTTCATGTAGTTCTTACAGAACAATGAGGTTAGTGCTGTCGTTACCCACCTTTTACAGATGAAGAGGCTGGGGATTTAAAGAGGTTAAGTTGTCCAAACTCACAGAGCTGATAAAGGAAGAGCTGGCACTCAAATCCAGGTTTGAGTGACTCTAAAGGTCCTGATTTTCTTGACCGCTGTGCCATATTGCCTCTCTGTTGCATATGAAAGAACAGAATCTTCCTGGTTAAATCATTTTTTTTTCCACTTTATCATCTTCAGCTGCAGCTCAGAATCCATTTGGGTTTCCAGACCTTTTCAGGCCCTTCTTGATTTTGAACATGCTTATTTTAAACTCATTTATAAAATTTCAAAGAGATGGAACTACTTTAAAGAGACTTCTCCCTCCTATTACTTCTGTTCTATTTGCTACATGGTAACTAAGCTACAGTAAGAAACAGCCAAGAACTAATAACCAATACATGTTATCTTATATGTTATATACATAACAGCTGGGTATTTCAAGCTGAAAGAAATACAAAACATGTCCTTTAAACAAATTCTGAGTTCCTTGAGCATAGGATACATATCTGTATCCCCTACAATGTACTGTAATAAAAAAGTCACAGGCTCATGTCAGAGTCCTGGGTTCTAACTTTTTTTATTAAGTTTTTTATTTTAATTCCAGTACAGTTACCATACAGTATTGCATTAGTTTCCAATGTATAATTGAGTGAGTTATGCCGAGTGTAGCCATGGGCAAGTGACATCACATCTTTAGGCTTCAGTTTTCTATAAGATGGAGACAGTAATACATACCTATTCTAAAGACCCTGTTGCTAAGTTTAAGGGAGGTCATATATAAAAACAATTGCTTCTCCTGCTACTTCTACTATGACCACCATGGGATGATGATGATGTTGTGAAGTAATTGTAAAGATTAGAGATCAAGTATGTAGAACTCCAGGGGCGCCTGGGTGGCGCAGTTGTTAAGTGTCTGCCTACGGCTCAGGGCGTGATCCCGGCGTTATGGGATCGAGCCCCACATCAGGCTCCTCCGCTATGAGCCTGCTTCTTCCTCTCCCACTCCCCCTGCTTGTGTTCCCTCTCTAGCTGGCTGTCTCTATCTCTGTCAAATAAATAAATCTTTAAAAAAAAAAAAAAGTATGTAGAACTCCCACTACAGTGGATAGGTGTTGAATAAATGGCAACTCGTATTATTGGGTGCTTCTATATACTAAGTAAGATTAAATCTTGGAATATAGAGATAATAATATTTCCGATTTAATACCAATT
Organism: Ursus maritimus; assembly: GCF_017311325.1. Taxonomy (NCBI): domain Eukaryota; kingdom Metazoa; phylum Chordata; class Mammalia; order Carnivora; family Ursidae; genus Ursus; species Ursus maritimus. The sequence continues at coordinate 100,274,937 of NW_024424452.1, read as the reverse complement.
AACAGATAGTGATATCTTCAGGTGATTTTTCTTGAGGACTTCAAAACAGTGTTGGGTTCTCCAAAATGAGTTAAAGATGGCCCTCGGGGGAAATTGGACAGAAGGGTTTGGGGTACTTAAGCTAACCTGGAGTAACATAAGCCTCCCAAAAATTCAGACCAGAACTGCAAATTCATCAGAGGGTGATTTATAAATCCCTTTAGATTTTATAATACTGGTTTCTTATTATATTTTATTATAAACAGATACAAACTTGGTGTACTTAGAATTATGGGTCACAGTATTAGCATTAATAATTAATGAACATTAGTGAGTGATGGGATGAGTTATTTCACTCATGAAGGGGATTAAGAGTATACTTATCGTGATGAGCACTGAGCAATATATAGAATTGTTAAGTCACTATATTGTACACCTGAAACTAATATAACACACTATATGTTAATTATACTTGGATTTTAAAAATTAATTAAAAATAAATAAATAATGAGCATAAAAATGTTAGCTTATTAAAAGTTGGTGATTTACATCTTATTTTCTGCTAACTTCTAGGTTAATAACTAGGGAACGAACAGAAGTTTAAATTATTACCAAGAAATTAAAACTTCTTTTGATATTTTTTAGTATGTTAAAATTAGGTGTTTTCATTTGGTAGAGTTTTTTTTTTGAGAACTTCTATAATTTGAAAGTATATAGATATTTTTTAAATGAATTGCTCTTGGTCAGAGACATTGTATATGAAGTTTCAGCCTTGTAAGAATGTTTATGACAGAATTGCAAACTCTAAGAATGCCTGCAGGTAATGGAAACACTGACAGATTCTTAATTATGGAACCGCTACCGGGCAACGACACGCCCTAGCCGCTCTGCGATGAACTAGACTGGTTTGGCTGCCTATAAATTTTGAAACGTCCTGTGGACAGTTAAAAGTAAAATTTCCCCAGAGGTTAAGTAAACATTCTTTGAAAGGAATGTGACAAGCATTTTACTTGAGTTTAAACATTGTTTAACTGTGATAGTGTTAGAAGAATAGGATTCCTAGTTTAGACTTACTGTAATAATATACCCTTCCCTTTCATTCCTAAGTACAAAAACCTGTTAGCTTTGACAATTGATATTTCTTCTTCCTATTATCAGTCCTATTGGGA
>NW_024424452.1:100238789-100268789 GCF_017311325.1 Ursus maritimus | reverse complement strand
ATTAATAATTTTCTTAAAATTTGTCACGGGCTATTTGCCATTTCCAAAGCTCATGAGGAACAAGATGAAGAAAGTCAAGATAACTGTAAGCAACCTTACTGATTTTATTAACTTATGGGAATGATTATTTTCTGCACATTACGTTTTCTTTTGAATGACTGTCACCTTTCACATGCATTTTCTGACTATGCTAAAATGTTTTAATGGTGATCATATATGAGTTCTTTTATCTGGAGATTATTTCTTCCAGTAATTTTCCTCCTTCTTTCAAAGTGTTCTCTTCTGATCGAGCAACGCAGTCACTGACTATCCAGGTCACATGTGCTTTTGAGCAGCTCGTGGTGCTAATCAAACACTGGCTGAATGATATTGGGCCTTGTGCCAGCACAGCAAGACTTGAAGATGAATTGAGACAAGAGGTTAAAAAACTAGGAGGCTACTTACAGTTATTTTTGCAGGTAACTTGATTTGCTGATCATCATTTGAAGAATTCATTTGTTCATAAAGTATTTATTGACCTATTGTCTGCATCTTCCCCAAAATTTGATCTGTAGGATTTTCAGAAGTGATTTCTGTATTGCAATTCTGAAAATGTGGTTTTCTATAATTGTTTATTGTTTTATGGCCTCTGTGCCAGGCACTCAGAGTTCTCAGTGATTTACAAATATTAACTCATTTAATTCTTGTAACAACTTCAGAAGTGAGTACTGTTATTAATCACCATTTTATAAGTGAAGAAAGGGAGGTACAGGATATGTAGCCTATCCAATGTTACATACATAATCAGTAAGTGATAGAGTTAGGACTTGAACCCAGGCAGTCTTGGGCCCAGAGTTCATGCTCTTTACTACGTATTCTGTGCTAGTCCTCAATAATGGCTATGGGGAAGAAGGCAAAGTCTTGCTCTGGTTATGTATTGGGTTTCAGCTTATGCTGAATTAGTCACAAACCTGGTGATGTACAGGGAAGGAAAATAATTTTTTTTTCTGTTTACCTTATATCAAGCGAGATTAGACTTGGCTCTGAAGAAGAAATAAGCTGAAAGCTTACTCTCTGTCATATAAAATCTAGAAATAGGCATGGTGGCTCTGCTCCACTCCTTGAGATCCAAGCTCCTTTCAGTACATCCCTTTACCAAGCCTAAAGCATGGCCCTTTATTTCATGGTCCACCATAGTGGTAGAGCTCTGTCTGAGTTCAGTGTGGCAGAATGGAACAAGTGACAAAAAAGAGAAGGGACAAACTTCTTTTAAGCGAAGTTTCTGGAAATTTCCATATGACATTTCTCTCTAAATATTTTTGGCCAGAACTTCATCACATGACCATATCTAGCTACAAGTATTATTGGGAAATGTACTTTTTATTCTGGACAGCTATGTACCTAGTGGAAAGTCAAGGATTCTATTACTTCAGAAGAAGTGGGGAATTTGATATTGGATAATACCTAGTCATCCACCATTTCAGTGAAGTCCTCCGTAAGAATTCTTTGAATAGGGCACCTGGGTGGCTGAGTTGGTTAAGCATCCAGCTCTCGATTTCGGCTCAGGTCATGATCTCAGGGTCACGATGTCAAGCCTTGCTTCAGGCTCTGCGTTTAGTGTGGAGTCTCCTTTGGATTTTCTCTCTCGCTCTCCCTCTGCCCTTCCCCTGCTTGTGCATGCATGCACTCTTTAAATAAATAAAATATATATATATTTTAAAGATTTTATTTATTTATTTGACAGAGAAACAGCCAGCGAGAGAGGGAACACAAGCAGGGGGAGTGGGAGAGGAAGAAGCAGGCTCCCAGCAGAGGAACCCGATCGGGGGCTCGATCCCAGAACGCCGGGATCACGCCCTGAGCTGAAGGCAGACGCTTAACGACTGAGCCACCCAGGCGCCCCTAAATAAATAAAATCTTAAAAAAAAAAATTCCTTGAATATATGAGGGGAGCAGATATGAAAATACCAAAAGGGATAGGTCTCATTTTTTAAAATGGGTGACTTGGTTTCATAACGAAATGTTCCAGAATGTTTGAACAAATCTCATGTTTTTGTGCCCACCGAGAGACTTTCTACACTGTATTATTGTAGTAGAGGTTAGTTGTATCAAAACCTCCTGAGTGGGCTATTTACTTGATAGGCTTTGGAAATGTTTGTTTGGTTGAGTAATCTAGTCAAATTGAAATCAAATGTTTATTTTTTATTGTCCCTTATTCTTCCCTAGGAGGTCTTTCTGGGTCTGCCCTGACTCGGTTAGGCATTTCTCTTGTTTTTCTGATAACCCTGTACTTCACCTATCTTTTAATATAACATATTTATAAGCCTACACACCTCAATGGGCAGTAAGCTTTGGGCAGTTAGAGGGGCTTAGGTGTCCTTTTTAACAAGGACTCATCATATGATAGACGCTCGGTTGGATACTTGTTATTGGGTTAATTATAAGTTCATACTGGATGAAGGATCACTTTGGACATAAGCAGTGAGGAAGCAGAATGACCCTAGGACAGAGAGGTGGGCTGCAAACAGGTATGGGTGAAGGGATAGATGAAGGAAATGCTCTGATAGCTTAGAGCCATGAAAATGAGAGGGAAGGCTGACCAGAGAGCAAAGCTGGGAAGCCAAAACTGAGGGTCCGACTTATGCTTGAGCCTCGAGAAGGAAGCTAGTTGAAGGGTTATGGTGGAAAAGAGAATATGAGATATACTTAGTTGGCTCTTAGGTTTCAGAGGCAGTTCAGGAACAGAAAAAACCCCAAAACCCACCGTTGGCATTTAGAAATCCAGTGTTTGAACCCATGCTAAATTAGTTCTATGTCCTTTGGCAAATTGCTTAGCTTTTTAAGTCTCCCCGTTTTCTCACTGGGAAAATAACAATAACAGTGCCTATCTGGCAAGGTTACTATGAGGATCAGATGGGCGGACGTTATAAGAAAGTACCTATTAGTGTAACTGGTATGCAGTTTCTTTCCTTCTTTTCATTCTCTAGGAAGAACACTTTGAACTTAACTTAGGGGTTGCAACCTATAGCCCTATGGGAAATGCTTTATGTAAGGAGTCCAGGATGGAGAGAACAGGTGACTTGAAAGGGAGATTAGACCAAGCACAGGAGAGACTTACGTTAAACTGGCAAAACTGAATTTAGTGACTACACTTCCTACCTAAGTGTGGTTTGAGAATTCTTACCTTTGTAGCAGTATTACAAGCATGGTCCAGAAAGCAAGCGAAGAGACGTGTTCTGAAGAATCACTACAGTTGGCAGGTAACAGAAAGAAAAGCTCGGGGGGCACCTCCACATTCCTCTTGGGTGTGTGTCCTCCGGTGTGAAGCCTTTTGTTTGAAGAGTGGTTTTTCTCCCTTTCGCTTCCCTTTCCTTTTCCTTCTCCCCTAATGAGAGAAAGTATCTTTATCAACCATCTGTCAGATGGCTACTAGGACAGGAAAAGTTCAAAGGCAAAAAAGAACCACCATTTTGTTCCCTTTTTTGGTGTGGGGGGTTTCACTTACCGCTTCTCTCTTCTATCAAGTCAACTGCATATTTGTCTTATGTCTCCTATTAGCGTGTAAGGTCTTTGAGGGTAGAGGCTGTATCTTAGTCGTTTTATCATCGCTAGTAGCTAGAGGATTGCGTGTTTTCTGATTCCGACTGAGACTCTTACAAAGCGTAGTCACTATATCAATGAATGCAGAATTTGTTTTCTTCAAATTGCTTTTCTTGTCTTCTCTTTACTTCTGTTTGTAATCTCATGTATCCATTTTTGTTTTATAGGGATGTTGTTCAGATATCTCATCAATGGTAAAAGAGGCTCAAAAGAAAATAATCCAAATTGTACAACAAGCCGTAAAGTATGTGGGACAGTTAGCAATTCTTAAAGGGGGCAAGCTGCATTTTCTGGAAAATAGTAGCAACAAGGCTGCCAGTGTTCAGGTAATTTGGTAGTATTAGTTTTGAAAGACTTCATTTGAGGCAACAGTAGACTTCTGATAATAGTATCATGAAACATGATAAGTTGTTTTTATTTTAAGATAGTTCATACTTTTTATAGTTTAGCAACATGATTTAAAACTGTTTCAATCTAAGTTGGTTAAATGTACTGGATATTTCTGGAATCCTCACTTTGCCTTTTGGATCTTTGCTTTGATGATAGGTACCTACTCTGGAGGGTTTGCTCAGCCAATCAACACATGAAGAACTCTATAATTCTAGAAAATTTGTATTTGCTTCCTTTAAGTATTCATGCCATTGAAAACATAGTATTATATTCGAATGTTACTGTGTTCTAGCTACGCAGTGTCTTGTCTAAGATGACATTCTTTTTTTTTTTTTAATTTAAATTTTATTTAGTTACCATATGGTGCAATATTGGTTTCTGGAGTAGAACTCAGTGGTTCATTACTTACCTACAACACCCAGTGTTCATCACAACAAGCACTCTCCTTAATACCCATCACCCATCTAGCCCATCCCCCACCCACCTCCCTCAGACAGACATTCTTTATTATGTGTTATGTGTGGAATGCTAAATTACAGATTTGCTGCTTTTCTTATAGACTGTTCTTATTCCAGCTTTAATTGAATTTAATAAACTTGGAACTTACTATAGTCCTAAAATAAGCAGAAAATATAGCTTAATTGTTTTATAATTTTTTAAAATATAAAACCTGAGTTTTCCAGTTAATGCTTAAAAACTTTTTCTAGGAGGATTTCATGGATGCTCTTTGTGATGGTGTAGGCTTAGGAATGAAGATTCTCTTAGATGCTGGACTGGAAAAAGCAAAAGAACTTCGGCATGAACTCTTAAGGCAGTGTACCCAAAATGAGGTAAGAGGAATAAAAGAACATTCTGTATAATACCAGATGTTCTATAAACTTGATTTTTAGAAAATAGTTTAATTCAACTAAATTGGATTCTTATACATTTATGTGTTTTGATTTGTGTTGAATTATTATTTTTTTATTGAAAAGGCTAATGTGATCATTATGTCATGGTGATATTTCCCCAAGTTGCTCTGAGTTAACTGTGGCCTCTGGTGTGTACTTTCGCTAGACCCTGTCAGTTACTGTCTGTGAACGGTCTGTGGGTAAACTCCGGAGCAGAGTGGAGTGTGGCAGTGACATCTAGTGTTCACTTTCTGCTTGTCCATTTCTTCCTGATCTTTCTTTAGGTCTCTCTTTTTTCCACTAAAGAATAGAAACTACCATTTATTGATCCGATATTCTAAACTAAATATTTTGCCAGAGGCGTTCGCATCTGTCATTTTATATCAAGATACAGAATCAATGAAGATTTGAGTGACTTCCAAAAATATGCTTCCTCCCCACCTCCTCCAGCTAACTAACATTAAAGCATAAAACCAGTTGCTGTCTTTGAGGTGGCACTGTGATTAACGCCTATCTCTGTCGTTTTTCAGCGATCGTTTATCAAGTCGATGCTTTGTTTCTTCACCTGTCATGTGTAATAATACTTACGTCCTAGGTTGCGAGTCATTTATTTATTAAATAATCTCCCAGTACAATTATGGGACTAGGTGTTCTACGTAGAATAGTGGTGAACCTCACCACTTTGCGAGGGAGGAATTACTTGTGTTCTTACACGTTTCATAAGGAGCTGGAGGACCTTGTCCAGTCGTCCTGAGCCAGGGTTTTATATTCTCCCTACTTGACTCTGAAACTCAGCATGCTACAAAAATAAGGTTTGTAAATCATTGTTCATGCAAATTAAGTTCTTTATTGAGAGTTATTATTAGTAAACTGGGGACTCAGAAGATAAGTTCCATCTTTATGGCAGCAAGTCTCAGAGCCCTGTCTGTTCTAGAATCTTGTTGTACCAACTTCTTGTTAAAACCGTCTCTGCCCGTTGCCTTTCTTTTTCTGGAGTCCGTCCGCTGGGATGGAGCTACCTGGGATGTTGTTTTTGCGGGGCTCATCCCCACTAGGATGGGTACTTGTTTCCGTACATACCAATTGATCTAGGAAAGTCAGTCCGGTAAAGACTGTTAGTTTCCACCCCTCTGACTTGTTTCCAGGAAGGCATCGAGTAAGTTAGATTTTTTTTTTCCTCTTAGAAAAACCTCTCCATTAATGTGTGTCCAGCTTCCTCATCGGGGGGACGTCTTCCATGTAAGCCAGAGGGGATCTCCATCCCTTTCCTCAGACGAAAGGGCTGCATGGGTTAATCTCTACCCAAACTGGCTCAGAACTGGAGAAAACACTGAACATTAAATTGCTCTCCCACTTCCTGTGTGGCCTTGAGCTGCTTGCCTGGGCCCCCTCGTTGCGTTTAAAAAGCGAGGATGATCACGCGCGCTTTGTAAGATTGTTCCGAGGATTCTGCGAACCTGAGGACAGTGGACCGGAAAATGCTACCACATTGCCTGGCAGATCTTAGCTGCCTCGGCTTGCTTGCTCTTGCTCTCTCTGTATGTTTGCCTTTCTCGCTTTGTGTTATATTGTTTTTAAAATAAAAACGCATTCAAAAGGAGCTCATTTTGTCATTAAATCAAGATACGTGGGTCTAGTCCTGTTCCAGGAGACGGGAGGCTGATTTCAGTTCTGTAATGCCGCTTCGAAGACCGCGGACCCTTCCTGCCCGCTGCTGACATCTCCAGCTTGGTTGTGTCCAGCGGCAGCACCGCTTATGCCTAAACACTCTCTGTCGCTGTTTGCCAAGTAGAATTTCCGCCGGCAGTGAGCGCGAGAGGGGATAGAATCACTTAATGAAAAGGAGGTGAAGTAACGCATGCGAATGCGCTTGGTAAGCAGTAAAGCAGGGTGCAGATGTCAGCCTGGCTGCTGTTTGGAGGAAATAAGCAGCAGAAGGGCCAGGCCCATCTTGCATAAAATTCATATTACTGGCATTTTCATGCAGACCTCTCCCTCCCTTCCTCTCATTTTCTTTCTCTCATGTTCTGTATGCCACAGCTGTATAATCACGGTGGAATTTTTAGCTCATCGTATTCATTTAAGTTAAAACTCAAGAACCTATGGAAGGAAAACAAAGAATCTGAAGAAATAGAAAATGGGTTCAAACAGAAGGCATTGGAGTTATAATTGTGAATCTGGAGCCAGGGGAAAAAAAAGAATTTGTGTGTTCCTTTTTTTTTAACCACAGAGAGGAAATTTAAGTTAGACTTAGGAAGAGCTGTGTGGGTAAAGCCAATTCAATTATTTTTTTTTAATGTTTTTTTAGTATGTTAGTCACCATACAGTACATCCCCGGTTTCCTATGTAAAGTTCCATGATTCATTAGTTGCGTATAACACCCAGTGCACCATGCACACGTGCCCTCCTCACTACCCATCACCAGTCTATGCCAATTCGATTCTTAACACCATCCCCGGGCAGAAATGAAGTGAGAAGATACCTCAGGAGGGCAGCATTGAGCAGTACAAAAGCAAAGGCTTAGCTTGAGACTGGGGTTCCCAGCCCGGTTCTGAGTCTTAGGAGCTTGGAATCAGTTTTCTTATTTGTAAATGGAAGACAATTGCATATGCAACATGGAGTTATAATTGAGAAGCAAATAATAAAACATATAAGTAAAATCACTGGAACGTAAGAAGACAAATACTGTGTGATCTCGCTTATATGTGGAATCTTAAAAAAAAAAAGCTTAACTCACGGAAACAGAACAGCTTAATGGTTACCAGAGAGAGGGGGGTGTAGGTGAAATGAGTGGAGGTGGTCTGAAAGTCCCAGCTTCCAGCTGTAAGGTAAAGAAGCCCCGGGATGTAACGTACAGCACGGTGATGATAGTTAATAATTCGACTATGTTGTATATTTGAAAGCTGCTAAGAGAGTAGCTCTTCAAAGTTCTCATCACAAGAAAAAAGAATTGTCACTATGTGAGGTAATGGATATTAACTAAACTTATTGCGGTGATCATTTTGCAGTATATCGAATCATTATGTTGTACACTTTTAAACTAATGTGTTAAATATCAAATATATCTCAATAAAACGGGGGGAACTGTATATGTAGTTCTTACAGTGTACTATTTGTTTGATATATTATTTACGTCACCCTCTTCCCAGGGAAGTCTTGGAAATTTCATTCCTATAAATATTTAAATGTGAGACACAATGCTGTTATTATCACAAACATCCGAGTGTATCTATATTTAATGCACAATCAATGTGCAATTTATTTTGAAAGAAATTCTGCTTACATGATTTAGATACGCCAGCTCTTTTATTGCAGTCCCAGGAACAGAACTCAAGTCTTTTGACTTCCTAGACTAAAATTCTTCCCTGTCTCTTCCACAGAGTTCTAGGATTTTTAAACTTCCAAATAATTATTTATATAATAAAATATGTTAACGTTCTCTGTAGGTTACTGAACAGATGAAAGCTAAAGCCATGGGATTGATTGGATGTCTTGAAAACCTGTTTGCTGAGTGGAAAACAGTAAGAGAGGCTTTAGTGTTTACTTCTGTTTGGTGTATTTTAGCATTTCGTTTGGTTTAAGTATAGGTATGATATGTTTATTTCCGTTTTTATCCTTAGCCAGATAATTCCTTTGTGCCAGGCTAGTCGAAGCCTGTATCATAGCTCTCTAGCTTCTTCCTCGTGGATGTCATAACTCATTCGTTTTAGTAATAGATAAGATATTGTATAGAAATTGATTAATATTAATGTGTTTTGTCTACTTCTTACTGCTACTGGTTTAGTAACTGTCAGCTTTTCCTGGGATAGTCATTGGCTGAAAAATTGTGTTCAATAATCAGTTTGCTTAAAGATTTTTAAATATAGATGAATTAGACAAATTCTTTTATTTTCATGTCACAAGTAAATAGAAAAATATAAGTATATAATCAACGTGTCAAAAAGGAGAGAAATATCCATGGCTTGACAATTTTTAATTAAATAAAAATAAATGGGAGATTTATAAAGTTGAACACTAAAAAATTAAATAAATTTATCTTTTATGATATTGGATAATAAAGGGTACTGTTGTTTTATTCCCATGTAATACGATGATTGGACTTTGATTTAAAATTAATTTAAAATTCTTGGGGCACCAGGCTGGCTCAGTCAGTAGGGCATGCAACTCTTGATCTCAGGGTTATGAGTTCAAGCCCCACATAGAGCGTAAAGCTTAGTTTAAAAAAATTTTTTTAATTTAAAAAATTAACTTAAAATTCTTATTTTTTTTGAAAACATTAATTACTAATATTGTATTTTGGTCTTGCTTGTGGAAACAGAACTAAGCACTGGTGAGGAAAGTAAACTCATTTCTTTCCTGAAAATAAGATTCCGGTGATTAAAACTGTATTGACTAAGCCTATTACCTATTTTTAAAAATATTAACTTTATTTACAGAAAAGTTTCAGAACTGAACTACAACAAGAAAATTCTGGATACCAGGATTTGAAGAAGATGGTTAATCTTGCACCAGAATTACTGAAGTTAAAACATTGCTTGGAGCAAACTATTCAAATTATTATTTCTGCACTGAGAGGTATATGTTCCAGACAGAATTTGTCAGTAATCAAAATTTTATAGTTTAAGAACTCTCAGACATCTTTTCATTTCTAGTCTAATGCATTAACTAAAGTCTGATGCTACTTCCTAGACATTAATTACCAACATAGGAACTCGTGTGGTCGTATTCTCACTTAATATATATAAGTACTTTGCCTAAATAATTAGATCCTGAAAACCCAAGTGTTTATTTAGCAGATAAACCGAGTCATCTTAAGTAGTTTAGATTTTATCTTGACAGGGTTACTTTGACCTAAAAGATATGTTGAGTCATATAATAGTAATAAATACCTCATGAAAAATGAAATAGTAATGAACTTTTTCTTCTCCTTGCATAGGATGCCACAGTGACAAAACTCTTCTCAAGAATTGTGTTGAAAGTCTTTGCAACTTGGCCGAGGATTTTCACAATGACTTGAGCATGCGCTCTACTTCTCTTGACAGCTGTGAGAAGAGAATACCTCAGGTTGGCCACGGGGAACTAGAACCTCTAGTCAAGTCACTCCTCTTATGTTTTGAATCTGAAGAAAGACCTGATTTGTTGAATCCCTGGGAACCTTGTAACCAAAATACCAGAGAAGAAGGACAACAACCTAAATCAAGCAGGACCGACTCCGTTAGGAGTAAAGGTGTACCAAAGCGTGTCTATGAACTCCATGGCTCGCTGCCAGCAGTGACCTCAGAGGACAGCACACCCAGTAGGATTCAGTGGGTGTGAATTCTGACATGGAGGCGCTTTATGACCATCCATGTAAGAGAGAGAGAACACTGGGTAGGCAATTTTCCTTACGTAGGAGAACAAAAAAAAGCAGGAAATCAACATAAATGTTTCGAAGAAGTCCATATCTGTTTGGCGGCCTTCCATGGGGAATGGAAAGTATAAGCATTATGGAATCCCGATTTCAGAATACGCATTCAGAAGTTTCTCGGCAGACGATTTTAAATAGGCATTCACGGTATTGGGACGTGGTGGCAAGAGAATGAAATTAGGAGTTCAAAAACAAGTGAATGGTCATTTCTCCAGTTTCTCGTTGCCTTGAATTTTAAATGTTTATTTTTCACATTGATATACTATCTCTGGTTGGTTCTTTAGTTTGTAAATGGTTACTATAGTTATTATAAGTTATTATAAGTTATTTTCTCATGAGTGGAAACACATGAATAATCAGTTACGTTTATGCCTGTGCCTTCTCTCCTCTGCAAATAGCTACAATGAGGTTTATGGTGAAATTGCCAATGTAGGTTGAACTAGGGCAGCTTAACTTGCATTGTTATATCCAAAACTGTTTTTCTTGCAAGGTTAACTGGTTGCCATTTTGAATAGTGTGTTCAAGGGTAGTTTCCTTTTCTTTCCAAATAGAAGTAGTTACCTAAATACAGGAAAATTATATGTTAATAAAATGGCTTGCTAGTGTAATAGGTCACTATGTTCTCTGTGTTCCATAACAGGGACTGTCTGAATATAATTTAAAACCAATTAAATATGGTCAGAATCACACTCACCTTCTGAATGGGGTTAGGAAATCAGAGGCTGGACCTTTTCTTGATAAAGCTTGTTTTGTTAAAGGTGTAATGAAAGAATTTGTACGTGATTTGGTAAAGATTAAAGAGCCTTATTATATCTCACAGTTTTAAAAAACCTTGGTTTGCAATTAAGTAATATAGAGAATATTCTCCTTTGGGGATCTTTTATTAAGGAAACAATTTGACATTTTTGCCCACAAGCATATGTGTAATTTGGAAGACACTTAGTGATTCTGCTTGGGTGATACCGAGCAGTTCCTGGAGAATAATTCTTTTAAATAAACTGATCCTTTCATGTGCCCTTTTCACTTGCAGACATCACTTGTACATTTGGCCTGACAAGTGAAAATTGGATATTAGTACCAGGAAGGAGTAAGTTCAGTCATTTTCTTGCTGGGACGAGACTGTAAATAATACCGGTTACTATAGCCAGAGCAATGTTAATAAACCATGTGCTGTGCTGCCCCGTGCTTTAAAATGGTGCAGCGTAGCAAATTTGCTTTAATTTTCTTTCTTTCTTTTTTTTCTTTTTTTCTTTTCTTTCTGGCATTTGAGCTTGTATTTCTGAAGTTCTAAACATAGTTCTAATAGTCAGTGCTCTGCCAAGTGGCACTTTTGCTATCAAGTTTTATGAAGTGTCGATGTACATGTAAGAACTCTGCCTGACCGTTGTACTTCTTTGAAGAACTTTCTAAAGTATCAATACAGCAGTTTTCATCTTAATGTTTGGTACTTAATCTTTACTTCCTGCTTTCTAAACTCATGACTTCATTGGTCAGAAACCTATTAGTGTCTTTGTAAAATTTTGTGTATATATATACATATATTTATACTTTAAAGTAAATTGTTATACAGTATTCAAATGAATGATGAAAATATATTTGCTATTAGAATCATGTGCACTGATAAGAAATGTTATAAAGAGAATGCCTTTAATAAATCTTACTGGCTTCAGAATTATCTCTTGGTCTCAGGCTTTTTTATTTTATTGATTTTCTTCATTTACTTTATTTCTGACTCAAAATTGCCATAATAGCTCTGCTTTGATAATAGTTATACAAGTTACACTGGTATTGCATGGTTATACTGGTTATACTGGTATTGCAAATCAAATAATTAGAATTCTAAACAGTAACAATATTATGACAACTACATAGATTTTCTTTCGACATCGCTCTGCCTCTTTGCAGCCGGCTGTCTGGAAGAGCTTTACCCCCATGTGCTATAGTGGAAAGAACGGGAGCTTTGGAGTTTGATGCATTTTTCACACATTTGGACTATGAATCCCAGCGAGGCTAGTTAGTGACTGTATGATCTTAGACAAGTTGCTTGCTGTCTTCCTGCCCATTTCCTCCTCTGAGAAAGAAAAGTAATACCCACCGCATGGACTCCCTGAGCATTAAATGGGAAAAATGTAGGAATAGGTCCTGGCAAGTAGTGAATTGTTAGTAAATGTTAGTGTCTATCCTTTCCCATTTGTGGCAACTGAACCCTCGTTATCACGCGTGCAGGGTCACACTGGGTGCAGGCCTGTGCTGTGGACGACAGTCCGCCAGGGAGCCAAGTTGTATCACAACCCTGTTAACACGGCACACTGAAAATGTATCTGCTACCATTAGGTTCCGTGATAAAGGAAGTGAACAGTACCCCACCGGCCTTAAGGAAGGTTTGGTGTGATGTAGGTGTGTCCTGCGTGAGGCTCCTCTGAAATTTTTGGCAAAATATTATTTAGTTAACTAATTAGCATTTTCAAATTTGCAGTGCCTAACTATGTGCCAGCAACGGTTTTGAGGTTTTATCTGAATACGGAAAGTAAGAATTCGTCTATCACAGAGGAGGGGGAAGGTGTCCGTTTGGTTCAGTTAAAAGAAGGTTGCTCTGTTCATCTTTTGTGCATGATTCATCAGGGCAGCTTGTGCCCTGGATTTAGCACGTTACAGTCATTGCAGGATATAATCAAGACCGAATTTTTTCGTCTTTCTCGTTTTAACCATTATTGGCTTTATGGGCTTTTTAGAAGTGGAGTATGGGCATTTAGTTTAACACCATCCGATTGCTAGGTTCATTCCACTTATTTCAATAATTATTTAGTTAGTGCCAGGCATACTTTTCGTGCAGTCATAGAAACATGAAAAAAAAAAAAAAAAAAAAAGCTTAGATTGCCTCAAATCCCGGACTTGTGAAGGGCCCAATTTGTTGGCTCCCCCGTTGTTCATAACATCGTACCTTCTCAGTGAAGAAGACCTCTGCCCACTCGGAAGTTGAACCACATGAGTACCGCCAGAGCGTTAGGGGCTGGCTCAAGAGAGAATTCAGGAGGACGCCGTTTTGATTAAGCACGTGGCTGTTCACATTTCCCATCGCCAAATGGCCCGGAGTTCAGATGCTGATAGATTTTTTTAAGAATTTAAGAGGAAATTCACAGCCTTTTCTAAGAAGGAATCATGCTTTGTTTCTCTGGCTAATTTGGGGGTAAACATCTGAATTTGTCTACGTCATCAAGCATCTGCCCTTTGGGGCCTCATTTTCAAGATGAACGGATTGAGCTGTCCACTAAAAAGATGAGGAATCTCTGACATTTTGAAAATAGGTATCACTTCTTATGACCCTTCTCCTTTTCTGCCTTTCAAGCCTCACCCCCCCTGTTTTAACTGCTGTGCTGTGCGGTCACCGTTGACTTTCCTTCTCTTCCAGCAACTCCATCGTTGGCTGCCCCCACCCACCTCCTGAAACCGCTCTGGCTAAGGTTGTTGGCAATCTTCTAACTGCAAAATCCAAAGCAGTTCTTCAGTCTTCATCTTACTTGATTGCTTCCCCTCTTTAGAAATTCTTTCCTCCCCCGGGGGCGCCTGGGTGGCTCAGTTAGTTAAGTGCTGGACTCTTGGTTTCTGCTCAGGTCATGATCTCAGGGTCCTGAGATCCTGCCCTGCCTCAGGCTCTGTGCTCAGCATGGAGTCTGCTTGCGAGTCTCTCTCCCTTTGCCCCTCCCCCCAAATAAATAAATAAAATCTTAAAAAAAAAAATCTTTCCCCCCATGTCCCCCATAACAGAAAATTCTGGCTGCTTCTACCTCCCTGATTGGTTTTTTATTTTTTTCAACTCCACGTATTCCTCATCCTCCACCAATTCTTTTAAATACTAGTGTTCCCAAGGATTCTGTGCCCAGTGACCTCCACTTTGAAGGACAGCTGAATAGTGTGGCTGTTGAAGATGCAGTTTCTAGAGGCTCTGCCAGTCACTCCCCTGCGCCCTGGCAGCTTCCTTACCAGAGGTAGAAGGTACATGGTGAGCTTAAGACCTTCGTCCTAGGTGACTTGGCGGATGGTGGCGCTTTCAACCACGATGCGGGATACAGGCAGAACTAGATTTTAAGTGGTGTGGGGGATGAGGTAATTTTTTAGGTACACTTCAATTTAAGGTAGCTGTAGTTCCACCAGGTAGACAAGCTGAATAAGAGCGCTCAAGAGAGGGGCCCCTGGGCGGCTCAGTCAGTTAAGTGTCTGCCTTCAGCTCAGGTCATGATGTCAGGGTCCTGGGATCGAGCCCCAGGTCGAGCTCAGCAGGGGAGTCTGCTTCTCCCTCTCCCTCTGCCCCTCTCCCCATGCTCATGCTCTCTCTCAAATAAATAATTTTTTTTTTAAAGAGTGCTCAAGAATACCACCTTACGCCAGTTAGAATGGCAAAAATAGACAAGGCAAGAAACAACAATTGTTGGAGAGGATGTGGAGAAAGGGGATCCCTCCTACATTGTTGGTGGGAATGCAAGTTGGTACAGCCACTCTGGAAAACAGTGTGGAGGTCCCTTAAAAAGTTAAAAATTGAGCTACCCTATGATCCAGCCATTGCACTACTGGGTGTTTACCCCAAAGATACAGACATAGTGAAGAGAAGGGCCATATGCACCCCAATGTTCATAGCAGCAATGTCCACAATAGCTAAATCATGGAAGGAGCCGAGATGCCCTTCAACAGATGACTGGATTAAGAAGTTGTGGTCCATATATACAATGGAATATTACTCAGCAATCAGAAAGAACGAGTTCTCAACATTTGCTACAACACAGAAGGGGGAATGAAACATGAGAGACTATGGACTATGAGAAACAAACTGAGGGCTACAGAGGGGAGGGGGGTGGGGGAAAGGGATAGACTGGTGATGGGTAGTAAGGAGGGCACATATTGCATGGTGCACTGGGTGTTATACACAACTAATGAATCATCGAGCCTTACATCGAAAACCGGGGATGTACTGTATGGTGACTAACATAATATAATAAAAAATCATTATTAAAAAAATAATAATAATAAAAAAAAATACAGAGTGCTCAAGAGAAAGAAATGTGAATTTGGGAGTATCCGCTCATACATGGTGGTTAAAACTGCTCAAGTGGATGGAATCAATCCATAATGGTGGCTGACTTCCATTGAGTTACCCTTCACCAGGTTTTCCAGGCTAAGTGCGGTCTGTACTATACGTTCACTCTCACAGCCATAACTCTATTAGGTAAGTACTGTTATTATCATCATTTTAGAAAGGAGACGCTGATTTCTATCCCAACAAATTAGTCTTCCTTGTCCTTGGACTTCATATAAATGGAATTATACAGTGTGTGCGCACGTGTCTGGTTTCTTCCTCAACACAATGTTTTGGGTCCGTCCAGGCTGGTATGTGCATCCACGCTCCAGCCCTTGCTACTGCTCAGGAGATTGAGTGTTCCTGTATTCTACCCCCAATGGTTTAGCCCTTCACCTGTTGATGGACATGGGACTTCCTTCCAGTTTGGCCCTTTGCCCACGTGGATCCCATGTTTTTCTATATTTCAGTGTGGGACTTTGCTCAAGCTCTGCTTTTAGGATTGGAAAGGGCTCTTCTTGCATTTTTTCCAGGTTTTAAGTCATTTCTGTGAATGTCTCCCTTAGGCCTCCTGGGTCAGCAGGATCAAGGCTCCCCACGGACGTGTAATGTTTTCTACTCCTCCCTGCACACAGCCCCTTCCTTCTGTGCCCCTTCTAGGCCCCCTGGCTTGCTGCCCAGAACCCACTGCTCCTGCAAGCATTCAGAGCATATCTTCTGTACCTTCCAGGCTACCTCCCCAGTGGGCAAACCCTAAGGGGTCTTAGATAACCCTCACCTATTTACCACTCAAGAACAGAAAAGGAAGAAGGACTTCTTCAAGCTCCTAGACTTCAGTTCATATTCTTTCCCTACTTCTCTGAACGAAGCCCCCTCCCCACCACAACATCGAGGACACAGGTTGGTTGAAGTGGATAAGGAAGTCACTGAAGGCTGGAAAAAGAAAGCTATCTCAAACCTTGTCTCGGGCATGGCTTTTTCCATGCTGTAATTCACAAGCTCTTTCTGGGAAGGAATTAGCATTCCTGATAAAATGCTTAAGGAATGTTCTGCTGGAACAAAATGAGATTATAAATTTCTGGGAAGCCAGGGTTACTCACTCAGCTGACTGATTAACCGAATCCTCTCTAACCAGACTTTTTTTTTTTAATCCAGCGATTCTTTATTCTCTTTCCTATAAAATCTCTTCACTAAAAAGATCTCTTGGAACTGACTTGCTCACAAAGGCCTCTTTCCTGGCAGCAACTTTGAAATCGAACTCTGGCATGTGCCTATAATCAATGTGAGATGTCGCTTTTCCATTCTGAGAGGATTCTGGTTGAAAATTTAGGTAAAGTTGAAGTTAACATAAGTCACTTTTCATAGATTTCAGCATTTAACCATTTTTTTCAAGGACTTCCTTGTCTCCACTCCTTAGTTTATTTTTTTAAAGATTTTATTCATTCATTCATTCATTCATTCATGTATTTATTTGAGAGAGAGAGCATGGGGGGGAGGTGAGGAGCAGAGGGAGAGGGTCAAGCAGACTCTTGAGCTGAGCGAGGAGCCCGGCGTGGGGCTCAATCTCATGACCCCGAGATCATGACCTAAGCAGAAATCAAATGCTTAAGTGACTGAGCCACCCAGGAATCCCCGTTTTCACTGTTTCAAAGGCGAGCGTGTAAATTTGGGGAGAAGCTAAGAAAGAATACGAGAAGCTGGAGCAGAACACAGCGCCAGGGCTGCAGCTAGGAGGAAAGACAGAAAAGCGGTGGAGGGTAAAAGCAAACACCCCAATCATAAAAACACCCCCAGGGACAGGGCTGGGGAGGTGGCACCAAGCAGCAAGCACAAGGAACTTCAGGTCTGCCAGACCTGGGCTCGAGCTCCTGCCCTGCCCTTTACTGTGTGACTCTGGGCAAGTCACACCCTCCCTGTGCCTCAGCTTCCTCATCACATCCAGAGATAATCACACACCCCCGGGGGCCTGCGGTGAGACTAGTAATTGTTAGGCCCTGCGCCTTGCTCAGGACAGGGACTGGCACGCGGGCTTCAGCGAGAAGCAGTTATTATTACGGTGTCAGTATTATGAATGTATTAATGTTATCTACCCAAGGGCCGCCTGGGTGGCTCAGTTGGTTAAGCATCTGACTCTTGATTTCAGCTCAAGCCATAATCTCAGGGTGTCTGGTTGGGATGATCTCTGCTGGGGAGTCTCTCTCCCTCTGCCTCTGCCCCTCCCTCTGGCTCTCTCTCTGGCTCGCTCTCGCTCTCAAATAAATAAATAGATAAAATCTTTAAAAAATTATGTATTATCTACCCAATCCCCACCCCCAGGACTGGGATGGACCGTTTGCCTGCCTGCTGGCACCTCTTCACAGTGACTTATCAGTCTGGCTTTGTCTGCAATGTGCTATGGTCATTGTTTCCTCTTCTTAGAAGTTCCTGGACCAACAAGTTAGACATTTAGCTTCTGGCCATCAATCAGATTCGAACAAATGGAATCACAGCTAACACCTCCTGTGACCTTGCTCTCAAACCTTGCTGAGCACAGACATCGCACCCTGCTACACACGCATGATCTTAAGTTCACGTTCACAACAACAAATAATGTACTGTTGTTGCTGCCACTTCACAGATAACAAAATTAAGGTTCAGAGATGTTAAGTAACCAATACAAGATCACACAGCTGGAGGAGGCACAAGCACTGGGATTCTGGATTGCTGATTACAAAGCCTGTATTCTTTGCCACTACCTTATGCTGCTATCGTGAACCATTTGTGTTCATGTCCAAGTCTGGCTCCTGCTCCATTACTCCTGTGCCAATTACATGGTAGAGGAGGAGGGTAGAGTTTTGCAGCATCCTTAAAATAATGCAAGAGTCTAGTACTAGTTTGAAGTTTTTGCACATAAAGAGATCTCTGTTTTTTCATTTCCCTCAGTTTCTCTATCCCCCCTAACCACTTAGGTATCACATCCCCAGTTTATCGTCGGGCTAGGGGATGGAGAAATAGAAAGAATGCATCCTCACTGCCAAGTTCACATCGGTCTGGAATACGGGACATGAAACTTGTCAAGAGCTTAAGCACTCAGGCCATATCCACACAGCCCAGATTTCGGGGAAATTCCACCTGAAGTAAAATAAAATGTACTCGACATCAAGGGAAATTTATATCAGAGCAACCCAAGCTCTTAATAACCCATGTGTGAATCAGCAAGGAGTTTCAGAGTTATTTGCAGTGCAGTGCCTTTAGTAAGGTCTTCTCAAGAAAAGCGAATAACCTCTGAGCCTTGTGATTCTCCTTGATCTTTCTGAACATTAAATGCTTACATTATCCCCTGCCTCCCTTCCAGAAGGCCCCCGGCTTCCATTCCCTGAACACTGTTCGGTCCCTTCCTACTTCTGTCCCGTGTGGTCTCTGTCAGTCTTTCTCTTGCAGTCCCCGAAACTCAGAGCTTAGTCTCTCTCTCTCTCTCTCACCCCCTCTCTCTCCCCTGCCTCCACACGTTTCCCTCAGGATTGCAAGCACTTTCCTATGTGGGTTTTCCATATCTCTCAGCCCAACAGGCTCCCACATTCCAACTTTACATCCCCACCTGACTCCTCAAACACATTTTTTTCTTCCACAAACTTCTTTTGCACCTGACCTCCTGCTTGTCACTGTCTCACAATTCCTGAATCTTAGTCTTCACTCTGTCTCCCTGTGTCTCCCATCATCCAAAACTGGATACCCATTCTATTGACTCTTTCTCAAACAAAGTATCTCATCTGCCCCTTTCTTTCTTTTGAAATTAAAGAAAACTTGTTTTTAATTAAGTAGGCTCCATGCCCAATGTGGGGCTTGAACTCACAACCTTGCCGTCAAATTCATATGCTCTACGACCGATCCAGCCAAGTGCCCCTGCCCCTTTCTTAGTGTTCTCACAGATAAAACTCCACGTCTCTCTTGCCTTGTGCCCAGAGGCTGCTAGTGACTGATCTTACTTCTATATTCTCCAGTTCCATTCTCCTGGAACTGCCTTAGTCTTCTTAAATCTCTGAATTTACTTTCTCATCTCCTTCTACTCAAGAACTTTCAACATTGGCTTCTGCTAACGGATTGATACCTAAATACAGAGCTTGGTATCTTACTCCTTCTACAGCGATACTCTTCCAAACTGTGAACTACTCAGTGTCTCCCGGATGAACCTTGCACATTCTGGCCCCAAGTTTTGGCTGACATGAGAAATACCCTCTCTCTCTGTCCACCTCATCGGGCCTACCCATCCCTGAAATCCTACCTCCTCTATGAAAATCTCTCACTCAAATATTAATTGAATTGCTGGTGCTGTGGCAGGCAGGGCACTGAGGCATTGAGAATAGAATGGCAGAGAAGACAGCCCAGGACCTCCTTCCACAGAGCTCCCATTCTAGGGGAGGACAGACAGGCCTGCCACAGTGACAATATGGTGTGACCGGTGCTCTGACAGGGGAGGTATAGGAAGCACTAACTCACAGGTTAAGATGGAATATTCAAGACCTGGAAAATGAGAGGAAGTTAGCGAGTGAGGAGGTGGGAAGCTGGATCTCTCAGGCGGAAAGAACAGCCTGTGCAAAGACCTGGAGGGGAGACAGAGCTTGATGTGTGGCCAGCTGGGCCAGGGCTGATGGGGACAAGGCTGAGTGGAGAGACAGAGACAGCAGATGTCCTCAGAAGGACTTTAGGGAGAGACTTGAAAGTGGCATCAAGGAGTTTAGCCATTGAAGTGTTTTTTTTTTTTTTTTAAGATTTTATTTATTTATTTGACAGAGAGAGAGACGGCCAGCGAGAGAGGGAACACAGCAGGGGGAATGGGAGAGGAAGAAGCAGGCTCATAGCGGAGGAGCCTGATGTGGGGCTTGATCCCATAACGCCGGGATCATGCCCTGAGCCAAAGGCAGGCGCTTAACCGCTGTGCCACCCAGGCGCCCCTAAATAGGGTTTTTTTCTTAATTTCTTTCTGCTAGTTTGTTACTAGCGTATAGAGATATAACAGATTTTTGAATATTAATTTTGTATCCTGAAATTTTACTGTATTTATTAGTTCTAACAGTTTTTTGATGGAGTCTTTAGATTTTTTTAATATATATAGTATCATGTCATTTGCAAAAAGTGACAGTTTTACTTCTTTCTTAAAATTTGGATGCCCTTTATTTTATTTTTTGTTTGATTGCTGTGCCTAGGACTTCCAGTACTATGTTAATAAACTGAGTATGATGTGAGTTGTGGCTTTTTCGTCTATGGCCTTTATTTTTTTTTTTTAAGATTTTATTTATTTATTCGACAGAGATAGAGACAGCCAGCGAGAAAGGGAATACAAGCAGGGTGAGTGGGAGAGGAAGAAGCAGGCTCATAGCGGAAGAGCCTGATGTGGGGCTCGATCCCATAATGCTGGGATCACGCCCTGAGCTGAAGGCAGACGCTTAAACAGTGTGCCACCCAGGCGCCCCTGACGTCTATGGCCTTTATTATGTTAAGGTATGTTCCATCTCTACTCATGTTGTTGAGAGTTTTTATCATGAGTGGATATTGAATATCGTCAAATGCTTTTTCTGCATCTGTTGAGATGATCTTGTGATTTTGCTTTTTATTTGGTTAATGCTGTGTATCTTGTTGATTGGTTTGCAGATATTGAACCATCCTTGCATCCCTGCAACAAATCCCACTGCTCATGGTGAATGATCCTTTTTGAATTTGGTTTGCTGATACTTTGTTGAGGACTTTGCATATATACTTGTCAGTATACTGGCCTGTAATTTTCTTTTTTTGTACTGTCTTTGTCTGGTTTTGGCATCAAGGTAATGCTGGCCTTGTAGAATGAATTTAGAAGCATTCCTTCCTCTTCAATTTTTTGGGAATATTTTGAGAAGGATAGGCATTTACTCTTCTTTAAATATTTTATAAAATTCAATTGTGAAGCCACCTGGTCCTGAACTTTCATTTGTCTGAAGTTTTTTGACTACTAATGCAATTTCATTTCTAGTAATTGGTCTCTTCAGGTTTTCTATCTCTTTCTGATCAAGTCTTGGAAGATTGAATATTTCTGGAAATTTATCCCGTTCTTCTAGGTTGTCCAATTAGTGTCTTATAATCTTTTGAGCAATATGTTAATGTTTCTAATGTAGTATAAGCATGTGAAATCATCTGAAACTGACCATTAACCTTTTCAACACTAATACAGAGTGTGGATTGTTCTGAATAACACTTGATTTTGCCTAAAGGTTTTGACCCCATTCACACTTACATGATGAATATAAAATTCACATGTATAATTTTGGAAACTGAAACTCAGAAACTTTTAAAAATATAATTGAATAAATCTAAAAGTCTAAATTTCATACGGGACATTACAGATTTAGTCAATTATATTTTTATATTATATATGGAATATATATTTTTGTTATATATTATATTTTATATGCTTATATTTATATTATATATATTATATCAGAAAATGACAAGCACTAGAAAGAAAACCAGTAGATTAAAGGAAGGGGATAGAGAGTGCTAGGATACTAAGAGGGAGGGTTGCTATTCTATGTATGGTGATACAGTGACGTGGGAGCAGAGACCTACAAGAAGAGGAGACTGTGGTAAGAAAGAGGAAAAGGCAGAGCAGGTAGGGCCTCATAGACATTTGTAATGACTTTGGATTTCACTCCGAGTAGAGAAGCACTGGAGGGTTTTAAGTGGTGGAATTACACGATCTGATTTAAATTTCGAAAAGTCCATTCTTTCTGACGTTTTGGGGAATAGGCTGTTGGGGACTAAGGTTGGAAGTACGAAGACCAAGAGGAGACCATGGAAATGATCCTGGGGAGATGATGGTGGCCATCACGTGTTGTCCTTTTACAGATTTGATCAGAGTGTACTCCAGTCAGATAGGAGCTCACAGGGTCAGTAAAAATGAAAATATTGGCAGGGGTTCTATCGCAGCATTTGAAGCAGTTCATAGACAGCTCTGGGGTCAGGAAAGCTTCCCCTGGTGCTCTAGCTGGACTGAGCTTGGTGAGCAACCACGGCATCTGAGGAAGCGGCACCTGGACCAAGTCAGGGAGCAGCTTGGGATCCACGGTGTGTGGCACCGTGGACCTTGGTTTGTAAAGCTGAGAAAGGAATCCATGTTAGTGTCAACAGGAAAATCATCGTGGGGTAACTGAGAGGATTCTGGAGCCTCAGATCAATACAAATTCCTCACTACCACCTTTAAAGAAAGTTTTGAGTAAGATAAATGCACATAAGAAAAATTGAAGGATTGATTATACCTTAGATATCTTTTCAAGGTAATGAGATTGTGTGGAGAGGACTACCCGGCAGGAGCCCCTTTGGCCAGGGACCCAGCCACCCGACATGCCCCCATGCTGGGGAAGTTAACTGCCACCTACCTACTCTCCTGCCTCCCTCTGAGCTCCTACAGGGGCTCCCCATCAGCAAATCCACTAAGAAATCAGAGGGCAACAGAACCCCTAAGGGTCTTCACTGGGGGTCTGCTTCCTTAGTATGGTGCAGAGTGGAAGAGAATTTAGCTTAGACCCTGAAAGGCAAATACCTTGTGGGATGGTTGACAGCGTGAAGGAAATGCCCTTCAAGAACTAGGAACAAGGGACTAAACAGAATCAGGCTTTGTAAGAAATGCAAGGTGGAGAAGGAATCAATACTCTTTTAGCGTAAAAAAGTCCAAGTCAGGGGTGTCTGGGTGGCTCAATTGGTTAACGCCCCACTTTTGATTTCAGCTCAGGTCATGATCTCAGGGTCCTGGGATCGAGCCCCCCACAGGGCTCCCCGCTCAGCGGGGAGTCTGCTTGAGATTCTCTCCCTCTCTCCCTCTGCCCCCTCTCCACTCTCTCTCTCACTCTCTCTAAAAATAAATAAATAAAATCTTAAAAAAAAAAAGGCCAAGTTATGTTAACGGAGGAAGAGATCTTGAATGTAGACTTGATTTATTAATAGGACTTTTGTAGGTTCTAAGGGATAATCAGAGCAGATAAAACAAAACACCAAACTGCAACAAAAGAAAGGGAATCGCCCCACACCCTTCCTTCGGGCCTCTCTCACCCTCCTTGGGGCTAGAAGCCCCCCACCTGCAGTGGCTGGAACTGGCAGAGGGAAGAGACTGGGCTCACCCTCTATCCAGAGGCTGTTGTGTAATACCCTTGAAGAGGCTCAAAGCCCGTTCACCTCCCCACGCCCCGAGGCAAGGAACTCTGCAGAGAAAGGAAGGAGACAAGACTTGGGGAAGGAGGGCTCTCGTGTAGGCTGCCGCGTAACAGGAAGACCCTTTTGTCTGGCTGCACAAGGAGGGAGAAGACATGTGAAAGACACTTAGCACTGGCCTGAGCACTGAATAAATGTGAACTGTTGCCACTTATGCTTTCTCTCTACTGTCCTTCACACACCTGCCCGCCCCTGCCCGCACCTGCCGGCACCTGCCCGCACGGCAAGGGTGCAGACTCTACTGCAGATGCCCGGCTTCAGCTGCTGGAGCCTGCTCTCCGCTCTCACCTCAGGACTGTGAAAGAATCTTCTCTGGAAGGCCCTGCTCCCTCCCAGAAAAGTCCTTACTAGGCAGTGTGCAGTCTCCTGCCAAAGGCTGTGGGGGAGGGGGGGGAGTGTGGGTTTCAAACTTGACTTCCAGGCCTTCATCCCTTCTTGCACGAGTAGTGGACTATTGGGTACCGGAATTGGTCTGTTGTCACTCCTGGGCTCACAGAGGGTGGAATTTACAAATTAGGCATAAGATCTGTGGTGTTCGATCTGTGAATTTCTAGACCCCATCTCAGTCCGAGGGGCCTCGGACAGTTCTGAAACCAGAGGCCTGAGGGGTCGGCCTGGAGGGGGGCTCGTGGGCTATTGAGGTGAGTTTTCATCTTACAGACACTCCGCAAGGGGGCAACACCCTTGAGGAGCCTTCCTCTCACCCCTCCCCGCTTGTATCTATTTCTCCCTCCCCCAGATCACTTTGCTTTCCCTGCCTTCCTCTGAATGGGGCCTGGGCACAGCTGACTGGAGCTTAGGGTGGGGAGCGGAGGGGGAGAAGAAGCCCGACTCTCTTTTCTCTGTGTCTTCTTTCTGCTCCCACAGCCCTGGAGCCCCTATAGACAGGTCCTGTCTGTTGGCTCTTTGTCTCCCTGTGCGGTGCAGCACAGGTCTGGATTGTGACATTTGCAGGGCCTCCCTGCCCTGGGGGCTCAGACTCCTCCGAGCAGGGGGAAGTGACTGTGGCTGAGATGTAGAAACATTAGCACCCTCTTTTGGTTCCCGGGGCACAGTAGGCAGCAGGGATGCCATCCCCAGGCATTGCAAAGTGTGTATTTCTCTTCACTGGGGAGCTTTGGCTTAAGGCAGGCTTGGGGAGAGGCAGGGCAATGGGCTTTGGACATGGTCCAGATGCTTCGGGCTGGCCTAAAAAAGTGAGCCGAGAGCCCCAACCATGGGTCACAGCTGCACTGTGGCTGCTCAGCGGGATGGTGGGAGTGGCTGCGACAGCCTGCAGAGGTCCTCAGTTTCAGGGTCTCTACCCAAATTAAATACAGCTTGCTGACAGCGGAGAGAACACACCTTACTTCCCCCATAAACCAACACTGACATGTTATTTTGTTTCTGTACGGTTTGCAGTCACCTAACGGGGTTGCGTTTGCAGGGTAAGCCTTCAGTCCCTGCTGGTTTTTCCCCTCTCAAGTCAAGAAGCCTGAATTTCCGGTTGCAAACAGCAAAGGCTCTCGGGTTACCAGGTCTAGGAGATAAAGAGGTGACCTAGAGCACAGGAGACCGCCACGCGATGCTGTCCACGAAAATAAGTGTGTATTCTTAACCACCCAGAGCACCTGATAGGTGCGCTTAAACGATGGCCACACACTCAGGGCTTCAAACGTGCCAGACGCTCTCCATTAATCTTCTAAAAGCCCCATTAATCTTACCACTTTTTTACATGAAGAAAAGGTGAAGTGACTTGCCCAAGGTCACACAGCTAACGCTCGGGTAGGGCTGGGACAGGAACCCAGGGCACTCTGGTGGGAAGCCTCATGCTTAACCACTGTATTCTTGTGCCTCGGTGCCAGAGGGGGCCACGCCCCAGGGTTTGAAAGAAATACTACGTTTAAGTAAAACACAAGTGCTTTCTGCTTCTCTCCAACTCTTACCAGTCATTGCTTAGTTTCTACCTGTTTTTATGACAGGTTAAAACGGTAACTGCCTTCTTTCATAATGAGTCCTGTTCTCCAGTGAGGGCTTTAGTAACTTATTCTGATTCTGATTCTGATTCTGCAGATAAAATGAAAAAGAATCGTTTTCATCTTTGAAATTGTGTTTAATGTAAGACCATATAGGCAGCTTTGAACAAATTATAATGTCTTTTTTTTAAAGATCTAATTGGCTTTATTAAAGGATTCGTGAATCGGGAAGTGTCCCATCTAGCAAGTGGAGCGGGGGGCAAGGAATGCATTATTTAGGCAAGGTTCCTCTTCTAAGGGGAGCCTATCAGTAAATTCTTTTTTTTTAATCTTATCAATTTTTTAAAATTTAATTAATTAACATATGATGTATTATTGGTTTCAGAGGTAGAGGTCAGTGATTCATTAGTCTTATATAACACCCCATCGCCCCACCTCTCTCCCCTCCAGCAACCCAAATTTTAATGTCTTTAAAGCTTCTTCCCCGCCGTATAATTACTCAAGAAATTAGGACACCTCACTCTTCTGATCTTTCAGGACAAACATGAAAACACCCATAAATCTGGTCTGCTTTACAACTAGCTGCCCTGATGACAAGCTGTCCATCCCTCCTTCTGCTGCCTCTTTAAGGTTTTGTGGTAACGGGAGAGCTACACAGGGAGTCACTTTGGGTGCTTCACGCTAGAAGTTCGTTTTTTAGAATCTGATTTTCTGCCGACGCTTACTGTGTGTTAAAGGGGTTTTGCACGTCTCTTCTTTTGAACTTGAGATGGGGTGGGAACTGTGAGGCAGCCAGTCCTCTGCTCTGGACTTGGTAGGTTTGGTACGAATGGTGCTTGGCAGTTCCCAGGGCCAAGGACAGAGCACGGGCGGTCCTGTCCCGAGGCAGCTACCCGCGGCCGCGTGACTCCTGCACGCAGTCTTTCTGGGCAGAGCCCGGCCGCTGTGATTTTCATCCTAAACTCATTTCTTAAACCCAGTTTAAGTATGGATACCTGGAGGACTCTTTTAACCCCAGCTCTGGTGGAGGCCACCAAAGAAGAAGGTAAGAACTGAACCTGTAAGTAATGGTAGAATTAATGGAAGTAATGGCAGAGTTAACTCCGCAACTCTTGAAAGCATGCGTGCAACTTGAATAGAGTTACTAAACACAGGTCCCACTTCCTGTAGAAAACACGGGGCTGGCAGACACCATGTGACGTCTAGGACTGATAAATCATAGCAGAGCAGAGCTTGAAAAGACTTGAGAGTTCATGAGCTCCACCCCTTTCTTTTATCTTATTTATTTTTAAAGATTTTATTTATTTATTTGAGAGAGAGAGCGTGAGCGGAGGGGGGAGCCCAACGCAGGGCTTGAGAGGCAGAGGGTGAGGGACAAGCAGACTCCCCGCTGAGCAGGGAGCCCGACGCAGGGCTTGATCCCAGGCCCGGGGATCATGACCTAAAGTGAAGGCAGACGCTTAACTGACTGAGCCACCCGAGTGCCCCTCTACCCCTTTATTCTAAAGGGCTCAGTCAGTGCCACAGCCAGTTGGAGGCCAAACCTGGCATAGAATTCTCTCGTGATTTGGCTGTGAGTGTCGCGTCTCTAAGAAGTGGCGTGCGAAGTCGTGGAGATGCCTTCGAGGGGAGCCGTAGAAGGCACTGAATACACTCTTGATCCTCAGGAGGCCGGGCCTCATCATGTCTGGCTGGCAACTGGTCGAACCGCTTTGACGTGTCCGTGTCTCCATACGTCTGGCATGCTCTGGAGGACGTCTTCTCACAGAGATTGATGACGGATGGTGAGCGTGGCTAAACCAGTAGATTCCTCAGTCTTGTAGTGAGAGCTATTTTTTTTTCTGTCCGTCCAGTGTCCCCGATGTGTTTGGTGAGCTGATTCTTCCCTATTCTAAATCATGTGATTCTAGTGAGGTGGCCGATTATAGTGTTCCTTTCTTGGCCATAAAGATGGCCATGTGACCTAGGCCTGACCAAGGAGAGTCGGAGGGGAAAAAGAGGAGAGGCCTAATGACTTCAATTGAGTTCTTGGGTCCAGCGGTGTTGGAAGACAGGCTTTGCCGTTCTGGGCTTTTCCAGTTACCTGAGGCAATTAAGTTTCCGTCACTAAGGACCAGAAGAGCTGTAAGGAATGTCGGGCTGGAGGAGGGTAGGCTGCCGAAGGGGCTCAACCTGACATGTGCGGTCATCAGACTGTTCTATAAGAGAACAGAGTCCACCCAACCCGGTGCCTGGGTGTCTGGCAGGCTGGGGGGAGGGGGGTCTCTTCTCTGAACTCTGTCACCTATTCCCAGAGCCAGTCATCCCAGGAAGGAGAGGGCTATGGACCGGGGCAAGTGCCTTCAGCTGGTCCAGGAAACAAACATGGTGACCAGCGTAGGGACAGAATAGGGCACAACTCTCCTGCCATCTTGTCTAAAGAAAGGTATTAGGTTAGGGAGCGCTCTGTGGCGGAAAGGTGAGGGCCCTTCTGATCTCTAGTGCTACCTCGGTCCCTTGACCTCTCCAGGCCTTGCTTCCAGAATGGAGTAGAGGCAGCGTGATCAGAGCTGCAGGGGTAGGGAACCTCCCTGAGCCCCCCAGGCTGATTCATACTTGCACCGCCTCTACCAGCTTCCAGCACGTGGCCAACTGATGGGTCGTGCACCAGGTGCAACAAGCACAGCCCAACCTCTCAGGCTCTTGGGTGGACAGAGGAATGTTTCCATTGCTCCCGCGGTTGCAAAACACCTTCAATTCCTACCCCTCGGCATCTGCTGCAGGTGTGGAATGTGTGCCTTGGCTCCTTATTGTTGCCTTACAAGGGGACTGAGCCTTCTGCAGCCCATTGTCACGAGCAATGCTTTTTCAATTACTTGCTCTAGATCTTTATGAGGAAATTCTGACATTTCTAGGAATTGCCCTTAGGCAGGTCTGATTGATTACGTGACTCTTGCAAGTGCAGATGCTCCGTCGGCCTGAGGAGCTGTCGGAGTTTCGGGTTTTACACCCGTGGCACAATATTCAGAAAACACTGCTGGGAAATACCTATGAAATGTCAAGTTTAATTAAAGTCCATGCTGAAATTTCCAAGAATGCTGTCGGTGGGCAAAGCTACCATATTTCTGGTGACACCTAGATGAATTTGGACCTTGTTGGTCATGTGAGCAGCCAACCGGGAGAGTCCTGAACACATGGGCACTTCCCAGAGGTTCATGCCCTATTTTACATATGCTTAGAATTTTCCAGTTTATCCTCTTTGCCTCTGAAGTATACATGCAATTATCAGAAAGTTCACTGGTTTCTAGAAACAGTTCATGTTTCTGTGGTCCTTTTTTTTTTTTTTTTGCTTTGCATTGCACCACAGAAGGATTTAGAATCAGCACAACAACATGAACGCAGTTGACTCAGCAGATAGGATGCTGACTTCTCGGGGACTGGTTTTCTTGCCTTATTCTTTAGGAGAAGTTGAAGTATTGAGGGTGACACTTTTTAATCTACCAGCCCCCAAACATAATCCTGGTAATGATGGTTGGAAAGGGAACACACCGTGACGTAATAGATTTTTTACTTGCTAGGTATTTTCTAAATCCTCAGAGCAGGAATGGTCTCCTTTAAAGTTCCTAGTGATTTATGCAAAGAGACTTGGCTCCTGGATGTCCCTCGAGCACTAAGCACACCTATTAAAAAAGCATCTGGGGAAGAAGTCTAGGGAAATGATGTTTGCTTGCGGGGATTCTTGGCACTATAGAAAAGCTCTTTACTTAAAAGAGCACACAATGGGAACCCGAGAACTCCAGAGGCTTCCCTTTCCCTTTTTGTCTCACAAGCTAACTTCAGAATAGGTTTGTGTAGAGAAAAGGCAGGGTCCTGGTGAATGAGGCACGACTTCTAGATAACCGGCGCTGTTCCTGGTGAAGGCCTGGAATGTTCTGCCAGTCCCTTCCCTGGCAAAGGCTCTTGTCCCTACTGCTGTCACTTCCTTGCTCCCGAAGTTGTTCTTCAAGAATTCTCACCTCCAGCTTCCCAAGTTCAAAACGACAGCTTCTTGGCTGGTGTGTCCCGTTGCAGCTAAGTGCAGGCTTCTAGAGAGAGGCTGTGTTCCCTTGTGGTGTGACTGCAGGGGTATTGCAATGGTCTCCCTGTTTCCCAAATCTCTCTCTAAGTGGCCTCCCCTCATTTCCACACTGGTCTGGCTCTCAGGTCAAAAATTCGGTTCTGCAGGAGAGGTTGCTGCCAGTGGAGCACAAAGTGAGGAGAGAGACTTCTGCAAGCAGAATGGGGTTTCATTGGATTTTATCTTATTTCATAGAATCCAAGCGCTTTCCAAATCATCACGTTTTGTCCGGAATTAAAGGGTGAATAAGCAGATGCGAGACTCCAGAGGAAAATCAAAGGTTTTTTCAATTTTGCTCTATTCCTTCCCTCTCCTTCCCTTCCCAAACTTTGGCTTCTCAAAGGCAACCCTTGCCCCCCGCCCCAAGCCGCACCTCCCATGGCACCTGCAATAGCCCCCCC
>NW_024424452.1:100216810-100238779 GCF_017311325.1 Ursus maritimus | reverse complement strand
CCCCCCCCCCCCCCCAGCCAGCAAGCTTTCAAACATTTCTCTGAGCCCTAGGCGTCTGTTGTCCTTCCTCAAGGGAGCTGGAAACCGCCATGCTGTGGATAGGATGTCACGGAGCAGTCAGAGTTAGAGCCTGGAAAGTTCTGCTGAGAGTGTGTATCTGCTACGTTGCTCCCATCCGGAGAAGCAGAGTGACTTGCCGTTCCCCACACTCTGGTTGCCCGTGGCTGGGGCAAAGGGAGAGGCAGGTCGGGACAACGGGAATCCAGAACCGGTGTAAGGAGAGTCGTAACCCGGGCTCTGGTTCCAGCTGCGTATCTTTCTGTGTCATCTTGGGCAGATCGTCTGTCCTCCTGGTTGTGGACACATCGAGCTTTGGTGTTGGGGTCGTCCGAGATGAGTTTGCAAAAGTGTTCTGGAGGCGACTTTACGAGATCTGAGGGTTGGTGCCTCCCACCCTGCAGGTGAATCCCCTGGGGGTCTGGCTAGAATCAGATCCCGAAGACCCTCAGTCGGCTTTTCTCACAAGCTCCCCGGTGAAGGCAGCGCCGCGGGTCTGCGGACCAGTAAGGGGCCAGGAACCTCCCGAAGGTGTGTCACGGGCCAAGCACGCAGTCGGTGCTTCGGGGGTGACAACTGCTATGAGTTGTAATATTCCAGATAGGTTTGCTCTCATTTTGGTCTAGGGAATGGCTTCCAGATTAACCCCCCCACTACCACTAATCTAGATGGCGGTGTATTTTGCAGCCCTGAGGAAAATTCAGACCGTGAGCTCTTTTCCCTGCAGAACTCTCCCTATAGGCGCCCCTTCAAAGCAAGGACTTTCCTGATGATGTTTCTGGAAGGATTTTTCCTTATCCCTTTCCATTGTCTCTGCTCTGTGGTTGGGTTAAGATGCATTGTATCTAATTTTATGTAAAAACCGAGAGGTTGGGATAAGCCTGTATCACATCAAAGGAGGGGCACGGGCCCCCACGTCTACCAGTTGCGTAACAGGAGGCCGGCCTATCGGACAGGAGAACATGTGAATTTTCTTACATCCTCCTTAAATTTCCATAGGCCAGTCCATCCAGTTCTGACGTAAAATAACAAGGACACGTGCAGAAGCCGGTGGCCCCAAGGAGCTCAAGGAAGTTTCATTTCCTCATTCACTTTTACTGAGTTTTTAAAAATAATATTCCATAGTCACACTGAACTCGAGAAGCGCGTGAGAATTTCTAACAGGTGAAGAGAGAAGGAGCTCTTGTCCCTTGGCTGTCCCCCTCCACAGGCCCTGTGTCAGGCGCTGTCCCCACTTGATCGTATTGAATCCGTACAGCCTCATTCCTTTTTATTTTTTTTTTAAGATTTTTTTTATTTTTGAAGTAATCTCTACACCCAAAGTAATGCTTATGAAGTAATCTCTACACCCAAGATCAAGAGCCGCACACGCTACCGACTGAGCCAGCCAGGAGCCCCCTTACAGCCTAATTCTTATTATCACCATCCTCAGTTCACAGATGGGGAAACTGAGGCACATTCCCAACAACGGCTCATGCTCACCTGTGGACCAAAAAGGTACATTCCTTGACCACAGCACTGAGTAAATGGTAGAGTGGCGTGGGAGGGGATTCTGGTTCTTTTGGAAGAAAATTCTTTCCATTCCTTCGGTTTGCTAAGGGCTCTATGCCTTTTCCCTCAACTGTCCAGGGACGAGTTGTTTTCCATCTGTATTCCTCTGGTAAAAATTAACTTAAAAGTGGACTGGGCTTCCGGTGCACTTGGCCTGCGAGGCACTTAACAACGGTCACTTTTCACCCTAGGAGGGGCCGCAGTGGTGGGAGAGGGTGGGTTCCCAACATGTACTTTATCTGTTTGCTTAGAGCACTTTGAAGTCTTTCGGGATCGCGGGGCTGTGGAGATGTGCTATTTATTATTCATCAACTTTATCCTCGTAATGGTCCCCCCTGACGGGTCCGAGGCAGTCGAGAGGGGTCAGGCTGCCAGGAACGCCACCCCACCTCCCTTCTCGGTGAGGGGGGGGCCCCCGGCTCACACCGCCACGGGATAGGTCCTGTCGGGGTCCGCGGCTGCCCCGCGGTGCTTATGAAAGCCCCACAGTCACCTGCGCCCTTGCGAGAATGTCGTTCAAAACACAGGGACCCTCGGTTCGCGGGTGAGTAGGGAGAGCAATAATCTGGCAGACTGAGCATTTTCGTTTCGGCTCTTTGGAGTTGCTGGAAGTCTTGCTAAACGGGATGGCTCCTACTTCACGCCTTACTTAGTGGACTATACGGAACGCAAATACTTTTTTCTAAAAGTCAGACTTTTTTGTCTGATTGTGAGAATATTCAAATGCACATTTGTAAAAAAAATATAAGAAAAAAAGAGAAATTAAAGAAGAAAATAAATATCGCCAGTAGTCCTTGCTGCCCAGAAATAATAACTTCTCTGAACTTTTCATTTTAATTCCTTTTGTCATTTTCATGCACACACACACAGACACACACACACACACAGAGAGACACACACACACACAGACACACACACAGACACACACACACAGACACACACACACACAGACACACACACAGACACACACACACACAGAGGTTCTTCAGGCCGCATGTGCTTCTGTCATTTAAAATTTTGTTTTATGAATACTTTCTTGTTCATCGAGTATTTTAAAAAATATGATTTAATTGTCTTCACGTACACGTACGCAAGCTGGTCTTCCTTTTCTGGTTTAGGCCTCGCATGGTTTTAGAGCGATCTCCCAGAATATTATTTTCATTGGTGAGGAAAGGGAGAGGTGACCTGACTGAAAATGTGGTGACAGTGGAACTCAAACAAAGGCGAGTATATTTTAAGGAACCTCTACTCCTGACATGGGGCTCAAACTCACAACCCCAGATCGAGTCACATGCTCTACGGACTGAGCCAGCCAGGCGCCCCTACGTCGAGTGTATTTTAATATATCATTTAAAAATAAACCATTTCTTATACTAATGAGCTTCTTTTCACCCTGTTACTAGACTAGAATAAAAATCCTACTTCATTTAGGCCTTTCCTGAGGTTCGAGGACGGTGGAATCATTGGGCGCGTACTGGGAAGAAGCAAGGGATGATACTGAGACCACGATGCGTTCCTCGAGCAGACGTCACACGTTCACAGACTCTCCCAGCGTCGGTGCCTTTGCTTGTACGCTCTCTACGTTTAGTGACTCCAGACGTGAGAGCTCAGACGGGAGGTCTGCTCTGAGGTATTTCCCTGCTCTTCTTATTCCTGTTGGGAGCAGTCGGCTTCATGCTTACAGACCCACACACTACATTCCTTTCAGAAGTACGAACTGGAACAGATCAGGCTGTAAGTGAAAGAAAATAAATCTGAAATAATACCCACGAACACCTAAGAGCCCAGCGGGAGAGGCAAGGCTGAGCAAAGTTTAACCTCTGGGTAGTGAGCGCCAGATGTTTTGAGGGTACCACCCTGACCCTGTTGTGTGTGTCCATCACTGGCTCCTCTAAATGGGGTTCTTTTTTTTTTAAGATTATATTTATTTATTTTATTTGAGAGAGAGAGTGTGTGTGCCCACGTGTGCACGTGCGTACCCACGAGCAAGGGGAAGGGGCAGAGGGGGAGGGAGAGAATCTCAAGCAGACTCCTTGCTGAGTGGGGAGTCCGATGTGGGGCTCAATCCCGTGATCCAAGATCATGACCTGAGCTGAAACTGAGTTGGTTGCCCAACCAACGGAGCCACCCTGGCGCCCATAATAGGGTTCTTTTGGAACCTCTCCTCTTACTAAGATTTGATTCTGACCTGGCAGGCCAGGGCCATATCTTTGTACAGAGATTGTCCCTTTGTACAGTATGTAGCCCAAACCTACTCACAATGTCACCTAATAAGAGGCTTTAACTTAGGGGCGCCTGGGTGGCTCAGTCGTTAAGCGTCTGCCTTCGGCTCAGGGTGTGATCCCAGCGTTCTGGGATCGAGCCCCACATCCGGCTCCTCCGCTGGGAGCCTGCTTCTTCCTCTTCCACTCCCCCTGCTTGTGTTCCCTCTCATGCTGGCTGTCTCTATCTCTGTCAAATAAATAAATAAATAAAATCTTTAAAAAAAAAAAAGAGGCTTTAACTTAGTTATTTCCTGACGAGGTAATACATGGACCTGGTTCAAATTTCAAAAGGCACAAAAAAGTGTCCAGTCATAAAAGGCCTTCTTCCCAGCCCTTGTCCCCAGGTGCCCAGCTTTTCAGTTTCTTATATCTTCTTCCATTGATACTTTATGCATTTTACACAAATACCTACATAGTTTTATTTTTCTTCTTTTTAATCTAATAGTACCAAGTAAACACATTCTTCTCTACCTTGCTTTGTTCACATAACAATATCCTGGGAATCATTTCAAAATCAGTTCATGGAGAGCGTCCTTGTTCTACTTTCCAGCTGCATAGTATCCCACTGTTTGAGCCATAATTTAATCAATCTTTTTTTTTTTTTTGAGAGAGAGAGAGAGAAAGTGAGTACAAACTGGGGGAGGGGCAGAGAAAGAGGGAGACAGAATCCCAAGCAGACTCCCCATTGAGCACGGAGCCAGATGCAGGGCTCAAACTCACGACCCTGAGATCATGACCTGAGCCAAAATCAAGAGTTGGACGCTTAACCGACTAAGCCCCCCAGGTGCCCCTTAATCAATCCCTTATTAGTTGACATTTAGATTTTTTCAGCCTTTTACTATCACAAATAGTGCCTCGGTGAACACAGACAGATAAGTCATTTTATCCGTATGAGGGAACAATGTACACCTTGGAGTCCTACTGAGTGGAACTGAAAACCTGAAAGGAACGGGGTGAGCTGGGGCCAGTATCGTTTCACGTTGACCCGAGTAGGAAGCCAGTGTGTTTAGTTCTTTTTCTAGTAAAAACAAAATGAACCTGAGTAAGGACCTGGTCCGGTACTGGCACGCGGTAGGGATGACTGCTCTCTCTCTGCTCACCTCAGGTCGCTGAGCAGCAGTTGGGTTTCGGTACGCTCATTCTCCAAGAACTTCTCTTTTATTCCTACCCAATCCCATTTTCTTGCATTTTTAAAGAATCACGAATAGATCTCAAACCTCCCAAACACGGGAATTTCAAGCGCCATCCATCCTCTGTCTTTAGCCCCAAAAGAAAACTGAGCCTCCTGTCACATTTCCTTCCCTTTCCTTCCTCCCTTCTTTCCCCCTTACCTGTTTCCTTCCCTCTTTTCCTTCTTTTCTTCCATCGACAACCAATGACCAGACTTTACTAAATGCCTGGCGTATGCCAGGGCTGTGCCCCAACCTCTGCCCTCAGGGGTTTACCACCTAACAGGAGACGAAGAGAGGGCAATCGCTTTGGTTGGGCAGTTTGGGGTGGACTTCCTGGACAGAAGTGGGCCTGGAGGCGTGAAGAAGACCTCACGGGCAGGATGGAGGTTAGGGAACCCCAGGCACTGTTCCCTCCAGTTGGAATGAACAGAACAAGTGAGGCCCAGAGGGGGAAGGTGTGTGACCCAGCCACAAAGAGCATCCAACTAGTATAGGGGGGCATAGCAGGCACGGTTGGGGAGGTAAATTGGGGCACACCTGTAGGTCTTCCAGGAGCTAGGAGTCCGATGTGTGAGCAGAGCAGTGAAAAGTCAGAGCTGGAATCAAGTCAGTGCCGCGCTGGGCAGATTGACCTCTGGTGCGGCTTGAGGGGAGGGGAGGCTGGCATCTTGGGACCAGGTAGGAGGCCATCGCAGACGTCCAACTTAGAAGGAAGAGTCTGAGCCGTGGTGATTGTGGGAATCCATAGCAGATGGGTGGGGAGGCATCGGGGGGCTGTATGTGGAGGGATCTGATGATTACGACACTAAGCCTTTGAGCCAGGGTGACGGAGCGGTTGATGATTTTTTTTTTAAAAAAATTTTATTTATTTATTCATTCGACAGAGATAGAGACAGCCAGCGAGAGAGGGAACACAAGCAGGGGGAGTGGGAGAGGAAGAAGCAGGCTTCCAGCGGAGGAGCCTGATGTGGGGCTCGATCCCATAACGCTAGGATCACACCCTGAACCGAAGGCAGACGCTTAACCACTGTGCCACCCAGGCGCCCCAGTTGATGTTTTTAATAGAAATAGGGGCATCATGAAGTAACGTTACTTTTGCAAGAATATTAAAAATTGCACTTTCCCAGGGCACCTGGGCGGCTCCGTCGGTTAAGCATCCGACTCTTGGTTTTGGCTCAGGTCATGACCTCAGGGTCATGAGATTGAGCCTTGCGTCTGGCTCCATGCTCAGTAGGCAGTCTGCTTGTCCCTCTCCTTGTGCTCTTCTCCCCCCACCCAACACCACCCACTCTCTCAAATCAGTAAGTAAAAATCTTAATAAAAAAATAAAAATAAAAATTCTGTTTTCCCAGGTGAAGCTGGAGTAGTAGGAGAATCTCCAGGGGAACGCAGATGGACGGATGGAGCTGGAGGTCAGGACAGAGGACGGGTGAAGGTTCTGCATCCTGCCCACTCGAGTTTGTGTCCACACCACCTACTACATGTGTGGCCTTTGGCTTGTGTGACTTCTCTATGGCTCAGTTTCCTTTTCTGTAACATGAGGGTAGGAACCTTTTTCAGAAGGTGGTTGTGAGGATTAAATGGGCTGATGTTAATATTAAACTTTCAGTCCCGACTCCGCTTTCTCATTCATAAAAGGAAAGCAGGTAATACTTGCTTCATGAAGTTCCAAGTACTGATGGAGATGAAAGTCGCTAACCTGGAGGTGCTAGGCACATCTCCTGGTGCTCCGTAAATACCTCCTCACAGGTAAAGGCCATTCCTACCTTGCAATTCCTTAGAACCTCCCTCAGGGGCAGAGAGAGAGAGTCCCAAGCAGACTCTGAGCTGAGCGAAGAGCCTGACGTGGGGCTCGATCCTACGACCCTGAGATCACGACCTGAGCCGAAACCAAGAGTCGGTGGCTCAACCTACTGTACCACCTAGGCACCCCTGGGGTATTTTTAAATAAGAATTATCTGAAAAAGAATTTCCGGAAGTTTGAACTCAACATCTCAAATATATTAAGATCACTTCAAATGAATGTTGAAGGAATGCTAGCCACCCAGATACCAATCGTTTTTTTTATGTGTATTTTTCTATTTTTAATAATCAAATTAAATTATTAATCTAATTGAGGGGCACCTGGTTGGCTCAGTCGTTAAGCATCTGCCTTTGGCTGAGGGCGTGGTCCCGGCATTCTGGGATCGAGCCCCACATCAGGCTCCTCCACTGGGAGCCTGCTTCTTCCTCTCCCACTCCCCCTGCTTATGTTCCCTCTCTCGCTGGCTGTCTCTCTCTCCGTCAAATAAATAAATAAAAATCTTTTTAAAAAATTATTAATCTAATTGAAAAGGTAGCAAAGTAAAAAGAATATGACAATAATACACAATTCTACTTCCTAGGGAAATTATATTAACATTTAGAAATCTTGTTTGATTTTGGGGCTGTTAAATAAATATATGTATACATATATATATGATATATACCCTGCTTTTCTTTACTTTTTATATTATCAGTATTTTCTCAGAACAGTCAATATTCTTTTACACCATTACTTTCAATGATTGCATAAATCCATTCTATAGATGCACCATAACCATTCTTCTAGAACGGGAGATTTGTGTTTTTTACAATTCCACACTATTACAGATAATGCTTCAGCAAGCATTCTGGTGCATAAACACTTTCATCTCTGATTATTTCTTTAGGATGTGTTCATAGAAGTGGGATTACAATATCCAAGGGAATGGAATTTGTAAAGGGGTTTGATAGGTATTGACAAATGTAAACTCCCACCGCCAGTAAACGAAAGTGGCTGTCTCACCATAAGCTCACTCACAATGAGTATTACTATTTTTTAAAAAATTTTAGGCCATTTCAAAGGTGAAAAATGACTTGCTTTTGATTTAATTTAATGTTTCAGTTAGTAGTGAAGTTGAACATTTTTTTTCCATACATTAATTGACCATTAACATCAACCAATGTTTTTTCTTTTATGAAGAAATTGTTTATGCTTTTTGCTCATGTTTCTATTAAGGCATTAGCGGGTTTTTGTTTTGGTTTGGCTTTTATTTTAGTTTGGGTTTTATGTTAGTCTCCCATGGATTTATAAGGATATTACACTTTTGTCATATACATTGCAAATATTTTTCCATTTCCAGTTTTCCTTTTAATTTTGCTTGTTATATTTTTGAAATTCAGGAACTTAAAATTTTATGGGGTCAAAACTGATTAGTATTTTATTCCATTGTTTCTTTTCATACATTTTATTTTATTTTTTAAAGATTTTATTTATTCATTTGAGAGAGAGAGAGCACGAGAGAGAGAGAGAGAGAGAGCACAAGCGGGGAGGAGAAGGAGAGGGAGAAGCAAGCTCCTCTCTCAGGAGGGACCCTCATGTGGGGCTCAATCCAGGACCCTGAGATCATGACCTGAGCCAAAAGCAGGCCACTTAACCAACTGAGCCACCCAGGTGCTCCTCTTTTCATACATTTTATGCCTAGAAAATCTTTTCCTATCTTCAGTGTGTATAAATAGTCACCATTATATTCTTCTAGCTCCTGTAATGCTTTCACTTTGAATTCTCTAATGCATTTGGGATTTATTTAAGAGGTAAGGAGGGTTTAAGAGGTAAGGGGGTTTACCTCTTAAGGGTTTAAGAGGTAAGGAGGATTTTCTCCCAAATAATTAGCCGTTTTTATTAAAACTATTTGTCACACGCTCCATCCCTTTCTCATTGATCTGTGATTTAAAAAACAAATATAAGAAAATAAAAAATAAATATGATACCCAACTGTCTCAAATATTCTAAGGCTCATTATATAATCATTTTGTCTATTCCATTGATCTGTTTATATATTCTCATGTCAGTACCACAGTGTTTTAAGTAATATATCTTTAAATTGGTTTTGATATCTGGTAAGGCAAATCCTTCCTCATTATTCTTTTCTGTCAGAATGTCCTAACTATTCTCAACTGTCTATTATTTCAGAGAAATGTTGAAATAATCTTGTCCAACTTTAAAGGATGGTATTTTTAATTTCCTAAGCCCATATGTTAATTGAAATAAAGTATTCCTCCATGAATTTTCCTACCTCTCTTCTCGCTTGCGTTGCGGATTCTAATCCAGCGTAAGAATGCCCCTAAAAGTCCCTGGCAGATGACAGAGGAAAATTAGAAGCAGATAATAGCTCTCTTGGGTGAATTGTATTGAACATTACGTATTTCCTTGTCAGAACAATTAGAAAGGGGAAAAAATCAGTAGATGCCTTAAAACCTACTAGAGAGTTAAGTGGGCAATTTCAGAAGTAGAAGTTCCATGCACACGGATGTTACAAGAGTCAAAGTGGCTTTAATTGCAAATGTATGGCATACACTCAGGAGAACCGCCACGCACGGTGTGCCTGTGTTTCCGTAATAATCCGGAGTGCTCCCTCGGTCAGGTGGTGAAGCGCTCACATCAGTCTAAACGCAGCCAACAGCAGCCATTGTGTTTTGCCCCCCCCCGTCCCCGCCCCCACTCCGGGGGTGGGGGGGTTGGTGTGTCATCAGGAGTCAAGCATGATTCACTCGGCTGAGTCAGGGTCAGACGCCGGCGATCTTAAAAATAGATGCGCTGGAGAGCAGATTTAGCTTGATTTCGTGAGACATGCCATCTTACAGGCAATGGTAAACCCTGCCGGAAACGTCAGTATTTTAAGGCGCTTTGAAGAAACTTCTCCTTTGGGCTCCGTTTCAGTGGAAGCCTACGAAAAAGAAAGAATAAACTACTCCCTTTAAGTTCTGATTTTTATAAAGACTCTCTCGTGACGGTATGAACTAGTTATAAAAGTAAAGCTAAAGTTCTTTATTCAATGGTGCAGAGCCTTACCTTAAAAGGACAGGAGAGGTCTTTCCTGTACAGAAAAAGCAGCGTTTACCATTTCAAAAGGACTGCCTTGGAGTTTTATTAGTTTGGGTGGACTGATTGTTGTAACAAACAACCCTCCTAGTGAGGGGCTTAACACAATAACGCTTTATTTCTCACCCGTGGTACAATCGAATGAGGGTCAGTAGGGCAGCGGACTGTGCTCCAGGCATTATTTCAGGGATGCGAGCTCCTTGCACCTTGCACTTTGCGCGGACTCCCCCCTCCTTTTAGGTGATTGGAGTCCCTGCTGACAGATGGGAAAAGGAGAGGAGGATCCCATACAGGCAGTTTTAACAAGCCAGGCCTGGGCTTAATACTTCCAACGGGCATTCTTCAGTCCCGTGGCCAGACCTCCCTGCTGGGGAGATTGGAAAGTGCCTTCTAGGAGTGCGCTGGGGAAGAAGAGAGGAGGAGCAAAGACACTGGGGAGTGCTAGTGGCTTCTGCCACAGGACTCCTGTATTTATTC
Organism: Ursus maritimus; assembly: GCF_017311325.1. Taxonomy (NCBI): domain Eukaryota; kingdom Metazoa; phylum Chordata; class Mammalia; order Carnivora; family Ursidae; genus Ursus; species Ursus maritimus. The sequence goes on along the minus strand of NW_024424452.1, from coordinate 100,228,376 downwards.
ATGATATTTATTGAGCACCTATGGCGTGCCAGACATTATCTGTAGCTAAGACAGCAGTCCACAGGATTGCACGGGTGCCTGCCTCAGGAGAATGTAGTCGGTTCTGAATCCTCGCTGTGTGAGTTTCAGCTGTCTGAGCTGCCAGGTGGGGATGAACAGAGCTTGCAGTGCTGTTTAAGGAAAGCCCCTATGACGCTGTGCATAATGTAGTAAAGGACCTGTTAGGTGTTGATCACATCATTTGTCTTTAACATTGATTGTTAGCTCTCAGTGTTAAGGCACAGAATTCACACAATATGCGCTTTCCTCTCAAATCTCAGAATTGTGGATTTGTTTTCAACCTATATCAATGTTTTTCAACATTTACAAATTAAATGACTGGATTTTCTTTCTACCCAAACATCATTTATCCAAAAAATAAATAACAAAACGAAAAAAACAAAACCCACCTTAATCCTTCAACCCAAATAGTTTATGAGTTTTATTATGGCCCATTTGTACTCTTACTACTGAGGAAATAAAAACATACATTTGAGGACCCAGACACCATAGTCAGTATAAATAGAGAATTGGTGAAAGGAAGCTCATAGTATTGCAAATTAAAACCTGGACGTTGGAGGGAACGCGTCATCCCCTGCAGTGCTCACATTGGCCACGAGATGGCAGTGTCTCACAGGAATATGGTGAACGCTCTCGGGGGACTGGTTGGTCTACTAGTCTCGGACTTCAAGTCCTAACTTCAAAATGAACTAAAGAGAATTGAAAGGAGCAGTAAAACATGTCAAAAATGTTTTTGTTCTTAATATTGTAAAAATAAATATCTCTAAACACTCTCAAGAAGTTCTCTTGTGACATTTTATATCTATTTTTTATATACCTAGAGGCCAACAGAAATAATACAGTTATTATATTTTTATGAACGCTGAAAATTATATGCAACTTGTGGGGTTTTCTGAGTCATTTGCTGAGTGCCCTTTGGGGTTGATTTCTATTCTTGGCTTTCTATGCACATCTGGGAGCCGGTCTTAATTGAGGCTGCTGTTGTAAATTCTCATTTTTTCCTGGTAAAAAAAAGAATGAGGCATTCATGTGGAGACATCCAGAGACACTAAAAGTGAATGGGGAGTTCTAGTGGTTTTTATCTTTAAGGTGATCCTAAGACTGTCCAGCCTGGAATGGAAACCAGGTAATGTTTTGTTGTTTTAGTTATAATCTGTATCTATGGTTTTTCCAGAGAACTAAATACTGAGTGGCACTCAACAGATAGGGATGGTGAGGTGCCTTACCAAAAAACCACATTAATCACCATCATCATCATCATCACAGAAGCTATCATTTATTGAGATATCACTGTGTGTCAGGCACTGTTCTAAGGGCTTTACATGTATCATCTCATTTAATTCTCACTCAAGCCAGGTATGTGCAGAAGATACTGATGTTGTTGGGTGTCTGGGTGGCTCAGCTGGTTAAGCATCTGACTTCGGCTCAGGTCATGATTTCCGGGTCCTGGGATCGGAACCCCCACCCCCTAGCCCTGCACTCAGCAGGGAGTCTGCTTATCCCTCACCCTCTTTCTCTGCCCCTCCCCCACCACATGCTCTTTGTCTCTCTCTCTCAAATATATAAATAAAATCTTTTTTAAAAATTATAGTTTATTTACAGTGGGGAAACTGAGGCAAAGAAAGGTTACGCAACATGCCCATGGTCACAGAGCTAGTAAGCAGTAGATTCAGGACTTGATCGTTCGAAAAAGAAAAAATGAGCCCTTGTTTTTCTTATATGTCACATACTTCTCCTCTTTTAAATTCTAGGCTTTGTCCATATATTAGCATTTCCCTCATCAGGTGCTTGCTTTCACAGGACAGTCCTCATTAATTCCATATTAAAACCCTACCACTCCTCCCCCAAATCAAACTTCATTTCTAGAATGAGTCCAGAAAAAATCTGGCCAATATTTTTAAAAACTTTGCTCCACAGCCTGAAGGAAGAAATTGAAGGAATAATGAAAGTAAAGGAGTCTTCCAGCTGTGGGGTGGTAGCTCCTTTGCTTTTTCTGGGGACTGCCCGGCAGAGAGACCCTGGTCTGAGATGGAGCGCTCCCATCACCGTCATCAGCCCTGACTGCCTAACACCTTCCCATGGCTTCCTGTTGCGGCTGACACCCCAGACCAAGCAAGGACAGCGAACGGGTTGCCGGGGTGATGTGGTGCCCCCCCTCACCCCCAACCTCAGCTCTGACCGCCACTTAGGTCATGTTTCCCTGCTTCACACAGAATGCACCGTGTCCCTTCCGACCTTCATAGAACGTAGTTCAGTTGGTAAGGTCACAGTTGTTTTGTTACTTACTTGTCCCCCCAAAAAGACAGCGAACCCCATCAGAGCAGCGCTGATGGTTTCTGCTTTGTTCATCCCATCCAGAAAGGTGCCTGGTACACAGCACGCGCTCCAGCGTGATGAGTTAAATGAAGAAACTTACCGTGATCGTATTTGCAGAATAAAAACAAAAGTCACAGGATCTGGAAAAGGATATTTTTCCTGATTTGTTCACTTATTTATATGAAGTCATGTAAATATATTTCATCACGTTTTTTATTACTCTTAAAAACCAACATGGTCAAGATCATTCGGTAATTTATGCTCGAATCAGGACTGCAGGGAAGGCGGGGCGTGGTCCTGAAAGGGCTGGGGTGGGGTGGGGGGCTGGGGGTTGGTGCGCAACCCCGCGGACGGCCCGCCCAGGCCGCGGGGCCCTACGGGAAACCAACAAAACCTACTCCCCTACTTGGGAGAAGAGCGTGGGCCTTGCAGGGTGGAGCGGTTGGGGAAGGCCTCAGGGTGGGGGGCAGAGGCTAGGTGGGTGCGGGTGTGAAGGGTGGGTGCTGCCACCGACACCCCCCCCCCCACCCCGTGGCTCACCGCTCCACTTTGTCTGGGGTAGAAATGAGCCCCACAAAGCTTTCAGCATCTACCCTTTCTTACAAGTTCTCCGTAGAAACTTTTGCACTAAATCTGGGCTTTAGTGAGAAGCCAGCAATAGTTCCGAGGCTTCCCTCCCCCGCTGTCAGGTTTGCGGGTTTTATTTGTGTGTGTAATTGGAAAATTCCCCTGTGAGGCCGGACAATAGCATCCATGTCGCTACACAGATCGGCTCGTGGTTGCACCGAGAGGATTGGGCAAGCTTTTGAAAGTGAGGCCCATCACAGAGGTGAGGGTCAGGCTGGTCATTTCGCTGCTGGCTGCAGTCGGACATTGGTCTTTGCGTTGGACTATTAGGAGGTGGCAACAGCCTGGGGAAGATGGGGCTGCGGGAGCAACAGGACACATAAAACACATTTACGATGCCTCCGGTGGCAGATGGTGTTGGCTGCTCGAAGATCCTGGAACAGCGGCAGTTTTGTGCTCTACCTGGGGCCCTCCCTGCAAGTCTCCGCAGGGCTGTGGGTGTCCCTAGAAGGATCTCCCTCAGTGCAAACGCTCACTGGCTGGGTGTCTCTCCTTCCACTCCTTCTTCCCTCTGTGCCTTCTTTCACCAAAGACAAGCAGACAGCATCGCCAAGTGTATGCTCGCTCTTTTTTTTTTTTTTTTTTTGGTCCACCAAAACCAAAATCTCTCTTCTCCCTGATCCTTGATAGTTTGGAGATGTTCACTAGAGGACATTTACTTTGCATTTGAATGTTTCCATTGTTGAGGGTCGTGTGTGAGAGATGAGCACGGCCACATGCGCTGATAAATAATCGAGAAAGATTTGCTTATGAAGCAAGGACGCGGTTCAGTTTACAATGGCATCTTTCCCGTTGCTTGCTTCTCGGTCAAGTCCCCTTTGGCTGCTGAGCCCCGGCCAGCACCACCTGTAGAAAAATTGCCCTCTTGCCTCTTGCTGTGGGACTCGCTTCATCGCCAACCTCTGATTTTCATGTCTCTGAATTCCCCAAATCTTTTGGGTTTATATTTAATAGACCTGTGTTTGCGTAAATCAATGCCTATAAACCATTCACTGGGGAACCCGGAGCTGGTATTTTTATGACTCAAAGGACAGGAAAAGCAGCCTCCGCGTAGGCCAGCCACGAGTTTCGTGATTGAGTTATTAAGTTCTTGTTAGATCCCTGTCCTGATGTACCCATCTCCTGCAGCCTATAATGTCTCTAGTAAGAAAGGGGCTAAGAGGCAAGCACGCTCCACCCCGAAATCCTCTGGAATCTCAAATATACTTGCAGTTTGAGAAATAATTCCAGTTTGGGTTTCCTGTGAAGGCAAGAATTAAGTAGGGGGTGAGTGAAATCATTTCTACCCAAATATATCTTTAGCTGCATCAATATATTTCTTAGCAGTGCTTACTTGTTCCTCTATTTGTTTTTAATACATTCTTTCAGAGCAGGGGTTAACCAGAAAGGACCCACAGGCCAAATCTCACCCCTCTGCTTGTCTCTGCATGACCCCCACACTAAGAATGGTTTTTTACATTTTTAAATTGTTGGGGAAAAAAATCAAGAGACTAGTATCTTGTGATATGACATTACATGAAATTCAAATTGTTGTATCCATAAACAGAGTTCTGTTGGAACGCAGTCACACTTACTGTACTGTCTCTGGCTGCCCTCGTGCGACAGTCCCAGAGCTGAGTAGATACCACTGAGTGGATGGCTTGTAGAGCCTAGAATATTTACTATCTGGCCCTTTGCAGAAAATGTTTGTGGGCTCCTGTTCTAAAAACCATAAACGATGCCTCTTTTGTTTGCCAGGAATTTCTCAGAATGCAAGTTCCCAAATGGCTTTGCAATCCTTTCACGTTCAGAAGCACCTTTTCACAACAGTCCTTGCCGAGCGACGTCCCGTGTCATCTTCACAGTCCTTCAGATTAGGTGGTTGTCCCCTTGAAGACGTCTGTTCAATGAGTATTTTTTTCCCTGGATGTAACCTTTCAACGGGAACAGAAACCCTTCACTTGAGACACCCGGCAATCAGGCTTCTCATCCCTGGCTGTACGTTCGAGCTTTAAAAAATCCCAATAGCCAACTGGCACCCCAGGCCCATTAAATTAGAGTCTCTGCATTTGGGGCCCAGGCACTGGTAGTTCTTAAAGGTTCCCAGGTGATTCTAATGTGGGTCAAGTTTGACTACCACTGTGCAGATTTACAAAGGGAGAGCCCTCTGTTCTTTTGAAATTAAGGTTTTAATTGTTATAGACAATTCCATTGGGAATTCAGTTCCTTTCCACACATATTTGTTGAATGCCCATAAAAGGGTAATTGCTCTGGAAGCCGTATCTCAAAAAAGAAATGAAACGGCTCTCTGCCCTCAGTAGTCTAGCAAGAGGAGCATCGACACCAAAGGAGGCGGCCCCCTCGTTCCCAGACAGACCAGTATCCAAGTCATCATTTCTGGGAACTCGTTAAATAGGCAGAATTGGGTATGTAGATATATGGAAGCCAAAAAGTATTAATAAATAAAGTGCTGGCTTTAGAGCCAACTAATGATCATTTTGGAAATGACTACATCTATATTAACTATAATCTGTACGTGGGGAGCCTTCAGTTTTATCATAGAAGCAGTATCATCATAATACAGAACTCTCACTTCCTCCCACGTACCGGCAAAGCAGCCTTGAGTGTGTGCCCTAATTTATTTTAGATTTGTTTTCCTCTTGTGTGAAGTGAGGGTAATATAATACCTACATCCCAGGGTTGGTGGAAAGATTAGATAATATACACAGAAGCTCTTTTATGACTATAGAGTTCTATTCAACATAGTTTCATTGGGGCTTACACTGTAGTGGGAAAGACAGAAATAAACAAGGAAACAAATACGAATGAATGCCCATGCTGGTGAGTGCCATACAGAAAAGTTTAGCAGGAGAGGGCGTAGGAGTGCTTGAGGGAGGGCATGAGGGTGTTGTTTCAAATAGGATGGTCAGAAAAGACTCACTGAAGGGACCCCAACAGCTGTTAGTTATTACAGTTTGGTTGGCGGGGAGGGGCAAAGGGAGAGGGAGAGAGAGAATCCCAAGCAGGCTTCCTGCTCAGTGTGGAGCTTGATCTCACAACCCTGAGATCACGACCGGAGCCGAAATTAAGAGTCAGATGCCCATTTATATAGTAAGTCTGCTTTTTTTGGTTCTCATGAAGTTGCAACAATTAAAGTGTATTAGGTATTGTAAGTATGAAGTCATTGTAAACATGAATGCAAATGAATGAGTGAAATTTTGGTTTTGAGCTGATGTGAATGATCAAAAATGCTTTATGGTAAGTTTTAAAATTGGGAATGAAGCCAAAAATTAAAAAAAGAGAGAGAGAGAGAGTCAGATACTTAACCAACTGCGCCACCCAGGCGCCCCTCATTACAGTTTGATGAGAAATAATGAGCTACCTGATAGGACTGCTAGGAAAGTCTGAGAGAAGGCAGTGACCAACTTACCCAGATCTTTCGTCTCCTGTCTCCTTTGACTCCAAAATTGTTGGGGCACTAACTCGGGCAGGGAGAAACTTTGCCATATCTGCATGTGACTCTTGTTCTAATAAGAAAATCAGGGATGGGTAAAATAACTCCCCATTTTTCAGAAGCCTAATAGTGTACCTTGTGTGGTGTATACTTAGGTCAGTGCTAACCATAGGCTCTTGACTTCATGTGTTATGTGGACGTACGAAATGCCTCCAGACCAACTTGTAATTGGTAAGATTAGGGACCACTTAAAACTCCTTCTAGAAAAATGGGTCAAAACATGAAAAGATCTTCACAAAAAAAATTCATAGAACTGGCTAAAAAACATGTGGGGAAAAGTTTATCTTTGCTAGTGACCAGGGAAAGACAAATTAGACCAAGATAACATTTTTTACCTGTCACATTGGGAAACTGGCTTGGTCATAATATGGTGGTGGGGGTATGAACTGATACCTCCTTTTTTGGAGGGCAATTTGTCGGTACCTGTCAAAATTTTGAATGCATGCTCATTGACCCAGAAATTCCATTTTTGGGGAATCTATTCTCTAGAAGTAATCACACACAGCATATAAGAATGTATGTATAAAGATATTTATGATAATAGTAAAAAATTATAGACAATTATTATATCATAGGTACTTGATACACATTTGTGAAATGAATGCATGGTTAGATGGAGTAATATAAGACAATCGTAAATGAGGGAGATCTGTATGAACAGAAAGGAAAGGATTACTATTTCAGTGAGTGAGAAACCACATTGGAGAACAACGTTAATTTGTGCCACATATACACACAAACACACACAACACATTAGGAAAAGGTCTGAAAAGCAGCTAATCGGACTGTAGAAATCTGTGCTAACAATAGCAAAGGGCATTTAATTACCTCTTTTCTTCATATGCTTCTGAGTGAGAGGTAAGGAGGTAGTGAGGGAAGATTTCCACTTTCATTTTACACGTCAGCATTGGTACAAATGCTTTCAATGATCACATACCACTCAGGTTCGTTTTTACCATTAAAATAATGTATATTTTTAAAGCTTTTTAGAAATATATGTATTTTCAAGAGGGAAAAAGCACAATATTCCTCATTAGTTAACTAGCACTCATTTTGTAACTGTTGTGACTAATTGTGGAAAGCATCTACTAAGTGCCAGACACTTTGCATATGTTTTTTCATTTAATCTTGCTAGATGGGGAAATGAAAGCTTCTAGAAGTCAAGTAATTTGCTAAAACTCCCACATCTGCATGTTGTCAGGCTCATCCAGTTTCAAAGATCATGAGTCCTCTTGTTGCTGACCAGTGGTCATGGAGGAGGGCAGGGAGGACACAGACTACCAGGTAGAAATGAGGACTCTTGAGGTCATATCAGGGCACCCTCACAGACCCAAGAGCAATACTGGAGGCAGGGACATAAGGGATAAACTTTGCCTTTCTCACACTTTGCCTAGGGTCCATCTATGTGCAACTAAAAACTAAGACATTGCTCTAGAAAATTTTGAATTATATTTGGACATTTTGAGGCCAGACACAGGCACCGAGCTCGGCGTTCACATCTCGCCGAGTTGTATCTCAGCCACGGAGCCATGGTCACCAGAGAAAGTCATGGGAAAACCAGTTCTCATTTGCTATAAAGCTGTTTTCTAGAAAATTGAACATTATATTCCTCAAGGTCCTGAGTATAGGACTCTAGGGAGACATTTGTAGCATCAAGTGCTAGAACTCCATTGGTCGCCCCAAGAAATGGCTGCACTTTCTCCTTTCAAATACCTTTCAGACAACTAGAACCCTGTAACCTACATAACCCTTTTGGCTCTGGTTGTTAGAAAGCAAATTTGAAGCTCAATGATTACATCTGTTGGGCCTTAGAGGAAGCAGATCTGTTGACTCTGGATATTCTCTTCCCAGATTTTCTAATTTTGCTTATATTACATTGCCATGTCTTTTGCCCACCGAGTCAAAGCCAAAGTCTTAACAATGTCCTATCTGGCTCTCCGTGGCCTGGCTCCTGACCAACTTTCCAGCCTCACAGCTTACCATGTACCCTGACTGCGACCTGCTTTCTACAAGCACACACCAAACTCAGAACTGCTTGGGGCTTTTGTCCTCTCTCAGTTCATTTCTGTACTCCTCTTGCAGCTCTTCATGTGGTTGGTTCCCTTCAGGTCTCAGTGGACGGCCTCGGGGAGGCTCTCGGTGACCTTTCCCCATTCAGTGTCAGTTACTCTGCGCCGGGTCACCATGTCCATTTCCTTCAGAGCATTTAGTGTGGTCCGTATCGATCTTGTTTACTTACTGACCGTCTCTCACCATCGAAATGACTAGAGCTCAGGACCTGGTCTGTGTGAGTCACTTCTGTATTCCTAGAGCCTTAGAAGACGGGCACATAGGGGGCACCCATTAAGTATTGGTTGAACGCTTACTGAATACATTTGTTTTAGGCTGCTTCAAATTCTTTTTGGTTCTACAAGAAAGGTAAGTTATAAACATTCAGATCAGTACAAACATCAGACATAACCAGAACTGGGGTACATTTCTCTCCTCTTTGCCTGTGGAGCACATACCCAGGATTTTAGCTTATTGTACTAAGCACTGTGCTGACTGTAATTCCTGTAGACAGGTCTCTGGCAAGGTAGAAAGTGCTTTATATAATCCTTACACCAACTAGCAAAACTTATTCCTTAGTCTACCTCTCATGGACCCATCGAACACATTTATTGAGGGGTCAAATGCTCCCCCTTGGCCTGCAGACTGTTCTCATTTGTCCCTTCTCTGTAATATTGGGCATCACACAACTGGTTCACCCCTGCCTGTGTGCTATGTCCCATTGGCTACTCTTTCACAGGTGCTGATCTTGTCTCAAAGAGATGTCTGGCCGTCAGGGAGAGCTTGTATTTTCCTATATGACTCTTCTCTCACTGTCTGGGACCCCGTGCAGTGTAGATACTAAATATGCATTTGATGATTGAATGATTGATGGACATGTCATGTACCAATCAACAGGAAAGAGTGTTTATTTTATATTTCATCCAAGCTGTGCCTTGACAACATACCATTTAGTAACGCACTTGATGAAGCCACAGAGCACATTCGCCAAGAATAGAACAGTCCTAGGCATTCTGGAGGAGGTTGGGTGAATAACACAGTCTCTGCCTGCAAGGAGCTTGTGGTCTGACTTGGGAAATGGGAAATATAAAATGTTAACTAACTTAAAAGTTAACATATATATATATATATATATACACACACACACACACACACACACACACACACATATACATATAATTGTGTATGAAGATAATATATAGTAAGGTAATGGAATTTTAGTGTTGGAAAATATAATAAGGATCTAGACTAGATATTAGCAACCTCTCTCTGTAAAAAGCCAGACAGAAAATACGCTAGGTTTTGCAGGCCATGTGGTCTCTGTTACAAGTGTTCAACCCTGGGGGTCACCAGCAGCTACAAGCAGTATTTGGCCACAAGCCAGAGCTTGCGGACCCCTAGCCACAGGATTTCAGTAAGTGTCTTTGGGTAAGAAGAATGCTGGGCTCCTGTGGTCCGGAAGGCAGTGCTGAGGTAGGAGGTGGGAGTTGACCTGGTCTTTAAGGGCGTCGTTAGGTTTGGAAAGCAGGCAAGAGGAAAAGAGATGGTTGAAGTTAGATGACCATCACTAGAAAGGCAGCAAAGCTGGGTATCTGGGGAAAATGGTGAGAAGGTATTTGGCAGGAAAAGAATCCGCGTTCAGGAATAAAGGGAGGGAGCTAAGACAGAAAAGGTGGTGGGAGCTTTGGGCTGATCCTGTAGACTAGAGCTTCCAGAACCACCCTACCCAAACACCTGAAATGATGCTGTTTCCATGAGTTTATCTTTAAAAATCATGTAATTTATCGTTCTCTATTATGTGTGTTTTAGTGAAAACAACAAATCTCGTAAACTACTTCCCATTGCATGAAATGAATGCTCAGGAAAATGTGCTCTATTCATCCAGTGGTTTCGAGGACTTCACCGCACTCCTGGAGGGGCTGTTATTTTAGTTGGAGAAGGATGGTCGTAGGCAAGGAGAAGGATTTGGAGGAGGACAAGGGCTGGGGAAGGAAGGCCCTTTATAAAGGTCAGTATAACATGCTCGGCTGGCTGGGCGACATGCAGAGGGACTGAAATTGGAGGGCTTGGGGACCGATGAGAAAGCTGTTTTCATCGACAGCTTTGACATAGCTCTGACATAGACAGGTGAGAGATTGCGAGGGTCTGCTGCGGAGGGACTGGAAAGGCAGGAGACAAACGCATCCAGAGGCAGGGATGCCAGGGCTTGATGACGACCAGCTGGGCAAGTAGATATTTGCATCCAGTAATTTCAAACTTCAAGTTACGACGGAAGACTCATCGTTATTTTGTGCTCTCAGTTTAGAGATACCCTTTTATTGGTTCTGAGATGCATGCATCATAACATCTTAACATATCGGGAGGCAGAATGCATCCAACAGTTGAGGAAACAACCCAGTTTAATTGTCAAGGTTTGTTCTTTCTTAGGGGTACATAAAATTATGGGATGTTTTACTGTGGCATCTAAGATTTGTTGAAATACAGTATTTGTAAGATTTTAATGAAAGATTACTAGCTAATAATTTCTCTGTTCAACACATTACTAAAAGCTGCCCCCACACGCAGGAGGAGGTTGGAAGGTTTTCTGAGCCCACCATGGGGTTTTTTGATCTGATTCTCAAAAAAGGGCAGTTCTCATTGTCCCGTTAATATATGGAGGCAGCACAGACTAAGATCCAGGATTTTTATTTTTGTGCTGGAACTGCTCAAAACAATGGAGTTTTGTGTGTGATCTTAATTTTTCACCTACGACCCAGCAGAGACTACATTGTATACAAAACGTAAATAAATCGCATAACATCCTTCTATGACCTTTGAGAGGATGCAGATTTTGTCAAACTATGTGAGGAGTTTTCTTTAAACGATGTCCTACTTATTTAAAATAGGCAGTTAACTTCCAGTCAATGTCAGTTTCACTGTTTTCTGAGCAAAATATTAGACGGTTTGCAACATTCTAAAATTTTGGAAGCTGAAAAATAAAAAATAAAAATAGATAAAATTTTGGAAGCTGTCCTTCCCTGG
>NW_024424452.1:100204104-100216789 GCF_017311325.1 Ursus maritimus | reverse complement strand
TCGGAGTGAAGTGTAAGGAGCTTCCCCTTGCATCACCACTCACCCAGCCTCACCCACTTCCAGACCTCCACTTATCTCTTGCTTTCTTCGGAGTCAGCTTCCCTTCTCTATTCCCTACTAGATAAAGACAGAATTTCATTCATACATAAATAAGAGTCAGATAAAAAGACTCACGTTCTTCCCCCCAGAGGCTTTGGCATTTTCAATTATGAGCTCATCCCTTTAGTCAAATTGTTAAATATGAGGGACCTGAAATTGCACTTAGAAATGCGCCAGAGGTGGGCGTCTGGGTGGCTCAGTTGGTTAAGCATCTAACTCTTGATTTTGGCTCAGGTCATAATCTCAGGGTTATGAGAATGAGATCAAGCCCCACGTTGGGCTCTGGGCTGGGCTGGGCCAGGAGCCTGCTTAAGAGTCTCTTCTCTCCCCTCTGCCTCTGCCCCTCCCCACCACATGCGTGTGTGCACTCTCTAAAGAAAAGAAAGCACTGCAAAATGTCATCTATGCATGAAATAATAATAGTAATACAGTAATACTAATAATAGTAATAGTAATAATAGTAATTAATAGTAATATAGTTTTATAGGGTGATTGTCAACGAGTTTTTTTTTTTAAGTGTGTCACAGAGTGCACACTCACTGAATGGTGACTTAGCACTACGTCTACTTCACAAATCCCTGTGAACTGATTTAGGCAATGAGCTTCAATAGCTTCAAATTTCAGAATATATTTCTAGTGAGCATTTTTTAATTTGAAAAATGCATGCATTTCCCACCATGGTTAGGTTTAGCCGGTAGTAGTTTTCAGTGAGCAGTGGCAAATTTCTAGGGCAAGGACCTAATTCAAACGTCTTAGCAAATGCTAGAGGACCTATGTGTGATGGGACTTTAGAGGAGGTCGGCTAACATCATATTCTTCCTTCCTTGAATTCTGCCCACCCCTCTCCATCTAAATATTTTTAATAAAGTGAATTTGGGAAGGCACCTTGAGATGTCCTTCACCGGACACAGTTTCCTGGATATTCCCAGCTGACAGTCAGGTTCTGAGTTGTGGAGTGAGGTTGGTTGGACCCTGCTGGGATCGGGGTTGATTAATGACATTGTGATAAGTAGGGAAACAGATCAGTGGCAGCTTCTGCTCCCAGCTGTCACAGCTGTGCCTCTTCACTCTTCCAGCCCCATCATGCTCCCAGGGAGCCTTTAAAGCACCTCCTTTCTATGGCATTTCTGTAAATTATTTGCTCAGACGCCAAGATGCCATCGAAGCAGCTGACGCTGAGAATTTGGTCAGATGCGTGTATTACCTAAGCAATTCCTCCTCCTGGCTTCCCCGAGAGTGAAGGGGAAGACGCGTACTCTAACTTAGGAGAGAAAGAAGAAGCAAGCCAAGTGGCAAAAGCCAAGTGCATGGTTAGTAGGGGAACGCTGTACATCATTTCGTTTCCTGAAATGTTTTATAAAGGTGACTGACAGGTGAGCCATAACGTGCTCCTGAGACTCTCACACAGAGAGAATTGCCAAGTGTGACTTAGTATCTGAGTTAATTCATCCATTGCAGCAATGTGGCATGATGTCCACAGGTAATGGAATAATAATTATCGGGTGACCTATTACACAGCAACAGGCACTCAAATCACCCTCAACACAGGGATTCGGAGGCATGCTTTCATTTTCAATAGTCTCAAAAGGGTCACTCCATTACCTCCTGAAGAATGATTTAGGCTGGCTGAGGGAGACGCCAAAGGCAAGCCACAGGAGCCGTGCTCTGCTCTGACCCCAATATACCACGCACGGGTAGGGTTTCAAGGACCCTAGAGACAACAGCAACACATGGCATGTTTACTGTGTTGGCTGGACCGCTATTGCAATTTCCATTTTTAAGAGGGGAAAACTGAGACTCACCGAGGTTGATGAATTCTTCTGAGTCTCATGCTGTTTTCTTTCTATCACATCCTATCAATACAATTTTTCCTTAAAAAAGACAAAAAAGAGGGAATACACTAGACCACCAGTAAGGTGTCTTCTAGCTCCTGTGTTCTGCAAGTCTCTGATCTGAAATATGAAAGCTGGCTTTTCAGACTTGGGTGACCATCTGTGGTCAGCATTGTTTCAAAGGCTGCATCCCGCAATGCAGACTTGTTCATTCTGAAAAGGTAAGTTGTACCCGTGAGGGCAGAATCAGAATGAGATGATGTAGCAATATTGGTTAGTATGGCATCTAAATAAGTAGTCTCCAGTAAATAATGAGAACGGGACAATGAGCATTGAAAGGCATCTAGAATTTGTGATCCTTCTTAGAGCAGTTTCAGAGATATGAGCAAAAACTAAGAAATCAAAACATTTTCGAAGAAACTCTTGTCGGTTGAGTTTCATGCTGTTAAAATAGGACATTACTAAAGGTACCTCAAACCTCTACACCCCTCCTGAGGCTCCTCTACATAAAATTAGCAGACAATTTTTCTGAGAGACATTGGAAGACCCGTAAACCAACCCTCTCATTAAAACAGGATTATAGAAATGTGTTTTCCATGGGAGAAAGTTAATTTTTAAACATACATTTTTCAATTTCTAAACATGGAATTAAAAGTTTCTCTTTATTTTTAGATATAAAATGCATATTCCTGTAAGCAACATGACTGAAGAGCTTTTGTCTTAAACTTCCACTATTTATTTATTTTGCCATTATCTGGGATGTCAGCAGCGTCTTGTAATGCCTCGTGTCATTACACAAAAGCAAACACAGTCACGTTACATTAATGACTAGGCTAAGATCATATAACTGACTGGCTATAATTCTATGCCCCCTTGCTATAAAAAACATGACCCTAAATCCTAACCAGCTTTGGAATAAAAGGCCCCACAATTATGATATAGTAACAAAGTTCAGGTTATATACAATTTGATTGTTTCAATGCTCTTTGTCTATTCATTTTCATTTCACCTACTATTTATACGTGGTAGTAAAAAGTCAAGCGGAAAATCCACGCTGGTATTTTAGGTACAACATTCATCTACCCAACATGTTTGGCAGGATAAAACTAAATATAGTGGAACCCTCTTTCATAATCCCAGTGTTTGAAGTTAGAACAGTGTAATTGTAATCACAGACCTTTTCCATATGTATTCATGTTTCCCAAACGAGACCTGAGTAATGATCTACATCTAAATACATGATCAATCATCCCCAATACCACCTGATTTTTAGCTAGATTTGTCTTTACCAGATAGTAGGCATTCAGCAAGTGCTAACTATGTGAAGCAGAAATAAACTCTCTGTTTGGGCTGTTACTTATCCAATGGTTTCAGTAGAGATTTTTTTAGTTAAAGCAGTGATACATGCACAATGCATTAGGCAAAACAGCACTAAACGGCGGTCAGTGTGATCCCGTCTTCCTTGCAGGCACCACCCATTGCAAGAGGTCTCGTGCGTTCTTGCCCTTCCTGTGAGTCCTGCAGGGTTATTTTTTGGAGGCTAGGCAGAGAAAGCTTCACCATCGTATCATTTCCTTCAGTGCCAGCAGCTTTTATCCTTTTCAGCAAGTGTTTAGAGGAAAGTGTTGGTGCTTATTAATCTGTTTCTTGTCTTACAAATGTGCTGATGCATGATTGGTGGCAAAACTACCCATCTGACAGCGCTCAATGTAATCTACATGGCAGGACGAGATTGTTACACTGAACAGATCTGTTTGGAGTTGTTATTCTTTGTAATTACCTTCATTAAGTGAAAGCATGTGTCAATCAACTTTGAACTTTAAACATACCAGTAATTTGCAAGAAAAAGGCATTTCTAGTTCCCATAGGCACATGTGTGCTTGAAGATGAGTATATTATGTAGGCAGGTATATACGTGGTATTAGAAACATATTTCTGTAATTTTCTGAGTACTTAATTACCCCCTGGTTTGCATCTGATAACTTACATAAATAAAGCCTACAACTACTCCAGAGAATTGTTGACAACGTCAGTTTAATAAATAGCTAACTTACGTACTAGTGTGAACAGATCATTTTTAAATAAGAACACTCCTCCCTGAATTCCAGCTATAAGACTATACATTCACGTTAATTTTAACAACCGCTGCTCACTAGGGATATCGGTTTGAAAACACATTTACTCTGTTGTTCTACCACATTGTAAATGGACCATGGTGTTACAACTTTCTTGATTTGATCAGACTGACCTGGGTCAGAAATCTGCAAGTACAGAACATTCCACAAAAGTATCCTGAACTTTAAAAGGGTCGGTCCAGAAGCGATACTCATTCTACCCTTCACTGACAGTTATTAACCGATACCTCTCCCGGCTCCTGTAACTTATGCCCCCACGCGTTTATTCCTTTATTCATTCCTTCAACCAGCCCGCATTTATGGAATCGCCCTGATGTGCACAGCACCGTGAAGGATTATAGAATGAATAAGATGCTCAACCGGGGCTCTAGGAAAGGTTAGAGGAGAGAAGCTGCCGAATTAGCCGCGTGGCGTCCTCGCATGGCTTTCTCAGCCCGTGCATTAAGCAAATTCCTTTTCTGCTTCCTTCGAGTAGCCATTTACCTCCACCAGGGGGTGATCAGGGATAGAAAGTAAAGATGAAATCCCGTCCCTTCTCAGGGCTGGCATTGCTGGGGGAAGGGAGGTTCCCAGACGACCTGTTGACTTCGGTTTACGCTCCATCCTGGCATCCCTGGAGATGGTCAGTCCCGGGTCTAAAACCTGCCAGCAGCTTCCCAGCTCCCAAAGTGAAACTTGAGGCGCAGTTACCTCCTTTGTACCCCTCCCCGTAATCCCACACCATATCCCCCACTACTCGCCCCATCTCTCAGGTCACTGCAGCCCCACGACCCCCACGTCCACCCCCATGTCAGCCTTCGCGCTGGCTGTCCTCTCTGCCTGGACCGCTCCTCCCCGGATGTGCTCCCGGGTGTCCTCCTTAAGCTGTCAAATGTCACCTTCTCCCTGAGACCCACTCTGGCTGTGCTTTCAAAAACGGCAGCCCCACCCCCTACCTGCGCTGGCATGACACCCCCCACTTTAAAAGAGCACTTAAGCCTTCTAATATACCACATCCCTTACTGAAGAGCTTTATTGGCTGCCTCACCTCACGAGGAGACGAAGTCGATGAGGACAAGGGTTCTTACTTGTTTCATTGTTTGTGTTGTACGGACGCCCAGTTCCTAGAGCAATAGACATAGTGTCTATGAAACACGCCACACCTCAGTGACTATTTCCACATCCCCGTGACCCAGCACAGGCTGGCTTTGTTCGGCTCTCCTTCCCTGAAGCTTCGCTCTTGCCAACTGGAACGTCTGAGGGGAGTGTCGTCAGTGCGGGTCAAGCCCTCAGAACGGTGCCCGGCGCGTGGTAGGCTCTCCCCGCACAGGAGACCCTGATGCGAGGCGTGGGGTTAGAGTGTGTGCTCTGAGTCGCTCCTCCAGCTCTCCCACGTGTGCAGCCTGGGGAAGCGCCTTCATCTCCAGGTGCGGCCATGCGCGTGGCGTAAGGGAGGCGGGAGTGAGACGAACTGCCTCAGGGCTGTGCTGGAAGCTCCAGCGACGCCATCCGTGTGAGGCGCTTGGTTCCTCCCAGCCTCCGAGGGAGAGGGTGCTGGGGCTCCGGCAGGAAAGACATCGGAGAGACACGGAGGGCTCGTCTACAAACTCGCGGTTCCGGGAGTACTTGAACCAGGGCGACTGAGGTTGATCATGAAGCTTTTGGAACCATTTGAGAACACTTGACTCTGGGGAGCTGACCCGGGGGGTCATTTAGGGCAAGAAGTCCTGCAAAGCTGGGGAGTCTCTTCAGGACTGCGTGGGGAACTCACAGAATCCCTCCCCGCCTTTGGGTGGCGCTGAGTGCGTGACCTTGGGTAGATATGGGGTGGCGATGTCATTTTGGCTGAGAGTTAATCCCGTTCAGTGCAGTGCATGCATTTAAAACATGAAATCCTAATCTGCTCCATGAGAAAGGCTATAACTTCCGTGAGTTCCTGGGAGTGGAGGTTGTGAAAATTAGAGAGACAAGCAGAGAAAACCATTCATTATTGAGAAGGAAGAGGTGCCACTAAATGGGAGGAGGGGAGGATGGGGAAGAGTTTATAAGACGCCCAAACAGCACGTGCAAAGGTCACTGAAGTTTCCATAATTAAGGAAAACATTTTTGGAAGTGATGGGTGGTATCTCTCTGGGTTATATGCTGACTGCTCTGACTGTAATATTCCGATTAACACACTCTCTTGAGGTTTACATGATTTTTTTTTTAAATGGTCATTTCAGCATTCACAGTTTTCTGTTGTTGAAGTACACCTTTTATTTCTAACAGCTTTATTGAGATACAATTCACATAGCATATAATTCACCCATTTAAATTACACAAATCACACTTTTTTTTTTAAAGATTTTATTTATTTATTTGACAGAGAGAGACAGCCAGCAAGAGAGGGAACACAAGCAGGGGGAGTGGGAGAGGAAGAAGCAGGCTCCCAGCAGAGGAGCCTGACATGGGGCTCGATCCCAGAACGCTGGGATCACACCCTGAGCCCAAGGCAGACGCTTAACAACTGCGCCACCCAGGCGCCCCACAAATCACTCTTTTTTAAAGTGTATTTGCAGAGCTGTGCAACCATCACCACAGATGATTCTAGAACATTTTCATCACCCCAAAAGAACCATCCCCATGAGACGTCACTTCCCCTTCCTCCCTCCCCCAGGCCCTAGCAATCACTAGTCTTCTTTTAGTCTTTATGGATTTGCCTCTTCTGGACATTTCGTGTAAGTGGAACATGCAATAGGTGGAGTTTTGTTCCTGACTTCTTTCGCTCAGTGTATGTCTTTAATTTTCATCTAAATTGTAGCATGTGTCAGTACTTCATTCTTTTTAGGGATGAATGATATTCCACTGTATGGTTAGACTGCATTTTGTTTATTTTGTTTATTCATCTGCTGATGGACATTTGAATTGTTTCCACTTTTTTGGCTCTTATGACTATTGCTGCTATGTGTATTGGTATACACGTTTCTGTGTGGGTATATTTTTATTTCATATATATATATATATATATATACACACTACTCCTGTAAATATATGAGTAGAATTGCTGGGCCATATGATAACTCCATGTTCAACCTTTTAAAGAACTGCCAGGCTCATTTTCAAAGCAGTGAAGCCCATATTCAGCAGCAAAGCAAGAATTTTATATATGCTATGGCCTTTCAAGAATCTCTACTTTTTATCGAGACTTTCTTCTAAGATCTGATCTCTGCAGCCTGAAGCCTCCAGGGTAGCTGACCTACAGACAGGGTCTCGGGCAGGTGTCTGGGAGTCTGGGAGGTGTGATGGAATAGAGTAGGAAGACAACCAGGACAAGGAGAAGAGAAAGAGCAGGAAGAAAGAGAAAGAAGGAAGGAAAGAAAGGAAGGGAGGGAGGGGGAGAGATAAAGAGAGAAAGGCAGGCAGGCAGGAAGGAAAGGAGGAAGGAAGGAAGGAAGGAAGGAAGGAAAGAAAGAAAAGGGAAGTGAAGGCAAGGAGGGAGGAAAGAAGGAAAGAAGGGGGAAGGAGGGAAAGAAGGAGGGAGGGAGGGGTCAGCAGAGGCAGGAATCATAGGGTGTTGGGCTGCTTGTCGAGGCTGCCCACTCCTAAGCCTAAAGTTGATCAATATATTTGTATCTAAGCTTTGTGAGTAATTTCTGCAAATGCTCAAGAAGGAGTGTGTGTGTCTCAACTCCATGAAGGAGGCTGAACATTGTGTCATCAGCTGTAGCCTGTACACGGATTGCTCATGTCCTGTGGTGAAGGGCAGATAGGAAAGTGACTCACTTCACGTAGGGCAGTGCTTCTGACGCACATGAGAATCACCTGGGAGCTTTTAAAAACTATGTCTGCCAGGGCCTCACGCCGGAGATTGTGATGCGATCTGTCTGGGGTGGGGCCTGGGTGCAAGTATATTTTAAAAGCTCCCCAGGAGCTTATATGCAGCCAGTGTTGAGAACCACTGATGCAAACATACAGTTTTTATATTTCAACAAACATTTTTAAGACAACTACTGTGATGATCTTTAAATGCATCATAGGACTTTTTCAGAAGAACATCAGAGCCCCAATTACTGCTACTTCTAAAGGATGCTAGTGAATAGGGGGTTTTGACTGTGATATCAATTTGCCTCCTTAGTGCTCTCCTTTGGCCAGAAGTCATTCTGTTTTGGAACCATGAAGCACATCTGTTGGGACCCCTGGAAAATCTCGAGGTGGAAGAAGAGAGTGTCAGGTGGAGCTGAACTGGGTATGTCTAAAATCAATATGGCCTCTCGGAGACCCTGGAGCCCAGAATGAGTTTCCTGATCTCCGAGTTGGGAGGTAGTCTAGGGAGTGATTCTCTTCATGCAGCCGTACATTCATTCAATACATATTTACGGTGCCTGAGTGCCTCATAATAATCCAGGGCACCATTGTAGGGTTAACAGCATGGTTCTCTGGGCTCTGTGACTTCTGTCTCCGTGAGTCTCCATGCCCTTCCTGCTTCCATCCTAGTCCAGGTCACCATCTTCTCCAGCCTCTGCCTCTGCAGACATAACTGGTCTCCTTGCTTCTGCTCTTAGCCCCCCTGCGACCTAGCCTCCTCAGAGCTGGAGGGATCATTAGAAAAGAAAGTCAGATGTCACCATTCCTTTGCTCAAATGGCTTCTCATCATACTCGGGATAACATTCAAGCCCCTCGATCTTACAAGACCTCACCTGCGCCCACATCTCCATTCTCATCTCTCCTCTCCTCTTTCTAGCACTTTTGGCCTTCATGCTCATTTCTTCCTCAGGGTCTTTCCACTTGTCCGTCCCTTGGTTTGGGATGTCCTTCCCCCAGCTGCCATATCCCCAGTGAGCTGACAAGCCTCTCTGTCCCAAGGTGTCCTTGTGCCAGCTGTCTGTGTGTCCCGCACAGCATCTAGTAAGGTCAACTGCATTTAGGAGGTACTCAGTAAGACACTTGAGGATACGAGTGGACAAAAATATAAAGAAAGCAACATGCTGGAAAAACCCCAGCCCAGAGTTCTCTGAAACAGGTAACTCAAAACAGCCAGCTCAGCATATCAAAGTCTGATGTGGTTCTCTTGCTGCTCCGAGAGCTGCAAAGATTTTACGCTTGTGCAAGCAGATCCTCTAAAAGAAGTAATTTTCTCTTTAGGAGAGTAGCAGTACACAGGCTCAGCAGTAAATTCACAGCATTTTACAAGAAGATGAAAAGTGAAAATCATATGAAAAGTAGCAATCGTGCCGTAGCAGCACCTACCTGCACGTTAACGGTATGATGCCATAATTCGACCATAATTTCTCTCTCTCTCAACTATGGAAAATGCTTAGTGGTCTACACAACATGATATAAACCAGTGGGAGTATAGACAGATGCATTTTGACATAACACAGTCTTTGTTTCCCATATTTCTTCTACCATTTCACCAACAGTAGGCTTTGCATCTGTATAAATGATGCAGACAATAGTGTGGGACTTTAAAGACACGGTCCATGATAGCTGGAGTCCATGGGTCACCAACCACAGATGAAAGTGCAGACTGGTGGGAGAGGTAGGCACCATTTCCATCTGGTTTCTCTATCTTTGATTTTTTTTTAAGATTTTATTTATTTATGTGACAGAGAGAGAGACAGCCAGCAAGAGAGGGAACACAGCAGGGGGAGTGGGAGAGGAAGCAGCAGGCTCCCAGTGGAAGAGCCTGACGTGGGACTCGATCCCAAAACGCCGGGATCACGCCCTGAGCCGAAGGCAGACGCTTAACGGCTGCACCACCCAGGCGCCCCATCTCTATCTTTGATTTTTAATGGGGTTTCCAAAAATGCTTTCACCCTATGAGCATTCATTCTGCTTACCTGTTTAGAGCTGCTCCTCATGACTCAAAAATTGTCTAGGACTGATCTGTGTACAAGTCCAAAAGCAATATATATGAATTCTAATGGAATAAAAAAACCAGTTACCCATAGTTCTACCACTCAGAGAAAACTCTTAATAATTCTATATTCCTATGTGGGAACACTTGGACATTTTTTCCTGTGATTTTGAAAGTTATATATCATCATAGAAATTTTGAGAAATGCAGAAAACTGTAAAAGGAGCAGAGGGATAAACAGCCCATAATGTAGAAAGGCTTTCTGATAATGAGTATTTTACCATGACACACACGGAAATCAAAAGCATCAGGCTTACTGGTTGAAAAACACCAAATTAAAAAAAAAACAAAAGTATTCCTCTCGGTCTGAAATGAACAATACTTGTAGCCTCTCGACATTGGAAGTGCCTTCTAGTTTCTGGAAATGCTGGGGTAACTCCTGACCCTGAGGATGACCGTGGAGTGGCTCAGAATCACTAGAAGAGATGGGAAGCTGGGTGAAGGCTAAGAGTGTGTGTGTGTGTGTGTGTGTGTGTGTGTGTGTGTGTGTGTGTTTGCGGAGGGAATGGGGAAGCAAAGTGGGTTTGCTTGCACAAGCATCCAGGGTGGGGAAGGCCAAGGGGGAAGGCCAGGCCGAAGCTCCAAATGGCTCTGCACAGGGGTCTGAGCTGGTGGGAAGCTCGGTTTGCAGGCTGCCCTCTGGGGGGGTCTTGCAGACGCTGAGATCCTAGATCTGGCCTGGGGTCCTTCAGGTGCAGGGTCAGCTTCTCTGTGGCCTGGCAGGACTATTTGGCTGCAAATCAGCTCGTCTGCAGCAACTAGGCTGCCATCGAGCCAAGTAGACCAAGATGATGGGAAAGTGGGCTCCAGAGTGTGGAGGCGGACCCTCATCCCTGTTTGTTCGTTTGAAGATTTTATTTATTTATTTGAGAGACAGAGAGAGAGAGCGAGCAGGCACATGTGTGAGTGGAGGGAGGGGCAGAGGGAGAGGGAGAGAGAGAACCTCAAGCGGACTCCATACTGAGTGCAGAACGACACAGGGCTCCATCCCATGACCCCAAGATCATGACCTGAGCCGAAACCAAAAGTCGGATGCTCATCCGACTGAGCCACCCACGTGCCCCCTCCCTGTTTTTTTTTTTTTTTTAAGATTTTATTTATTCATTTGACAGAGATAGAGACAGCCAGCGAGAGAGGGAACACAAGCAGGGGGAGTGGGAAAGGAAGAAGCAGGCTCATAGCGGAGGAACCTGATGTGGGGCTCGATCCCACAACGCTGGGATCACGCCCTGAGCCGAAGGCAGACGCTTAATGACTGAGCCACCCAGGCGCCCCCCCCCTCCCCCGCCTATTGTTTTGAGTGGGAAGTCGCTCCAGCTCTCCAGGTGCTTTAGGAGAACGTCGACTTGTAGAAAGAACACTCTCCTGGGAGCTCATCATGCATCTGGCTTTCCACCCAGCTCTACGACTGGCCAGCCTGAAGCCTTTTCCTCTGTTTAGCCTGGATTTTGTTTTGTTTTGTTCTGAAGTGAAATCAATGCCTTCCCTGCTTACCTCTCAGGAGAATTATTATGAGAATAAAATGAGGTGATAAACATGAAAGACTATTCCTACTATTTAGGGTAATATTCTGTGACTGAGTCCCATGCACCCTTCAGATCTGTTAGTTTAGCGCTCCCTCCAGGGGGCCTCACTGGACCCCCAGCCTGGGTTAGGTGCCCCCACTTCCCTAGCAGTTGATTGCTGGCAGATTGATGGTGGTCAGTTTACTTCTCTGTCTAAGCTAGTGCTTGAGGCTAGCTGGTTGGTCCTTGTGTCCTTACCCCACACCTAGCACAGCTGGGGGCGCCGTATATCTTTGCGGGCTGCGTGAGTTTCCACTGAGTCATTGCAGAGTATAATGCAATAGTTACTGGTTGACTTTTTATATAACACAGCCAGAAACTGAGACTCCAGCTGCTTGACACGTTGGCACCCTGGACTTGCCAGCTTCCACTCTAAAACTGCCCCACGAAGCTTTCTCTGGGTGAGAAGGAAATTTGCTAAAACTTCATGACTGCCACTTTCCACCCAGGCCAGCTCCTCGAGGCCAGAGGTAACAAAAAGAAGAGTGGGTAAGGGGCGCCTGGGTGGCTCAGTGGGTTAAGGCATCTGCCTTCAGCTCAGGTCATGATCTCAAGGTCCTGGGATCAAGCCCCGCATCAGGCACCCTGCTTAGCGGGGAGTCTGCTTCTCCTTTTCCCTCTGCCCCTCTCCCCTGCTCATGCTCTCACTTGCTCTCTCTTTCAAATGAATAAATAAAAAACCTTTATTAAAAAAAAAAAAAAAGAGGAAGAGTGGGTGAAGCAGGAAGCAGTACAAAGCCCTGGATTCCAGACCAGCCTTGCCCCTGGCCAGCTTGGTGGTGCTGGGCACAGGTCACAGCTCTGGAACTTTTCTTGCCTGTCTGCAAAATGAGTTGGTAGGGCTGTCTCGAACACCCTCTGACTTGTATTGTCCTGAAACACAAAAACAGGGGGACCCAACAAGCCAAGCTTAGTCAGCACCCCAAAGAGCTGGGTTTTGTTTGCTGGCTAAGAGGAGGCAGCAAATAACGTTTTTGTCACAATGTCTGGCAAGGATGAAAACATTTCAGCCAAAGACGTGAAATGGAAGAATCTGTACTGGGTGTGTGGTTAAGTCTGCACGCCAGTGTGTGCACAGAGGGCTAGACCCAGGGGGAGAGCCACGCTGCTAGTTCCCGAAGCTGGTTAAGCATGTGTGCCATGCTGTGTGTGTGTGTGTGTGTGTGTGTGTGTGTGTG
>NW_024424452.1:100154343-100204094 GCF_017311325.1 Ursus maritimus | reverse complement strand
TGTGTGTGTGTGTGTGTGTGTGTGTGTGTGTGTGGCAGAGAGAGCAGAGTGGAGGGCTGTAGGGAAAAACCATTCATAGAATCATAGGTACTTTTTCATTTGCTATTTTTGGCAAATTTCTGAGGGTGTGATATATTTTTCATTACAACATATTTATAGCATGACTGACTGACCATTGCTGCCATCTCCCGCTGTGTCACAATTATTGCTAACTCAAGGACATTCTCTATGAAAATGGTAAAGTTATCTCTAAGAACACTGTGTTATTTTGTTGCTAAGCTCTTGGCCTTATTTCATTTAAATGACTAATGGAGTACCTGATAGGTTTATTATCCTGATATTATAGTTAATGTATACTTCATATGTGCTAAAAGCATATAATACAAAATGTATCCAACCTTACATTATAACATTAATGACTCCACATTCTAAAATTAGCAGTGTGCTTGTTGAATCATAGAAGACATATTTTCCAGAAAGAAAGAAATTATTTAAGATTCGGATGAATGAAAAAAGTAGTTTGTAGTTTCTTTAATATTTTTCATTAAACGCAATTTTCGTTTGTATGTAGCTATTCCTGAATGAACTCGTTGGTTATTCTTGGTAATGTTCTTATTCCCTCCAGCCCCACTTCATCGTTGTGTATTTATTTAATAGCTGAAAGTATAGTCCTCAATTGATTGGAGGATGTTTCAGACCAAGGCACTGGTTATCTAATAATCTTTCCTCCTGTGCTCTTCCAAAAAAACAGAGCATATTTCGAGATTAGAGTGATCCATCACGCATAGAAACTCTTCATTATTACTCTACAAACTTTAAAAAAAAGAGAGAGATGTTCCAGATCAGGAAAGAAATGTGTTGTAAACTAAGAATTTCATCAGAGTATAAAAGAAAAAAATAAATCTATTCTCTTATAACCGTGTTTAAGATTTATATAGAAATAAGCTTTTTCCTTTGTTTGAAGAGAACAATAGCACAACCCTCTGTTGAGGATGATTTATCTCTTGCTAAACCGCCCTAACTGTTTATGACAGCAAAAAGACAGGTATCATTAACCTTAGGTGTTGACAATTTAGAATTCATGAGAATGAGTTGGAAACGGGTCCCACCCCTGAGTTTGCGGAGAGCAGATGAACCCTGTGAACCATCGCCACTGATCCCTTCTGTTACCAGAAAAGAGTTCCCCTGGAATTTTCATAGAGGGGGATTGGCTTTTAAGGTCCCTTTTCTCTGAAGTTGAAGTGAAAATTGTTTTTAGGAAAAATGGATCTCTATTCCAGTCAAAGTATTTTCCAAGGTCCTAGAATCCAGTTTATTTGTAAATCCATAATTTACTGAACCGTTTTACCTTCCTTGTGATTCATGTATAAATTAGTGATGAATTCCTGATTAATTTATTTTTGCTGCTGTTCTTGGATTTTAAAAGCTTGCACTCCTCGGGATCACCCTTCTTCATAAGCACCTTCAATAAATTTCAGCACAGAACGACGGCTCACACTCTTTTCTCCTTTACAGGATGATATAATCGGGCATTCTAAAGCAAATAAGAATTCGGTGACCCCAAAAATGTACCAGATTAAAAACTACCAATAAAAAATGAAGTGTTGCTGGAGAAAAGAGTCTGTAGCTCTTCTTTGCTTTAGAGACACATCACGACAGCATGAATTTGGGATAAGATCTGGTCTTAGCGTGGCATGAAGTAATTGACATTTTTAAATCTTTTACATATATTTAGCTTCTTGTGAGCATATTCTTATACCACATTAGATCTACTTAAAATCTATTGCGAGTATTGATTTTTTTCTTCAGAAAAATCAACGTAGAGAGATGGTCTCTCTCCTCTTATAAAGCCCATTAGAGAAAACCAGAATTGTGTTGACATAAAGGAGAATGCTTCCTAATGTACATGACATACGGCCGTGGTTCAGAGGACTCAACTCTCGTTCAAATCTAATTAACTGATTTTGTCAAGCTTGGGCTCTAGTCTCTGCACAGTGATCACACCTCTATCAACATAAGCTCCCCTACTTAGTAACCAGAAGTGGCTAAAGGGAACTGCTAAAAATGCTAGTTTACCCAAGTGGTAACAGTACATCCAATAATTACATGAACTGTTTGGATTTCATTGGGGCAGCCTTTTTTTTTTTTTTTAAGATAATTTTCAATTACTATGAGACTGGAATTTAAGAGTGTATGATTTACCTGAAATGTTTTAGTAAAACGTGGCAAGTAAATCACATACCCTGAATTCCCTTAATAGCTGTTATGACTTTGACATCTTCTTATTTTAAAGAAATTGGTGAAAATTTGACAAAACGAATGTGGATGGCTAAAATTGAACTTGACATTATCTATACGGGGGAAGAGGAGAAATCACTATATTTAGAAAGGAATGCTCCTATCCCGCCTCAACTACATATCCAGGTTAAATGTGTGCACATCCCGGTAGCTGGAACATCTGCTTCTAGCTTGTTGTTCCTCTTGGCTGCTTTTCAATTGGATTTCCTCAAGCAGGTCCCAGGCTTGTCACTGCAGCTAGGGTCTGTTAACCATCACCACTGGTCCTACATTAAGGAGGAGGTTCAGGGCTAAGCTAATAACTCGCCTGCCTTTCTGACTGATCACAGTGATGCTCTCCGTGGCCACTTATCATCAGGCTCCTCTGGGAGGGTGCTCTTCTTTGTCTGTACCTCTGGGGGGAATTGGTTTTGTTTCTCCTTGTTCCTGGAGTCACGTGTGAAAAGGCAGAGCTCATTGTGGCTTCTATGGAATGGCTGTGCGGTGTTCCCTGTCTGAGAGTCAAAGGAACCGAGGCTCAAACATGAAACTCGCTGTGCCCCTTCCCAGGAACTCTGTTATATGTATGTGATGGTTCTCTTCTCCTCTTCCTCCACTCTGTAAAACAGAAAAGAAACTGTCACTGAATGTGGGTTAAAGGAAGCGAGGTGACTTCTAAAATGAAACAGAGTACTTTAGTGTTCCAAACCGTGGTTATGATTTGGCGTAAAATCACAAGTGGAAAATGCTTGATGTTTATAGGGTAGCAAGCAGTAGTCCACATCCCAGGGGGTGAGCTGGGGGGTGGGGTTGGAAGGAGATAGGCAACTGTAAGGATGCTTATAAAGGCTTTTATACAATTCGGTGGCTTCCTCTTTATAAATGTTCCAGGCCGACTATAAAGGAGGATGGTCACATTCAAAGATAGATGAGAAGCACTCAGAAAGTTTGCTAACAGGCAAGGGGCGGGGGGGGGGGGGGGGGGGGGGGGGGGGGGGCGTGCTGAGTTTGCTTCCCGTTCCCACTTTCTAGGTGGCTTCTGAGACAGCAGAGAAACGTGGATTCAATCCTGCCTTTGTATCCTGAGATTGACACCATCCTGGTGTGACTTCCACAGCTGAGCTCAGATAGATATCAGCTCGCTCTGCCAACCCCTGCGCTGACTTTAAACTGGACAAGTAGTTCCTTCCCTAGGGCAGGCATTTCACAGGGAATTCACCTTTGCCAGACCTTGCCC
This sequence comes from Ursus maritimus, assembly GCF_017311325.1. Lineage (NCBI taxonomy): Eukaryota > Metazoa > Chordata > Mammalia > Carnivora > Ursidae > Ursus > Ursus maritimus. Next base: position 100,200,580 of record NW_024424452.1, on the reverse strand, counting down.
TGGTCCCTTGTATGGATCTATTGCAAGGTAAGAGACAGATACTGGTTGCGCAACCTCGGGTAATAATAACAGGAGAGGGATCAGGTACGGTTATTGAAGCACAGGAAATAAGATCGGGATGCAGTACTATTCTGATGCACATGGTGTTCCTTCTTTTGAAGGGCGTTGGGGGAGGGAGGTGGCTATTATCCAGATTTCTGACTACCAAAGTCCTGAGTAAACCTAACACTGGGTCTTACTATATATGATAATAACAGAAACTTTGTTCTGATGTGATCTATCGCCTTTGCTTACCCATTTTATAAATACTTCTGGAAAAGGATCCAACCTTTGGGAATTGTAGTGGTTAAAATCTGCTTGTTAGCCTGCTTTTAAGGCACAGAATTCCACTGTTAAAGTAGTTTGAACTTAAAAAGAAAATAAATTGATGACATAAAGAATCGGTGAAAACTCTAGCATTTGGGGATGAGCCAGTGATTGCCTTTTTGATCCTCCCGGAAAAAAAAAAATTGCAGCTGCTGCCTCTAACTAGTGATTGTGCAGAAGATGCTGGCTGAAACTTACTGAGCATTTACTAGGTAGCCCGTCTCCTCCTGAGTTCTTTACCTATGTTACTTCCCTGAATCTTCACAAGAATCCCACGAGGTCTCCGTTACCTTCATATTAACTGAGCCCAAAAGGTGCAATTGTTCTCAAAGTTCATCAGAACAGCAAGCATCTGCTTCTCCTGTTTAAGGAAACTTTGAGAGGTGGGCGAGGGGATGGGGGAAAGAGAGGATGAAGATTAAGGGGTGCACTTGTCTTAATGAGCACTCGGTGATGTATGGAAGTGCTGAATCACCATATTGTACAACTGAAACTAATATAACACTGTACGTTAACTATACTGGACTTAAAATAAAACATAAATTAAATAAATAAACAAACAAGCAAATAAATCAATAAAACTGCCCCCTACCAAAAGAAAAAAAAAAAGAAAGAAAGAAAAGAAAGAAAAGAAAAAGAAAGTAAACCTGAGAAAACCTGGATCCTTCCTTCCCTTCAGCCCCCACTCTGTCCGTTCCCTTTTAAGCTGAGGGAAACTTTTATCGTACTTAAGAATGGGGTGAACCTGAGAAAAGCCTTGAAGAAAGATGACGTATGTTGAAAAATCATGTGGAACTGCAGTTCCAGCCCTGAGCTTTGCAGAAGAAATGCAAAGGATCTGGAGGGAAGAAAAAGGCAGCAGAGAGTGGAGGTCGAAAAGGAAGAACCAAATGGGCAATAAATGTGGTCTTGCCAATTTCAAGGCAGTTGAGATGATCCTTATTATGATGTCTTTCTAACTAATCCATCATCCTCTGTATTAGAGTGACTTTCTTTCGTTTTGGGACAAATGCAGTTATGTATAATAGTAATGAAAGAATTCCCCCCAAGGACCGTAACATGTAAACACCCTGACGAAATCCAGACTATTTCCAAATACTGGGGAAGTAGAAAGGAGATACGTATTATTAACTAGCAGTATTAATTCAAACTCCTTACTTAATTTTATTTTATTATTATTATTATTATTATTTTGAGAAAGAGAGTGAGCAAGCACGTAACACGTGTGCACGAGCATGGGGGCGGGGTGGAGAACAGAGGGAGAGGGAGAGAAAGAATCCCAAGCGGGCTCATGACCCTGAGATCATGACCTGAGCCAAAATCAAGAGTCCAACACTTCATGAACTGAGCCACCCAGCTGCCCCAAACTCCTTACTTCATTAAAAATAGATTATTTTGTTTTAAAGGATTTCATATACTACATACATTATCTCATTGACACTAAATAAAAGTAACTGCTCATACTTTCTGCCTGTTCTGTAGCTTTCTTCTTATTTAGGATTTTGTTTTACTTTGACATAGTTCTCCTCAGGCACCATATCCAATTTTGCATCCTACCTTCCCCTCCCCCTTAGCATTCTGTTTTAAGCATACCATTTGCTGTGGTTTTAAATATGATATGGAGACAAGGTTTTGTTTGTTTGTTTGTTCGTTTAAAGCTTTTATTTCTTTTTTTTTTAAGATTTTATTTATTTATTCGACAGAGATAGAGACAGCCAGCGAGAGAGGGAACACAAGCAGGGGGAGTGGGAGAGGAAGAGGCAGGCTCATAGTGGAAGAGCCTGATATGGGGCTCGATCCCATAACGCCAGGATCACGCCCTGAGCCAAAGGCAGACGCTTAACTGCTGTGCCACCCAGGCGCCCCTAAAGCTTTTATTTCTAAGTAATCTCTACACCCAGTATGGAGCTCGAACTCACAACCCCGAGATCAAGAGTCGCACGCTCTACCGACTGAGCCAGCCAGGCACCTCCAGAGACGCTGTTTTTAATGGCTATATAATATTCTGTCCAGTAGGTGGTCCAGAGTTGCCCCATAGCTCATATTTTGGGGTTGTTGCCAATGTTTTACTGGCAAATATGTTTATATGTATAAACATTTTAATAACTAGGGTTTCCTCAATGTTATAGTCCCAGAATCACTGAGTTACATGGTGTGCATAGTTGAAGAAATCTGCAGTCCTTTAATTTTTCAATAACGGAAAGAAAGCCCCTTTTCCAGGCTTTAGTTTAGCAGAGGAGCTGAAACTTCTACTACAGGGAATTTGCTTATCTAACCTATGTCTTATTAATATATGCAGTGGTTCCTGCCTTGTTCAGAAACACTAAGGTGATAACCATAAAATCTAAAATGAAAAAGAACTGCATCCTACTCTATGGTCAATACAGACCTATTTTCCAGAGGGGGAAAAATTCTGATTTATCTTCACATATTTATAAATTCGGCTTGCAAATATATCTTAGGGAAGGTAGTAGATGGAATTAGGAGGATGCAAAAACAGAGAGGGTGTATTAATAGGTCTGTAATGATATAAAATTTATTCTGGGGGTAAGGTAAAACTTAATGGTTCATAAATAGCAAATTCATTATATTTTTAATACTCGGGTTATATTAACACCATATAACATCTTTATGGTACCATTAGTAGCATTTAAATCCTTGACTCAACTTGAAAAACAAACATTTCCAAATCTTGACCATGAAATGATCAGCCAAATAAAATGTTTTAATAAATATTATTGGATTAGAACATGGTTGGTTGGGTCATAAACTGTCTTATAAATGTTTTATGTCATCTGTTACACTGCATTTTTAAATGTTAACAAATTAATTTATTTTAAAGGCCACATCAAGGTGAAAACACCTTGTTTTCACTGGGGCATTAGGCAGCGGGACAATTCATCATGTGGCCGTTTCTCATTCAGTCATATCCAGTGGCAGAAGAGATGTTAGGACATAAAATGTGGTATGGTTTGTTAAATATTCATTTATAATTTGCATTCATTATTAAATTATGTGTTGGGCTAATCTTTAATCTTAAAAATACATACAGTGTCATAAAGCTCTCAGAAGACATGATAAATATTTAATAATTTAGTGTTACTTTAAGTGTTGACTAGAATGCACACAAATGTTTGTCAGTAATGATACTTAATTATTCCGAGGAGATTTGATCTGCATCGGTATTGAGTTCAATAATTCATTCCAGCCTTCAGGTCACTAAGAGAAATATCAGTTTGGGGATCCCATCTCTTCATGATTAATGGTGATTCAGCTACTTGCTCCTTTGGTCATACTGTCATTCATTGCCTTAAACCATTTCGACAGAGTGGTGACTTTGAGGGGCTTTTTTTTAGTGGTCTCCATGACTATCATGATAAATTTCACTTTTGGTTTGGAAGCTTGGGAGTTGAAATCCTCTCCTCAAAGGAGATTCAGTCCTTTGAGCGACTATCCCAGAATACAGCAAATTCCAGGCTGAGAATTTCTCATGCTCGAATAGTCAAGTATTTGATTAAGCTCCATAGCCATGATATTCAATTTGCATTTGGTAAACTGAAGAAGTACAACCATCATGAGAAAGCTCGATGTGGCGGAGTGGTGATTTGTATTATAGTAGCCTGGTAGCTGCCCAATGAACCATGTAAAAACAGTTCATTAAAATGTTTATGTGCTTCGTTGGTTAATGCAAAGAAAGCTTTATTGCAGCCTTATAAAACCTTAGTAACTTCGGGTCGGAGTCAGATCAATGCATTGTAATAACTCAGGCATATGCTTCAACTCTTCTGGAGTGGAAAGAAGAACCCAGAAACTTCCTTTTCTTCCTTGTTTCTATGACCACATATCTTCAGGTTTTCAAAGTGAATCTAGACTTTATTACTTTTAGCTCTCTTTTAAACCAGATAAAATATTCCAAGTTCATTTGTAGGCAATTTGTAAGACGTTTTTTGCATAGAACCCTGGCGTACTATTTGTAATAAAATCTAATCAATGAATACGTGACTACTACATTTTGTTTGGAGGTTAAATTTTTATGAAATCTCAGCTATATTGAACATCAAAAAAAAATCGGTTTTAAACTGGAAAGCAGACATGTTAATTTATTTGTGAGCTGGTTTCTCCCATTTACTTCAACATTTTGGGGGATGTACAGACAAATTTCAAGCCCATGAGGACATTACTGGGAGATTATAACTATGTGAGAGTATTAGACTCTTCTATGTTGACATTTAAAAATATTTAAAAACATTTGGATCTATAACAAAAAATGATTTTTTAAAACCCCCTTTAACAAAACACCCATTTTTAATAGAAAATTGATCTATGCGGGCATTTATCTTCATAGGATATACACAATTAGACTTACGGATAGCAAGTAGTACTTCCAATTCATCAATATAAAGTCCTCTAATAAAAATGGTTTATTCATTAGATTAGTATGTTGAAAAGAAGCATGAGAAGAAAATATGCTTTCAGGAGCAAAGCCAAAGGTGCTAACATCATAAAAAGTATGATATTAAGAAAGCTATCTCTATATGTTTCCTCTTCTTCCCTTGCTATACACACCACTATTTATTATAACAAGCTAACACATAGAGGAAGAGGCGAGAGTAGAATGTTACGGTAAAAAATGCGTCAATTAAAAAAGATACTCCTTGCGGGGCGCCTGGGTGGCACAGCGGTTAAGCGTCTGCCTTCGGCTCAGGGTGTGATCCTAGCGTTATGGGATCGAGCCCCACATCAGGCTCTTCCGCTATGAGCCTGCTTCTTCCTCTCCCACTCCCCCTGCTTGTGTTCCCTCTCTCGCTGACTGTCTCTATCTCTGTCGAATAAATAAATAAAATCTTTAAAAAAAAAAAAAGATACTCCTTGCACACAGTGGTCTCCATTCTTAATGTTCTGTGCATCAGCCAAACCATGGCATTTGAAAATTGTACCTTAATATGCTTGTGAACATCAAAATCTACTCCTACCCTCCCCACCCCCTGTAAGCTTGGAGATTGGATGGCTGCCCCTAATTGGCATTTGGAGTTATTTTTTCCTAATTCCTAGAACTGTTCAATCTAAGGCGGAGTTCTTTTAGAATTAGGTACTGTATCATATAGAGATGAATTTGACTCCAACATCCAGTATATATTCAAAAAATATTCGTAATAAATCTAAGCCAGCACCAAGCACCATGTTTTATACATGGGAGACACTCCATAAACATTTGTTAGAATGAAGGAAGGAATGTTGAAGGAGTGTCTTTTAAAATCTGCTTTGAGGGGCGCCTGGGTGGCTCAGTCAGTTAAGTGCCTGCCTTCGGCTCAGGTCATGATCTCAGGGTCCTGGGATCAAGCCCTGCATCGAGCTCTCTGCTCAGGGGGAGTCTGCTTCTCCCTCTCCCTCCCACTCTGTGTTCTCCTTCTCTATCAAATAAATAAATTAAATCTTAAAAAAAAAAAGTCTGCTTTGAAATCCAACGGCTGGTCCTCTTATCTGAGAGTCTGAGGTTGGAGAGAAGGATGGGAAGGGAAGAATTCATGAAGTTAAATGAAAGAAGTCAAACACTGATCTGCTTTGGAGCCTGAGCCCAGTCTTCAGATGTACACAGAACACCATTTAAAATCTCTATTAGCGCACTGCTGGACATAAGACAGTCTTCCTTCCGTTCGTGCGTTTTTAACATAAACTCTGAGTTGTTGAGTTGGGTCTGAAGCCATACCAGTTTAAGACCACTTAATTGAAAATCTCTTCTTATCATTTTAGGTTGCACATCCCATCAACTTTCATGTAAGATTAAGAGGAGGTAAGCAGTGATGTGACCTCTGGTGCATTATCCTCTGGTCCGTGATTATAAATGGGGCACTTACGTGTGCTGACCCATATCTTCCACCAGCTCTACAGATATCTGTGGCCTGACTCAGACTTGAATGACTGTTTTGGCTTCAGATGAGACTCAAAGCAAGTCAAGAATCAATTTTTAAATGTGTTTGACTAAAATCTGTGTGTGTGTGTGTGTGTGTATGTGTGTGTGTGTATGTGTATGTGTGTGTGAGAGAGAGAGAGAGACACTGTGGCTATGTGAATACAGTGAGAGAGGGGATAGTACACAACTGGAAAAGAAGGTCCTAGATCTGAAACTCACTATGCTTGTGATCATGGCTTTTCAATTCCGAGGATGAGAAAAGACGTCTTGGATAAGTTTAACGAAGCTTCCTCATCTCTTGCTGTTTCAAAAAGCCGGAGTGGGGTGGAACAAGGAGGGCTTGCTAACCATGTGGGTCTCCACAAGCCCTCTCAGATTTAATTGCAAGCATAAATGACCCCCAGTCCTGCAGCATATCAACTTGATGTGTATAATTGATAGCCAAACATTTTTTACAGGCTGTTAAATGGGAAGGCCAGAATGAAATGCATATAATGTTGATTAAAGTGATTTTTTTGGTACAAAAGGGTCAGAGACATTAACAAGTTAAAAGAAAGTGTGAGCTCTGTTCTTATTCCTCTAACCTTTGTTCAGTTTTTTCCCATAATTGACACCACATGTTTACCATTCCTATTTTTGTCAAATCTAAAGCTCTAAGTATTGAATGTATTTAGAAGTGCTCTTGAGATTAAGGCACTCACAGAGTGCTCAGAAAGGTAGATTTCAGATATTATTGTAGCACATGGTAAAGGAGTAAGATTTAAATAAACCCGCTGGTGTGCCTTGTATTAAATTGTCTGGCTCGTAATGGCAGACTAAAGTAACAGTAACTCTGAAAAGGATTCAAATGGACATCTAAATGATAATTACTGGGTAATTTTGTTTTGGTTATAATTTGTGGTGTTATTTTTATAACTGACATGAGACATAATATATTTTTCAGGGTTCTGCAATAGCAGGGCAACAAATGGAAGCTGTCAGAAAGTATTTGTAGGAACAGTTATTGAAGAAAGCTGTGAGGTTGTTGAAATGCTGCACAGACTCGATTTTTTTTAGCCCATAGAGCAGTCGAATAGTTTCTTAAAAATGTAATGACTGTGGACATGTGGTGTAGAGCAAGCCCTCTGCCTCGGCTTTTAAAATCCTTTTCATTAATGCGAAACCCAAAGGTACTGTGCGAGGATTTCTTCAGCACGACCCGCGTCGTAAGGGAAACAGCACTGAGCTGTGGAAGCTGCGGGTGCTGTCTTGTCTCACCTCCCATCCTCTGGATCATCACCCCTCTCCCTTTGCTTATCCTCTCCTCTCCTGTCTGTGCTTTGGCTCTGTCTGTGGCACCAAGGACACTGCAGGGTCTTTGGCTCTCGGTCCTTAACTGGCAGCACTCAAATCTACTGAATTTACTGACCTCTGCCCGAGCCATGAACTGAGACCGATGAACAGACCACCCAAACTCCCTGCAACAACCAGATGGCATTTACGCCCGGCACTTCCAATGCGATGTAATTTCGTGGAATTTACCTCACTGCTCATATGGCTCTGATTATTTGCTGACTTGTAATTTTAGTTATTTGCGTGCAAGTCTTATCTTCCTTGCCAGACTGTAAACGGCTAGATGACAAGAGCTAGGCTTGGTGCTTTTTTGTGTGTCTTCGCTCCTTCCCCGGGGTTGGTACGGTGCTCTGCACAGCGGGGAAAGTCAGTAGACACACTCTGCGTGCATCAGTGACCTGAAGCTCCAGACATGGAAGATCCTAGAGATAATCCAGTTATCAATGCCCAGAGATTGGCCACATCCCTGGCTCAATCTGCAGTTATCCAAAGTAAGTTTCCAGTTTCTTATTTCCATAGATATGAAATCAAGAGGATATATATTTTAAGATTTCCACAGTATCTTATTTCCAGAGATTTGAAATCAAGATGTTATATCTTCCTTCATTGAGTAGGAAATAGCTCTCACACGCTGCTGTGGCAGTACAAGGCTAAAGGAGTTATAATGATCCTTGAACTCAAATCTACGGATAACACATTCTATTAACTGGCTGGAGACCAGAGTAAGACTGTGGGTGAAACCAGCGTCTCTGAAGCAATTCTAATTTCCAGGCACAGAAACTGCACTTTTTAGCAGCAGAATTTAATGTGAGAAGTGACTTTACTAGAGGAAGTTCTACCAATCATTTGGGTTCTTTCTTCCCTGAAGTTGTAGGAAAAGGGTAACTCCTAGCCTCAAGCACTCACGTGTTATTGTTATAAAGGCAGACTTGCCTTGCACTTCGTTTGCATGACGGTAATTGGGAAATACACAAGAGGTTAACTATGTTTCTTTATGAACGTTTCTAACTTTTCCAGTTTGTCCTGCCTCATTTTTGCCACACGGAGATTTAAAATAATAGTATCAGTTATTGAAATAACTAAAACAGGAAGAAATCAATACTTTTCTACATATATCGCCTTTCAGAAAAGAAATTCTTTCATTCCAAATTTTATTTTTTCTCAATTTCTGTTCAGTCCTTGATATTAAATTTTAATAATAGTAATTTAATAATAAGATATTTTTCATATCGTGAGCTCATCGGTGCAGATAAGGTATTTCTAATGTAAGTTATGAAAGTGAAAATTCAAGAAGACTGAAGTTAGAAACATGTTTGTGTCTTTTTTCCACGACGAACCCATGTCTATTCTCTATGAAATTGATGTCAAAAAAGTATTATATATTTTCAGTAGGAAATAGAAGGCTGCCCTCTACTATCCTTGTCAGGATGTCGTATCCCTTTAATCATACTTTTCATTTCAGTACATTGAAATTTCCGTTACCAAGGACAACATCATAAATAAAAGTGTTTGTGAAATTTTACCTGCGGCTTCCTAACTTTGTGCATTAAGCATGAGACTAGCAGAGAGGTGGTCAAATGTGAAAATTTATAATCATTTATTACGTACGGCTGAAGCAAGAAGGGAATAAAAGCGTGAAGGCATACATCTATAAACGGAAGCCGAAAAGCTTAAATGAAAAGTAAAGTGAATTTCTGTGTCTTGTCATAAAGTAATGAGAAGCTAGAGCTTTTATTCATAGCAACCCAAGATGCATTTACTCTCAATCTAGCTTCAGCAGTAAACGCTTCCCTGATGTATTGCTTTGGACTTACAAAGAAATATTTGTGCTCTACATAATAGTATAGTTAGGAGAATTACTGCATGGTTGAGAAGATTCTATAAAGGTTTATAGCTGGTGGTGTTACTGTAATTTAATCACAATGTAGCTAATGTAGTACTTTAATATCACAGGTTACTTTTTTATTTACCATTTATTAGTAACTGACAGAGTCAATCATCTCTACATCATAAACAAATCATGGATGGATTCTGTAGAAACCCTAAAATTCCAGAATAGATGTACTATGGTTGTTTTACACTACCATATTCCCTGTAATGAGCTAACCATCAAATTATTATTTAGATCTGTGAAATGTAAGTCAGGCTCCTTGTTCTCAGTCCATTGGCCAAAGACAACTTGAGAACATTTAATGTTACGTGTACAATTAGCAACGCGGGTTGTTTATGCACAGAAATAAGTCACTGGTCCATTTCGAGTGATGATTAGAAGGGATTTCTGAAGAAACTTAAGGTATTTAGCTGGAGATTCTTCCTGAGTGTCCTGTAATATGTTCATGAACATTACCATAATATTAAGCTTAAACCAATGCTTTCTCATCAGAGTTTTTCATAAAAGTTTGTTTTTGCATTTGAAAAAGAAACGCAATTGTTTCTATACTTTCTGTTTATGGATAGTCCTGTTTCGATAGGTAGATAGAGAGATGGATAGATATGAACAGATAGTACTAATTATTTGATACATAAATCGTCTCGTTATGCAAGGAGTATGAAATCAAGACTAGTCAAAGAAAGGCACTAATGTACAGAAGCTGGGTGATATTGTGGAAAGTAGACTGAGAGCAAATCTAAGTCTAAGCCAAGGTTCAATTCTCTGACCTTGGACAAGTCTCCTGACCTTGGTGAATCTCCGTAGTCCCATCCATAAAATAGGAGTAGTGGGATTTGTCCTATTAATCCCTCTGGATTGTTGTAAGGATCAAATAAGATATTGCATGAGAAATCATTCTACAAACTGAACAGGTCCACAAACAATCAGTGCTTTGGACATAAAAGATATTAAATAAATGTAGAATTCAGTGTTCAGAGCAGGTTCTCTTTATGTCAGATTTCAACAACCTTTATTACAAAGTGAGCACACAAGTCATATAAAAAAAAAAAGGTCTGGGGGCCCCTGGGTGGTGCAGTCGTTAAGCATCTGCCTTCGGCTCTGCGTGATCCCGGCATTATGGGATCGAGCCCCACATCAGGCTCCTCCGCTATGAGCCTGCTTTTTCCTCTCCCACTCCCCCTGCTTGTGTTTCCTCTCTCACTGGCTGTCTCTATCTCTGTTAAAATAAATAAATAAAATCTTAAAAAAAAATAAAAAAATAAAAAAGGTCTGTCATCTAGCTAATGTTTTTTTGAGCACCTACTATGTGTCACAGGGACAGAGCCTATTGCATTAAGGATAGTTGATGAAAGTTTTGAAAAGGATAATGAATTGGAACTAGGTTAGGTGTTAGTATACAGCTGGTTGCAATCATCTTTTCTAGAATCTTTGCACTTGAGACTGTATGCCATCCTGCCTTTCAGTGTGATTAGATTTTTTTAAATTTTATTTGTTTATTTGACAGTGAGAGAGCACAAGCAAGGGGAGCAGCAGAGGGAGAGGGAGAAGCAGGGGCTCAGGGCTCAATCCCAGGACCCTGGGATCATGACCTGAGCCGAAGGCAGATGTTTAACCGACTAAGCCACCCAGTTGCCCCTTGATTAGATTTTCTAAATTGTTTAATTTCTAGGAATTTACAGACTTTTAAATTCTCGGTGGAACTCCAGCTCACATGAGGCTAGTCCCATGTGAAGTCGTTAGGCTATAATTTGGTGACAGTGACCGATCTCTAGTTTAGGAGGTGATACTTCTGGAAATAAAAATAGCCCTGCTCAAAAGCACAGCCTTAGATTAACAACTCAAAGAAAGAGAAACAGTCTTCAGGTAACTGAAGTGACCATTCAGTTGAGAACAGAAACGTCAACACAGGCATGGGTTTTATTGATTTTTTTCACGATGTTATTTAGTTCCTGGTGCCCGGAATACCCTCCCCTTTGTCTGTCAAAGTCTGGCTAATTCTTCAAGGTCCAGTTGAAAGGTCACACCTTTTGTAAAATTTTCCCATCTCTGCCTTGTACTCCACCATACTAGCTCTCATAATTCTAAAATTCTGCCTCTATTACAGTTATTTCTATGTCATTATCTATTATACTTTCAATTTTTAAAAGCAAGGGCAAGTAATCTTCATCTTTGAGCTCCTTTTGGCTTCTGGCATCATGCCTTGCACAAGACGCTAATCAAATGGTTGTTGAATTTAATTACTGCTACTTAAAAAAAATCATCTGATATAGGTGTGTATATAACATTAGGATTTTAAAATATTGGTGACTTCAAAAATAAGAGCCAAAGCTCTGTTTCCTATGATAAGACAGTGACATACTGGTTTTATTTTTTCTTTTATGAGATTAATTTTTTAAATTAATGTTAAGTTAAAATTATGTTTTAAACATCACCAAATTTTATACTCTAAATGCAGTATAACCTTATTCTTTCTTCTTTGTAGTTGCTTTTGACTCTTTCTTCTGTACATCTTATGACATACTCTTTAGTACAAAGCAACAACAGTTCTGGCCTGAGTGGTCCTCCTGTGTTTGGAGCACGGCCATGGGTACAAAGGGGGCTTAAGGGAAGAGGATGACATCCCTTCCAGGAGCCTTTGCTGTCTTAGAATTATAACAGATCTAGGGGTCAGCCCTCCATCAAAGCAAAGCATTGTGAGGACCCCTGCTAAGGCGTAGCTGCTGTATGACTTGATGTTGATGGAATATCAAAGAGGGAAAACCGAGGAGAGGATTTACATACCCCACTTTTCCAGCCAGCCTCACTGTAGTGGAGGCACATTATCTCCCTTCTAGAATACTGAACATTTTATCTCAGGGACAGGAGAATAGAAAACTATAGCAAAATAGGATAGATGAAGTATGCCCAAAGCCTTCTTATTTGAGGTAAGTTTTTAAAAGATTTTTTTATTTATTTGAGAGAGCATGCATTCATGCACATGAGCTGGGGGGAGGGGCAGAGGGAGGGAGAGGATCCTGAAGCAGACTCCCCACTGAGCTAAGAGCCTGAGGCGGGGCTTGATTCCAGGACCCTGAGACATGACCTGAGCCCAAATCAAGAGTCAGATGCTTATCCAACTGAGCCACCCAGGCATCCCTATTTGAGGTCATTTTAAATCATTTTCTAAATAATTTATCTTCTTACCACCATAAAGTAAAGCAATAAACAAAAACATTTGTGTTAATGATAATAGAGAATTATGATTTAGTGGAAAAAACAACTGTTTGGGAAGTTCTGCGTATTATATCAGCTCTAACACCCATCTAAGTAATTAGTTTCGCATCTATAGAAACAACAAATTAATTTGTCGTTGTTCATTTCATGTGAAATGTCTAATTGTACCTTTTAGAGTTACAGACTAATTAATGTAGTTTGGCTTTAATAAAATTTGTGCAAGTTTACTCTGTGCCAGGTTCTTTGCTAGGGGTGTGTATGTGTGTGTGCACACAAATGCATGTGTGTGTGCACATATATGTGCCTATGTTCTGGAGGATGTTTTGGAGAGAAAGATGAATAAGACGTGAAGTCTGCTCTGGTGGGGGATGCAGATCACTTAAACGCCAAAGAGCTTACCCTGGACGATAGATAATATGCCCAGCATCTATGAGGGATTTCATTCATAGTAAGTAGGATTTCGCATATAATATTTGAGACATGTTTTCCCAATTCCCCTTCCTGTTAGTTGTTTTAAGTGTTTTAGATGTCTGTTCTCTTTGACTGGAATCTATTACCTTTTGTGACTTTTTTTTTTGTATTTTCTTCCAAATCTTGGAAAACTATCATGCTTCCAAAGAGTGATAAATACACTTACAATACAAATAGATAACGACACTGGGCTTTTCATGAATAATATTTAACTCTTTAATTCAAGTGTTGTTAAAGATACTTTTAAACCTCACTTTTCTGGATACACACAAAATAGAGGAACTTGTAGGTGTAAAGAGCTGCTTCCAAATTTTTGAAAGGCAATTTAACACATTACAGAAATTAAGCCAAAGAAAACCCTTGCTGGATTTAGAAAGAACCTCCACTCTGGAGGAAATAAAATAGTAGAGAGAAAATAAAATAGTACTGGGAAAAATATTTGCTACTGTGCCTGGTATGTAGAAAATACTTGAATCCTTATTGCATTTGAATCTCTGGGAAGATACTTATGATAACTCTTGAAACCACTTGAACTTCTAGACATGGAGAAGTTCCTAAGTATGATGCTTTTCATGCAAACCTAAGGGGAAAAGTGGGAAAGATACGTAGCCATCAAAATTTATGAGGATGGATGTGAAAAGAAATTATACCTACATTTTTGCATTTCTTGAAATGTTGCTTTAAATTATATAGTTTCGGGACACCTGGCTGGCTCAATCAGAAGAGTGTGCAGCTCTTGATCTCTGGGTCGTGGGTTTGAGCCCCACATTGGGTGTAGAGATTACTAAAAAAACTTTAAAAACATATATATAGTTTCTACTTAAGTGTAATTATTTAACTTATTTAACATAATTACTTAAATGCGGTGTTAGTATTACTGATATTTATTTATTTTATTTTTTAAAAGATTTTATTTATTTATTTGAGAGAGAGAACACGAGTGGGGAGGTGGGGTGGGGAGGAGGGACAGAGGGAGAGGGAGAAGCAGGCTCCCCCCTGAGCAGGGAGCTCAACACAGGGCTCGATCCCAGGACTCCGAGATCAAGACCTGAGCTGAAGGCAGATGCTTAACCGACTGAGCTACCCAGGCACTCAGAGTATTAGTAATATTTAACGATAGTATTTAATGTATAGCAATGATCAAATTTAATGAAATTATTTAGCTGCCTAGAGAAAAGCATAACCAAGTGGGAAAGTCTGCCAGATTGTTACCTCAGTTAATTATATTCATTCATTCAATGTTATTTATTGAGTTTCTTTGTGCCTGGCACTGTGGATGTAATGGACGACCAGCTGTAGGGCTTAATTGTGGGAGAGATGGACATTAAACAACTAATTACAAAATAAGCATTTAAATGCAATTGTGGGGAGTACTTCAAAGAAGAAGTACAGGAGGCTAAGTCCACGTTAGATGTCCCAGATGGAAAGCTGGTTGGTGGGATATTTTGGAGATGAGGTCATAACTGAGGTCATAACCATAAGCTCATCATCTGCTAGACCCAACATTTCTTAAAGTGGTACAGCACCTTCCTAAAGAAGGACGAAACAGTCTATGGTGAAGACAGCTCCTGTAGGCTCATTGTCACCTCTGGTTGACGGTTGATACAATTGCCAGTGGGGTGGGGGTAGAAAAGGGAGCAAGAGAAAAATTCACTCAGTATGAGAAACACAAAGGAGAACTCCTGGATCTTCCCATAGACTCAGGAATACTCGGAGAATGGTTTAAAGGTAGTATTGGACTTCCCTTAAATGTTATCAAATAAAGTCTTTGATAACAGAGGATAAGAGGCAAACGCCAGAAGATTTAAAAGAGGTTGAGGGAGTGAGAAAATATAAAAGGGGTTTAAGGAAAATTTGAAAAAGAACTGAAAGGAGAGAGGGGGAATATATGACAACATTTCAAGTTATTATGGGACAACTTATGGTTATTTAAATCAATATACTATGTCCTTTTGTGGTGAATATCCAATTGCCTTAAGTGTGCTAGGGAATGTGGTAGGTGCTAGGAAAGCAAGGGTGAACGAAACCGACCTTATTCCTGTTTTCTTTTTTTTTTTTTTTTTAAGATTTTATTTATTTATTTGACAGAGATAGAGACAGCCAGCGAGAGAGGGAACACAAGCAGGGGGAGTGGGAGAGGAAGAAGCAGGCTCATAGCAGAGGAGCCTGATGTGGGGCTCGATCCCATAACGCCGGGATCACGCCCTGAGCCGAAGGCAGGCGCTTAACCGCTGTGCCACCCAGGCACCCCTATTCCTGTTTTCATGAAGTTTGCAGTCCAGTCAATCACTAAGTAAAATAAATTATAGGGAGAAATGTATAACTAGAATTGGATTCAACTGGATTCCACTGGCTAAGTGCTATGAAAGAAAGGTATCCATAGCTCCACGAGAGAATGCAACAGGGGAACCCAACCTGGTCCAGGCCCTAGGGCATTAGGCAAGTGATAGCTGGGTTGGAAGGAGAAGAAAAAGTATAGGGTTTACTAGTGGAAGTGGAGTGGTCCGGGGAGAGGGAATACCACGTGCAGATGCCCTGTGGCTGAAAAGAGCGTAATGTGTTGAAGACATTCGGTATGGCTACAGCCGAAAGCAAAGAAGAAGTGTAGTCAATGAGACTGGAGAATACAGAGGGGTCAGGCGGGACAGGGCTTAGTAGACCATGTTTAGGATTTGAGTATTTGTCCCAAGAGCAGCAGGATCTGTTAAAGAGCTTTAAATAACCAGTGCTATAATCTGAATTGTGTAAAGATCTTTACTGTGTGAGAACATACTGGAATAGGGCTGAAATGGATTCAGGAAGACTGGTTGGGACGCAGCTGCTGTAGCCTAAGGGAGTGATCATGGAAGTGTGAGCTAGGGTGCTGATGCTGGGGGTGCCGAGCATGGACAGGAACAGACAGACCAGGCATAGATTTAAGAGGTACAGTTGTCAGGAGTGGGAGAACGGTTCTGGTCCATGGAACTGGCTGTTATTTCACGGTAGGGTCATTTCCTGACAGAGAAACCTGGAAAAGGACCAGACGTTCCTTTGAGACAAGCAAGCGGAGCTGTCGAGCAGGCAGCTGCGTATTTGTGTCTGAAGCTGAAGTAAGTGATCAAAGTTAGAGATAAAAACGTGGGTGCACTGGGCTGTGGTCACAACTAAGATGGCCTCCGGGGGGTTTAGTGTGAGCAAAGTAGAGCATTGGACTAGCCTTGAAAAAGTCTAGCCTTTAGAGTTTGGGGAGGGGGGAATGAGGCTAAGAAGGAGCCAGAAAATAGAGTCTAGATTGCAAGGCCAGCTTTCTGAATTCTGATATTTCAGTGTACTGCATATTGCAGTATATTCCACTCTTTATGGAAAACAAAATACCATTATCTCATATTCTGCAAACCCTGGTCTGAGTCATGTAGGTCTTGAGACAAATCTAGATGGTTACGCACAGTTTCACAATCTTTAATTGAACAAAGATACGTTGATTTGCAAAGCATGTAGATCGTATCTCTCTCCTGTTCAAAATCCTTCCAAGGGTTAAAATATTGCTATTTTAATTCCTATTTCCGGAGTTACAGTGAGCCTGCACACCTTTTCCTTTTCTCATATCAATAGGTAGATGGCAGCCACCTTAAAATTTAGGGGGAAAGGGTGGAAGGGAGGACAGGAGGAAAGTTAACAGGCCTAATTCCTAGCCTCAAAATTTCTCTTCTCTCGGCTCCCATCTTCTGGGACCTGGCCATGGTTTACCTAAAATAATTCTATCATCTCACCTGGGAAGAGACTCAAGTTGCAAGGACAGCCTGGACCCTGGCCTTTCAGGATGGAAGAGCATCTGAGGTTGAAGAGTGGAAGGGGATGGTGACCACTTCCTCCCTCTCCAGGGTATGGAAAGAAACACCCCAAGATCACTAGTGCTGGTTTGATTCTGCACTGCAGTCACCGAGAAGAAAGAAAATGAGGAGACTGTGGGGTCACCAAAGCCAAGGAAGATATTTCAAGGAGCAGGTCAAGTGATATATGGCCTCAGATATGTCCATAAAGTTCAGGAGATCAGGGGCGCCTGGGTGGTGCAGTTGGTTAAGCGTCCAACTCTTGGTTTTGGCTCAGGTTGTGATCTAAGGGTCGTGAGATCGAGCTCTGAGTCAGGCTCCACACTCAGCATGGAGCCTGTTTGAAACGCGCTCTCCCTCTTCCCGTCCCTCTTCCCTGTGCTTGTATTCTCTCTCTCAAATAAATAAATAAATAAATAAATAAATCTTTAAAAAAAAAGTTGAGGAGATCATTTTTAGTGGGAGCTGTTTGGGGGTGAAGAGATGGAAACTGTTTTATTTTTTAATTTTTTTTTTAAGATTTATTTATTTGTTTGACAGAGAGAGCACAAGCAGGGGGAGTGCCAGGTAGAGGGAGAAGCAGGCACCTGGCTGAGCAGGGAGTCTGATGTGGGGCTCGATCCCAGGACCCTGGCATCATGACCTGAGCTGAAGGTAGACGCTTAACCGACTGAGCCACCAGGCTCCCCTGGAAACTGTTTTAAAGTGAGTTGAGGAGTTAAGTGGGAAGTGAAGAAATATGTTGAAAGTACAGATGACTCTAGAAATTTGATTGTAAAGAGGAAGAGTACGCCGGAGAAGGATATAAGGTTTAAGGAAGGATTTGGGGTTTTTTTGTTTTGTTTTTATTGAGACGGGAGAATCTTGAGTGCATCTAAAGTTCTTTGGCAAGGATCCAGTTGAGAGAGTGAGGTGAATATGTCTAGAGAGAAGAGGGATAATTAAGAGTAACTGAAACTAATATTCCTAAGAAGGAAGGAGAGAATGGGATCCAAAGCTCCTGGGGCACTGGTCTTAGGGAGCAGAAGGGGAGGGAGAAGCAAGGGAGCTCAGGAAATGGGCAAAGATGCTCTTGAAGTAAGAACTGCGTCTTGCCATCTTGAAAATGAGGAAAATGAAGTCGTTTTTAAATTGGGTAAAAAATTCTCCCATTGGATTGTGAGTTCATGGAGGTTAAAGACTCCATCCTGATTATTTTTGCTCTAATAAAACCCACTCAATAAATGTGTGTCGAACTGAATTGATAAAAGCCCTACTATTTCTTAAATCTCTAGCAAATGAGTGTTAAAATCCAAATTCAAATCCTATGGGCTATTGATTATGATGTAACATATAAAACATACAGATCTTTCTTAGCCTGGTGAGAGGCTATATTTTAAAAAGCATGGAGGTGGATATAACAAAGGCTCACTATATTTATAAACAGCATTATCATTGATAAAGTTTATTTTAATCCATGAGAATTTAAGAATGTGTGTCTTACCTGAATGTGAAATTTAATTTTAGTTGTCCATTTGCCTGATTTAATGTTTGAGCTAGTGCTTCAAGAAAGCCTGACTGGTATGTTTGCATTCTACAGAGTCTTAAAACTAACATTATTTTATGGTATTCAAGGTAAGTAGACCCATAAATTAGGAAGAATTATACATTAGAACACTTGTAATATCAAACCAATAAAAGTCCAGCCCGTTGGCAACCACAATGACAAACGGCGAGAGTATTGTATTAGAAGAGAACACTGGACTGTGACTTCTGGTTTCAAAATAAATGATTATCATAAATGATTGAATCAGCAGTAAGTCTGGCAAATTTCTAATTCCTTTATTAAACTAGATTTTTGTAGATAGGGAATAAGTTTCCCTTCCTATTTTTAAATAAAGTTCGTCTGCCCCTGACTTAATGTAACCTGACACCTGCTACGTATCGAACAGGACAGTTGCCTTAGATATTTGCTTGAGTCACTATTGAATGACATTAGAATATTCATTCATGGGCACCTGGGTGGCTCAGTTGGTGAAGCATCTGCCTTTGGCTCGGGTCATGAGCCCGGGGTGCCTGCTTCTCCCTCTCCCTCTCCCTGCCACTCCCCCTGTTGTGTACCATCTCTCTCTCTCTCTCTGTCAAATAAATAAATAAAATCTTTTAAAAAAGAATATTCATTCATATTTATTTATATTGATATTAATTTGTTATCCAATATCAAGTTCCAAAGGGGCCCTGTCTCTTCTGCACTCATATAATTTTTGTATTCACATTTTTATGCACATGTATCAATGCTGAGCATGGATCCTGGCTTATCTGTCGGTGATTGTCAACTGAACAAATTAATGCTTCCCAGTGGTACGTGGAGATGTCATGTACGTATCTTCTCCATTCAACGATAAACGTAGGGCAGGAGCTGTATCCTCCTCATCCTTCCATCTCTTACATTCCCAGGCATGCAGTAGATACTCCACAGACATTGGTGGAATAAATGCATCATGTGCATTATTTAGGAAATTGCAATTAGCACTGAGTCTGCCTTTAATTAGTAGTAACTCCGTTCATTCATTTTCTTTCTTTAACTTTGGTTCTTTTATCTCCCTGCTCTTTTTCTCCCCGTATATTGGTCAATTTCTCTTTCTTTGCCTTTTCAAGTATATTGTGGTATTAATCCCTTTATATTTTGCTGAATGGCTAAACTGGGCAGATGAGGTCAGGCAACCTCTTCTGTTGTGAAGACCCCACAGTATCAAGGATATGATTAGTAAAGTATAGTCAGGACAATGACGACTCAACATGACACTGAAACACTTGGATGTCCTTCAGAATTTGTCAGCCGAGGTGACTTCAGAGTGTGTGTGTGTGCACGTGTGCACGCATGCACAAGTGTGTGCACGAGTGTGACAGTGTGTATAAAGGTGTATGTATGTTCCATTCATCACCCCATCCCTATTGTAACAGAGATAAAGACCACTATTTTCTCCTCTGTTTGTGGTTTATTGACTCTTCCTTGTCATGTATTAATAATAATGCTTTTGGCATTAGTAGGTACTCATGATCGTTAAATTGGTCGATCTCAGCCTCACTGGGATGATGCTGAATCACCCACAAAAGCAGCTCATTGTGTTTATACTCCACAGCCATGAACATGATTTCTTAAATATACTTTGATTTAGCTCAATGGGATTCATTTATTTTTTAAAAATAAAGTGACAATTATGATACATTTTTTGATATGGCGAGTCCAATACTCATGATCATTCTTGTTTGCACATTCAGACACTATTTTTTTAGTGCTGGGCGGGGGGGGGGTCGAAGAAGTAACATTAAGCTGTGGTTTGAGTCTGTTTTGCATCTCAACAAACTGTATCCCTCTGAATAATAATAATTATTGTCCTTGATTGATTGCTCACCAGGTGACACTTGTGCTCACTAAGATGGGGAAACTCCTAATTTAGGGTAACAGCCAAGAGATCTGGCAGGTGGGGGTGGGAGATGGGTGCTAGGACAGGAAATCATAACGGAAAGATACTATAATATTTCCAGCTCCGTCTTCAAAACTGACTTGCAGTGCCTGCTCTGCAAGCACATATACTAAAAATAATTAACAAGCAAAGAAAAAAAAACCCAAAAAACCAAAGAAATAAAATTACTTATAGTTTAGTGGGATTATTTTTAGAAGAAAAATAGGGAATTTAGGAAAATATAAAGAAGACAATAAAAATAACAGAAAATTCCACAACTAGAAAAAAATCCCCATTACTATTCTGGCCATTTCCCATCAGTCTTTTTCAGTATCCAAATCTCAATATATTTATATAATTGGGGTCACACTCTTTATACTCTTTTCCCTCAACATTCTATCTGTCATGAGCCATTTTCAAGCTGCTGAAGATTCTTTGAAAAATTGACTGCACAATATTTTATCATTTAAATGAAACAATTCAATGATTTTTTCATCATTGGACATGCTTTCATTTTTTTCCCTATTATATTCAGTACATCCAATATAGTTTTTATTATTTAAAAATCAGCTCTACTGAGTTAACTAATCTCTTTCTTATGTCTCTCAGAAAGTTCAAGGAAGGTTCTGAAAGATATGTGTTTCACGTATTTTTTTTAGTATTTTGCATTCTGAGATGCCTGTCCATCTAGCTGGGGCCCAAGGGAATGGATATCTCCGGGTACACAACAGGGACTGGGTAATGAGTTTGGCTTAGAAGCGTATTATCAGAAAGAATGAATGAATGAAACAGTTATCTTAATAAAATCAAAACCAGGGGATTTTGCCGAAGCTGCTTTCAAAACATGAATGACCTCTGCTGACATAAGGAAAGAAGAAAGATTACAAGGTTTGGTTTCTATATGATTGTTTTGGGGGTTTTCCAGTTAAAAAGTGTTATTTACTAGTACTATAAAAGTATGCCAAAAATATGTCTTCAAATGCAGAAGAGATAATTGGGTTGAACTGTCCCAAGTCAAAAGAAAAAGAATGATTTTCTGTCCAATCTCTAAAACTTTGGCCACCTGCCTGGTATTTCTCTTCAATTTCACACTTCGCAGTGGCCTCTGGGCAGACACCGTTCAGGATCAGTACCAAAGAACAAAGCTGCCAAAGTAACCTTTCCACCCATTTTTCAAAGCAAACCAGCCATATTAAATCTATAGAGAGAGGGATTGCTAAAATTAACCTTTGCTTATGGAAATTATTGTTTTTGTGTCATATTTCTTATAGGATGGCTATCCCTGATTATAAGCCAACAAAATTCATGGAATTTATAATAAATATAAGCTATCTCACCTGAATCTTCAAGCTTGTAAAATTTTAACTAGATTATGCTCATTTCCCCACAAAACTAACCCTCAGCAAATTTTTGAAAAAGACAAAGTATGTCGTTGGAATTCTTGCACTGATGTTTTTGGGGTCCTTACCTATTCTTTCTTTTCTCTACATGCAAATCATTCACACCAAGTTACAAAGCACCTATAACCACTTAAAATGTTACCCCTCCCAGATGTTATCACCTCTATGCAATATTTCTCAAAGTTTGCAGTGCAGAAAGTCCTTGTTAAAATGCAGTTCCTGGTCTCCCTTCCTGGGCGAGGCCCAGGAATCTACATTATTAGTAAACATGTCAGGTAATTCTGATGCAGGTGACAGAGAGCCACACGTGCAAGGGGGGAAAGCTCCGATGGATGGGATTGTGAATATTATCCAGTGGGTAGCTGACTTATATCGAATACTGGACTTTTTTCTGTGGTTCCTAAAATGGGTGCAGGGAAAGACTTTTTAAAAAAAATTGTGAAGTATAACTCACATGCAACATTGTATTAGTTTCAGGTGTACAACACAAAGATGATTGGACATTTGTATACATTGTGAAATGATCACTACCATAGTCTAGTTACTATCTGTCACCATACAAAGTTACAAAATCTGTTTTTCTTGCGACGGGAAACTTTTAAGATGTACTTTTTAAGCTTTACTTTCTGAGCATCTTTCAAATTTGCGATCCATTATTGATTAGAGTCACCATGCTGTACGTGGCAGCCCCATGCCTTGTTTTATAACTGGAAGTTTATATCTTTTGATCCCCTTCACCCCTTTGACGCACCTGCAACCCTCCTTCCGGGTTTCCAGAGGGCAACTTAGTGTTTATAAGCTTTGTTTTGTTTTGTTTGTTTTGTTTTTTAGATTCCACATATAAGTGAAATCACATGATACCTGTCTTTCTCTAACATTTCACACGGCAGAACACCCTCAAAGTCCCTCCATGTTGCTGAAAACGGGGAAGATTTTATTCTTTTTTAATGGCTGAATAGTATTCTAGTGTGCATGTGTGTGTGGCATGTGTATGCATGTGCCCAGGTGTAGACACCACGTTTTCTTTATCCATTCATCCACTGAGGGACAAAGAACATAGTGGTGCAGATATCTTTTCAAATTCGTGTTTTCATTTTCTTTGGATAAATACCCAGTAGTAGGGTATTGTAGGGTAGTTCATAGGGTAGTTCTATTTTTAACATTTTGGGGTAGTTCTATTTTTAATTTTTTGAGGAAATTCCATACTGTTTTCCACAGTGGCTGTACCAATTTATATTTCCGCCTACAGTGTATGAGGGTTCCCTTTTCTCCACACCCTCGCCAACACTTGTTATTTCTTGTCCTTTTGATAAAAGCCATTCTGACACGTGTGAGGTTACATCTCATTGTGGTTTTGATTTGCATTTCCCTGATAATTAGTGATGCTGAGCACCTTTTCATGTGCCTCTTGCCCATCTATATATTTTCTTTGGAAAAATGTCTATTCAGATCATCTGCTCATTTTTAAAATTGGATTTTGTTTTTTTGGTGGTTGTTATTGAGTTGTAGGAGTTCTTTATATATTTTGAATATCAACCCTTTATCAGATATAGATTTGCAAATATCTCCTCCCATTCAGTAGGTTGCCTTTTCATTCTGAAACCATTCCTTTGTTTTTAGTTTGATGTAGTCCCATTTGTTTATTTTGGCTTTTGTTGCCACTGCCTTTGGAGTGAGAGCCAAAAACCATAGCTAAGACCAATGTCAAGAAATTTACTGTCTATGTTCTCTTCTAGGATTTTCATGGTTTCTGGTCTAACGTTCGAGTCTTTAATTACAGTTTATTTTTGTGTATGGTGTAAGATAGTGGTCCAGTTTCATTCTTTTGCATGTGGCTGTCCAGTTTTCCCAAAACCACCTATTGAAGAGAGAGACCTTTCCTCACTGCATATTCTTGCCTCCTTGGTCATAAATAAATTGACCATATCAGCATAGGTTTATTTCTGGGCTCTCTATTCTGTTCCATTGATCTAGGTGTCTATTTTTATACCAATACTGTACTGTTTTGATTACAAACACTTTGTAATATAGTTTGAAATCTGGAAGCATGATGCCTCCAACTTTGTTCTTCTTTCTCAAGATTGCTTTGGCTATTTAGGATTTGTTGTGGTTCCATACAAATTTTAGGATTGTTTGTTCCAATTCTGTGAAAAATACCATTGGCATTAAATCTGTAGATTTTTTTGGATAATATGCACATTTTAATAATATTAATTCTTCCAATTCATGAACATAAAATATCTTTCCATTTATGTATGTCTTTTTCAATTTCTTTAATCAGTGTCTTATAATTTTCAGTGTACAGGTCTTTTACTTCCTTGGTTAAATTTTGTCCTAGGTATTTTACTCTTTGTGATGCAATTTTAAGTGGAATTGTTTATTTAATTTCTCTCTGATGTTCATTGTCAGTGTATAAAAACAGAACAGCTTCCTGTATATTAATTTGGTACCCTGCAACTGTGCTGAGTTTGTTTATTGGTTCTAACAGTTTTCGGGTAGAGTGTTCCATATATTTTAAAAAAGGGTTTTTTTTAATGTATAAAATCATGTTGTATATAAATAGTAACAGTGCTACTTCCTCCTATCCACTTTGGATGCCTTTTATTTATATATTTTTCCTGCCTAATTGCTGTGGCTAGGACTTCCAGTATTATATTGAATATAAGTGGTGAGAGTGGGCATCCTTGTCTTGTTCCTGATCTTAAAAGAAAAGCTATCAGTTTTCACTGCTGAATATGATGTTCGCTGTGGGCTTGTCCTACATGACCTTTATTTTGAAGTGTGTTCCATCTCTCCCCACTTTGCTGAGAGATGGAAGAGGTTCTTAATCTATCTTCAGTTAGGTAAAATCTATTCATTAACTCTTTGTTTAACCATTCATTCACTCACTCCCTCACTCATTCAATCTCTTGATAAATTTTAAATACATGATCTTTTGGGGGAATTGTTGGGGAGGGAGAGTGCGATAGAAGAGGTGAAAAAAACTTCATATTTGCCCTTGAATTCTACTATGGAATTTGAGTGTGTTAACAAGGAACCATAGTATGAGACAAAATTCAAGATATACCAACTAATATCAATTTTTTGGAAGTTTTGTTTGGATTCAAATTTGGATTCAAAAAATTATCTGGGGTGGTTCCAAGGATACATGTAATACAACAGAATGAAAATAAAACAGATGAGGAAATCAGAAATATATAAAGGTAGGAAAAGAAGATGAAATCAGAGCCAATACCATACACAAAATGTCCATCTTAAGCATAGGTATAGTAATACATATGAGAGATGGGCAGCACATTTGGGTCTGAGCTTTCTCAGCTGCCGAAGAAAAAAGTGTCTTATACTGTGGCAAATTCACTATATCCATAGATATAAAGACTTCTGGGACCAGTTCTGAGAAAAATCTCTATTGTAGGTCTTCATCTGGGATACTTTTGTGATGTAGTGGACACTGTTACCAACCATATCCCTCAAAAAATGCAAAGTTGTGTTTCACAGAGCAGTTTATTATAATGCTAAAATGCTTCTTGGTAAAAACGATCCTCGGACAGCTGCATGCAAAAGAATGAGTTGGATCTTTACCTCACCCCATAAAAAAAAAATTAACTCAAAATGAATCAAAGACCTAAAAGCAAAATCTAACATCAGCAAACTCTTAGAAGAAAATGTAAAGGGAGATCTTTGTGGCCTTGCATTTGATAACAGGTTCTCTGATATGACACCAAAAGCACAGACAAGTACATGAGACTTCATCAACATTGAATTTTTTTGTACTTCAAAGGACACAACAACAAAGAATGAAAAGACAACCCACAGAATGAAAGAAAATATTTGCAAATATAACTTCTTTCTTGAATATGTAAAGAACTTTTGCAATTCAATAATAAAAAGACAACCCAATCTAAATAATCATTAAAGGATCTGAACAGACATTTCTCCAAAGAAAATACACAAGTAGCCAGTAACCTCAGGAAAAGATGCTCAACATCATTAGTCATCAGAGAAATGCAGATCAAAACTCCAAAACAAGACGCTGCTGCAATCTGACTAGGATGACTGCAATCGAAAATTCAGAAAGGGGCACCTGGCTGGCTCCGTCAGTGGAGCATATGACTCTTGACCTCGGGGTTGTGAGTTTGAACCCTGCCTTGGGTGTAGAGTTTACTTACTAAAAGAAAAAAAAAAAAAGGATAATAACGAGCATTAGAGAGGATGTAGAGAAATCAGGACCTCATAGCCTCCTGGTGAGAATATATAGTTACTGAGGAAAAGAGTCTGGCCGTTCCTCAAAAATTTAACCATAAAGATACTATTTGGCTCAGCAATTCCACTCTTAGGCATATACTCAAAAGAAATGAGGACATAAGTCCACACAAAACCTGTACATGCATACTTCTAACTGCATTATTCATAATATCCAAAAGGTGGAGACAATCTAAATGTCCAACAGCTGAAAAATGGATAAATAAAATGTGGCCTATCCACAGTGGATTATTATTTGGCCATTAAAGAGGGATGGATACTGACACTTGCCACTACATGGCTGAACTTTGAAAATATTAAGTAATGAAGGAAGCCAGGCACAGAAAAGTACATATTATATAATTCCATTTATATGAAATGTCCAGAAAAGGCAATCCTGTAGAGATGTAAAGCAGTTCAGTGGTTTTAAGACAGGGGGAGACAGACTACAGAGAGGTGCTAACTAATGGGTACTTTTGTTATTGTTGTCATTAGATGATAAAAATGTCCTAAAATTGATTGTGTTGATGGTTATACAACTCTGTGAGTATTCTAAAAATCACTGAATTGGACATTTTAAAAATTTTTATTTATTTATTTGTTTGTTTATTTTATTTAGGGAAAGAGGAGGGGAAGGGCAGATGGAGAGAAAGAGAGACTCTTAAGTAGGCTTCACGCCCAGTGTGCTGGGGACTCGATCTCTCGACTCTGATATCATGACCTGAGGCAAAACCAAGAGTTGTCCAATTGAGCCACCCAGGCACCCCTGAATTTTACTTTAATAAGTGAAGCATCTATATCTCAATGATGTTACCAAAAAAAAAAAAAATCCTAGGAGAGTTCAAAATGTTGCAATCAAGTATATGGCAATCTGATGGTCTGGCTTGGTCCCAGACAAAATCGAGAATATGTAGGAATAGACAGGCTGTATATCTTTCTGGAAATTGTCCATTAATATCATTTCTCATAAGTGGGCTTTGATAAGAAGGGGTAGCAGAGAATTCAAGTTACATTTTCTGGCAGGATCCTAAAATGCAGTTATTTTTTGCTGATTACGGATGAATTCACTTACTTTGGCAAACCAAAATAGAATTCTCTCTACACCTGAAACTAATATAACACTGTATGTTAACTATACTGGAATTAAAATACAATTTTTAAAAATAGAATTCTTTCACAGGGCCTGAAAGTTTAGATACATTCTATTGAAAGCACCTTGAGGTCTTTTGATTGAAGCACTGCTCAGTATTGAAGATAGAGATAAAATGGTCATAGTGATTTTAGTCAATAGTCAGAACAGTTCTCAATGCAGAGTGGACTTTCAACAATTAAACTAGCAGTGGTCCCAAGTACCACAATGAACTAAAACAACATAATAAAAAAAAAGAGTGGTATCTATTGTGGTTTTCTTAAAGTTTCTAAATTAAGAACCACAATAACTTAAAAAAAAAAAATCTTTTTAAAGGCACGTATTCAGCCAGAACAGTCTTACATTAGCTCCTGGTTAGCAGGGGCTCACCAGCATCTCCAATACTTTTGCTGTGTGATGCTTGTGGACTTCGCTCACGCTCATATTCCCTCTATCACTAGTAATTACGATGTAAAAGGGAATTAAAGCCAAATATCATCTTGCTCCGGGTGCCACAACCTTAGATAACTCTTCCCCTTGAACCATTCTTCCGGTCAGAAGGAGTGCAAGAAGGCAAGACTGTCTCACCCATTCGAAGAACCCATGTTTGCTGCCGTCACTGCTGTCTCCAAGGAAGAGGGCTTTGCCCAGCCCAGGGCCTTCAAGACACCTTCACAGGCTCCCATGCTTTGGGTGTTTTCTGACACCAGGCTTCGTTTTTGTCACCACAGTGCCGGAGGAGACCCTCAGGTCTGACTCTGTCACCTGAAGCTCTGTCTCTCTGCTTCTACACACTGCTGACAGTTTTCTCATCCTGAGTTTGGGCCCTCCCCCCAAATGATTTCTTTCTAAGGCTTTGAGAGGAAGCACAGAAGACGAGACTGCAGACTGCTTGCAGAAGACGTATAAAGTTAACAGATAATAATAGTGAATTTAAGTTTTCAAAATGAGTTGTTCTCAAGGTGATTTTTCCTAAATAAGATGGAGAGTCCTATTATCACAGCATCAGAGCAGAGGCTCTAACCGATGCATCAAGATGGGGGTGAGATGTAGACCCCACCACCATTTACCGGGCCAGCCGCTGAATCTCCCTGGGCCTGAATTTCTTCATCCGTAAAATAAAAAGGCAGGGCTGTTTTATAGTCTTTAGGAGATGGTATTCAAGGCATTTTCTAGCTTTAACATTTATAACGATGTTAATGGATCCTATTCATCAGATGCAGAGAGAAATCCGAACTGTGCTGCTAACCTGTTATTTTGTTTCTATTAAGGCTTATGGCCTTTATACTGGAAAGAGACTAAGAAGAATTTGATGCCCAGTTTGGATATCAGAGTTTTGGAAAAAGGTTCAGCTTAGAAACCTGATTCTACCCCTCAGGATACAGCTCCTAACAGTGGAAGGAACCCACCCTGACTGGCTAGGACCCTTTAAGACTTATCAGTTCTCTTCCAGGAGTAACACTCCGGTTGTCCATACTTACTGCAGGGTTTTGCTGACGGAACAAGAGCTATCATGTAGCAAATATTTATTGGGCACCTACTGTGTAATAGATCCTGAGACCTTAGCAGTGACCAGATTGACAAGGCCTTTCCTCATGGAGCTTAGGGGAGGTGGGCGAAAAATTAAACAAATAAATATGGTAATTATTGATATGGCAAGAGCTAATAAGGAGGTAAGTAGGATGTCTAGATAAATGCAATGAAGGACAATCATGGGATGTACGGGATGTGGAATGTCCTAGAGAGTCAGGTTAGGAAATGTCCCTCGGTAGAGGTGACATTGAACCTGAGACCTGAAGGCAAGAAAAAGCTGGCTTTGCAAGGACTAAGCAGAAGGAAAGCAACACAAAGTTCCTGATAGGAAAGGGTTTGGGGTATTTTAGACTCCCAGAGCAGGCTAGTGGTGCAAAGGAAGCAGAGCGAAGGGGCAGGCAGGAGGGTGAAGACAGAGCCTGGACCAACTCATCAGGACCATCAGGATCATAAGAGCAGAGAAGCAGAGTCTGATCATGGCTTTTAAGATTACTCTGGATGTTGGGTGGAAAATAAATTAGAGGGGGAAGGGAGTAGGAGTACAGGGAGAGGAGGGTCACTCAGGACTGATCATAAGGAGTGAGCCAGAGGTTCAGTGCAATTTGCCCTCAAACAGCTAGCCAGTTATATCATAGTATTAATTAATTTAACTTTCTTCAAAGGATTTTAATTCATATTCTACATCCCCCAAGTACGTATTGCTCTATTTCTGGGCTCTCTGTCATCCACCCATGCCAGTGTCAAAGTAGCTTTATAATATATCTCGGTATGTGGTAGAGCTAGTCCCCTATTACCTTTCTTTTCATGTCTGGAGTACTCTCATATCAGGGTCTTCAAACTCTGCAGAACTTTGGAGTCACCGCATTGGGATTTCATCTTATGTTTTTTTAAGTAAGCTCTTCGTGCAACCTGGGGCTCAAACTCAAGACCCTGAGGTAAGAGTTGCATACTCTACTGACTGAGCCAGTCAGGCACCCCAGGGCATTGGGATTTTAAAAGCTCCCTAGGTTTTTTTGTTTTTGTTTTTTCTTTTTAAGATTTTATTCATTTATTTGAGGGAGAGAAAGAGCACAAGCTAGAGAGCACAAGTGGGGGAGCAGCATAGAGAGAGGGAGAAGCAGGCTCCTCGCCAAGCAGGGAGCCCGATATGGGGCTTGACCCCAGGACGCCAAGATCGTGACCTGAGCCAAAGGCAGCCATTCAACTGACTGAGCCACCAAGTGCCCCCAAAGCTCCCTAGGTATTTTGATAGGGATTGCATTAAATATATAGATTGCTCTGGGTAGTATAGACATTTTAACAATATTTGTTCTTCCAATCCATGAGCATGGAATGTTTTTCCATTTCTTTGGGTCATCTTCAATTTCTTTCATAAGTGTTTTATAGTTTTCAGAGTACAGATCTTTTACCTCTTTGGTTAGGTTTATTCCTATGTATCTTATGTTTTCTGGTGCAATTGTAAATGGGTTCGATTCCCTAATTTCTCTTTCTGCTGCTTTATTATTGGTGTGTAAATACGCAAGTTTTTCCACAAAGCTAGAACAAACAATCCTAAAATTTGTATGGAACCACAAAAGACCTAAAGAGTCAAAGCAGTCTTGAAAAAGAAAAGCAAAGCTAGAGGCGTCACGATTCTGGACTTCAAGTGACATTACAAATATAGTCATCAGGACAGAATAGTACTGGCACAAAAAACAGACACATAGATTAATGGAACAGAATAGAAAACCCAGAAATAGGGGCGCCTGGGTGGCACAGCGGTTAAGCGTCTGCCTTCGGTTCAGGGCGTGATCCCGGCGTTCTGGGATCGAGCCCCACATCAGGCTCCTCCGCTGTGAGCCTGCTTCTTCCTCTCCCATTCCCCCTGCTTGTGTTCCCTCTCTCGCTGACTGTCTCTATCTCTGTCGAATACATAAATAAAATCTTTAAAACAAACAAACAAACAAACAAAAAAACCAGAAATGGACCCGCAACTCTATGGTCAACTAATCTTTGACAAAGCAGGGAAGAATATCCAATTGGAAAAAGTCCCTTCAACAAATGGTGTTGGGAAAACATGCAAAAGAATGAAACTGGACCACTTTCTTACACCATAAACAAACATAAATTCAAAATGGATGAAAGATCTAGGGGTGCCTGGATGGCTCAGTGCGTTAAGTGTCTGCTTTTGGCTCAGGTCATCATCCCAGGTCCTGGGATCAAGCCCTGAGTCAGGCTCCCTGCTCAGCAGGAAGCCTGCTTCTCCCTCTCTCTCTGTTCCTCCCCCCTCTCGTGCTCTGTCTCTTGCTTTCTCTCTCTCAAATAAATAAATAAAACCTTCAAAAAAATAATAAAAATTAAAATTAAAAAAATGGATGACAGATCTAAATGTGAGACAGGAAACCATCAAAGTCCTAGAGGAGAATACAGGCAGCAACCTCTTTGACATCGACCATAGCAACTTCTTATTAGATATGTCTCCTGGGGCAAGGGAAACAAAGGCAAAAATAAACTACTGGGACTTCAAGATAAAAAGCTTCTGCATAGGGAAGGAAACAACAAAACTTGGAATGGGAAAAGATATTTGCAAATGACATATCTGATAAAGGTTAGTATCCAAAACACATAAAGTACTTATAAAACTCAACATCCAAAAAACAAATAATCCAGTTAAAAAATGGGCAGAAGATGAGAATAGACATTTTTCCAAAGAAGACATCCAGATGGCTAACAGACATGAAAAGATGCTCAACGTCACTCAGCATCAGGGAAAGAGAAATCAAAACTACTATGAGATATCACCTCAAACCTGCCAGAATAGCTAAAATCAACAACACAGGAAACGTCAGATGTTGGCAAGGATGTTGAGAAAGAGGAACCCTCTTAACACTGTTGGTGGGAATGCAAACTGGTACAGCCGCTCTGGAAAACAGTATGGAGGTTCCTCAAAAAGTTAAAAATAGAACTGCCCTATGATCCAACAACTGCACTACTATTTACCGAAAGGATACAAAAATACTGATTTGAAGATACATGCACCACGATATTTACAGCAACATTATCAACAACAGCTAAATTATGGAAAGAACCCAAATGTCCACCTACTGATAAATGGATAAAGAAGATGCAGTACATATATACAATGGAATATTACTCAGCCATAAAAAGAAG
The DNA here is from genome assembly GCF_017311325.1 of Ursus maritimus. NCBI lineage: Eukaryota > Metazoa > Chordata > Mammalia > Carnivora > Ursidae > Ursus > Ursus maritimus. The sequence continues at coordinate 100,168,687 of NW_024424452.1, read as the reverse complement.
GAAATTTGCCATTTGCAATGACATGGATGGAGCCAGAGTTTTATGCTAAGCAAAATAAGTCAGAGAAAGACAAAAACCATATGATTTCACTCATATGTGGAATTTAAGAAACAAAACAGATGAACAGAGATGGGAAAAAAAGAGAGAGGCAAACCATAAAAAAACCCCGTAACTATAGAGAACAAACTGAGGGTTGCTGGAAGAGAAGTAGGCAGGGGGATGGGTATTAAGGAGGGCACTTGTGATGAACATTGGATACTGTATGTAAATGATGAATCACTAAATTCTACACCTGTTACTAATATTACACGGTATGTTAACTAACTGGAATTTACATAAAAACTTGAAACTACAAAAAAATAATAAAATGAAAGCTCCTATGTGATTATAAAACACAGCAAAGTTTGGGAATTGCTGTGTCACATGTTTACTTTTTAAAAAAAAATTGTTTGTCAAAGAGAGAGCACAAGCAGCGAGAGTGGCAGGTAGAGGCAGAGGGAGAAGCAGGCTTCCCGCTGAGCAAGGAGTCTGATACGGGACTCGATCCCAGGACCCTGGGATCATGACCTGAACCAAAGGCAGACTCTTAACCGACTGAGCCACCCAGGCATCCCACATGTTTACTTTTCCAGATGAATTTTAGTTTGATTTTATGAAGTCTCACCCCTCTTCAAACTCCTACTGTTATTTTGACGGGATTGCATTGCACTTAGAAATTAGAATTGACTTAGGGAGAATTGGCATCGTTACAATGTTTAGTCTTCTTGCCCAAATACAAGACACTTGGCTCTACATGATTCGTATTTTTCCATGTACTTGAATCCTTTTTATGTTAAATTCTTCAGGACTTTGTCTTATTTGTTACTATTGCATATGGAAGCCTTTCTTATATATTATTTAACTTGTTGTTGAATACATGTTGGAATGCTAGTGGTTTTATTTTTTTAACCTGTTTTTAACCCACTTCTCTCTGCCTTCTTTGGCTTCCCTCACTTTTCCACATGGAAATGCAATTTCCTTTCCCCACTGTTTCATATCATCTACTTCTGCCTCAAAGATCAAAGATGGGGTGTCCCTGGTGGCTCAGTCGGTTAGGCACCCAGCTCTTGATCTCAGCTCAGGTCTTGATCTCAAGGTCATGAGTTCAAGCCCTGCATTGGGCTCCACACTGGGCATGGAGCCTACATAAAATAATAATAATAATAATAATAATAATAATTTAAAAGACCAAGTAAAATTTATTTATTTAATTAATCTAATTAAAACTAGAAGAGGAAAACTTTTGGCCTCCCCCCTTCAATTCATCCTCATGAACTCCCACCACATTCATCTCTGCCCAGCAAGGAAACTATCTTTTGCTTCTGTGAATCCTAATGGCATTTTACCTAGACTTCTCTTTTGGCCCCTATTCATGATAGCACTAATAGCTGAGTTTCCCTATAAATTGTATGCGTATTGAGGTTAGGATCCTTTTTGTATTTTCCCATAGCCCTTACCTCAGGAACTTTGCAACATATTAAACATTCTATAAATTTAGTGAAAAAATGAATAAAGGAATACACCTGTATAGAAGAAACAGATGAAGTCATAAATGAACAAAACGAATGAACCTTTGACATAACTACAATGAAAGTTCTTTGATGACTTGCCTAAAAGTAAACCTAAAAATTAAGATTTAGTAGGGGCACCTGGGTGGCTCAGTCGGTTAAGCACCTGACCCTTGATCTCAGCTCAGGTGTTGATCTGTGGGTGCTGAGTTCAAGCCCAGCATTGGGCTCCATGCTGGGCTTGGAGCCTACTTTAAAAAAAAAATTAGGATTTAGTAGCATGCTGTGGGAATTGTTCCTTGATCCTGTGTTGAATCGTCTGCTGTCATTCATAATGTCCTACTATTTGCCAGGAACTGTGCTCATTCGGGTGGAAGCAGATGAATAAAACTCAGAAGCCTTGGTCTTTGCTGTCTGGTAGACTCTACAGGAGAGCGAATAAGTAAATAAAAACAGAAGGGTAGAGTACTATGCTTGGCTAGCAGTCTGAATGGGGTTAACTAGGAACACAAAGGAAAGAGCAGTGGATCTGAGGTGGGAGGAGGGGAGGCACTGGGAAAGGCTTTACAGAGGAGGTAACCCTTGACCTGAGTCTGTGTTTGACCTTTTTATCAAGTACTGAGATTAGGAAAGAAGGTGTGCTTATCACAGTTACACATAATACAAAACTTGGAGAGACATACCAGATGACAAACTCAGGAATTAAAAAAAAAGAATTGTGATAGCAATACTTCTAGGAACGTATACAAAGCAGATAATCACACCGAAAGACTGTTTAGCATAGTTCTGCTTCTAAGCGTGTAATTTGGAAACCAATTTTTTATTTTTATTTTTTTTAAAGATTTTATTTATTTGAGGGGCGCCTGGGTGGCGCAGTCGTGAAGCGTCTGCCTTCGGCTCAGGGCGTGATCCCGGCGTTCTGGGACTGAGCCCCACATCAGGCTCCTCTGCTATGAGCCTGCTTCTTCCTCTCCCACTCCCCCTGCTTGTGTTCCCTCTCTCGCTGGCTGTCTCTCTCTGTCAAATAAAGAAAATCTTAAAAAAATAAATAAAGATTTTATTTGAGACAGAGAGTGAGTGAATGAGAGAGAGAAAGCACAAGGTGGGGGAGGGAGAAGGAGAAGCAGACTCCCCACTGAGCAGGGAGCCTGACACGGGGCTTGAACTCAGGACCCCGGGATCATGACCTGAGCCAAGGGCAGACGCTTAACTGACTGAGCCACCCAGATGCCCCAAATTATGTGTTTAAATTGTGCTTCACAAATGCAATAGAATACTACACAATCATTAAAAATAATGTTGTAGTTCTATATTTATTACCTGAAAAGATGTATATGTTGAGAGAAAAGAGTAATGTTACAGGATAGAATATAGTGTGATCCTGTTTTAAAAATTGTGCATTCATGGGGGCGCCTGGGCAGCTCAGTCGTTAAGCGTCTGCCTTCGGCTCAGGGCGTGATCCCGGCGTTCTGGGATCGAGCCCCACATCAGGCTCCTCCACTGGGAGCCTGCTTCTTCCTCTCCCACTCCCCCTGCTTGTGTTCCCTCTCTCGCTGGCTGTCTCTCTCTGTCAAATAAATAAATAAAATCTTTAAAAAAACCCTGTGCATTCATATCAATATGCACGGAGTTTCTTTTTTAATTAATAATAATAGAATTATACAGTGTGGCAACTTGCCTTTATATGTATTATGCAATAGGCCTCTTTCTATACTTGAAAATGACAAAATTATCAGTGCAACAGTAAACTTACTACTATAAATGATGTTTTCTTTGATACCACTATAAACATAAACTTGTATGTTGATTTTTTTAAGAATGTAATCACTCCTAGGTAGTAGAATTTGGGATGATTTTACTTTCTTCTTTGTACTTTTACCACTTAAAGTTTTTACAATGAAAAATAATTGTTTAAAGCACCAAACTACACTTTTAATCATAAAAGGCTAGCTACATATCAAAATACACATGATGAAACAAAAGAGGGATATTTCATGTCTTCCAGGTAAAGCAAACAAAATAGGAGAGGGGCAACTTGATAGTTTACATGAATAAGATCTGGAGTTTTATTCGTCTAATTATCTGTGCACTGTGCATAGCCGCATGATACGATGTAGTTGCTAAGTTTGAATGCAGTTTTAGGTTACATTAACAGATTTATAACATGCCAACCATTGGACTGCAAGCTTGTCCACCCACATGTGGATTCACTTCCAGCTTTGCTCTATAGTAAGAGACATTTAAATTAGGGTGTATTGAGTCAGAAGAGAGAGATCAGAAACATGGTCACAGATCAATGCTGAGAAAACTCACAACAATTAGCCTGGAAAAGAGAAGATGCAAGAGGGCCCATGTCTGATATTTTCAAATATTTTGAAGATGGGAAACAGCATAGAGTTCTTCTGCGTTGCCCCAAAGAGCAAAACTGGGGCACAGGAATAGGATTTATAGAGGGGCAGGGTTCAGCCCAATATCACAATATAAATCAGAGCTGCCCTCAAACAGACCTGGCTGCCCACAAAACAGTAAGTGTTCAAAGCAAGTAAGTGATCATTTGACAAGGAGGTGATAGTGCTGGGAAATGGTTTCAAATGACATACCAATGAATTAGGTCCCTTCTATTTTTAAGATTTGATAGTTTAATTTTTTTCTCCATAAATATGAATCCTCATTGGCCCCAGATTTTGTTCATTTCTGACAACATCTTCATTGTATCAGTCATTTTAATTTCAATTTCATAGGGGCTGGCTGGCTCAGTTGGTAGAGCATGCAACTCTTGATCTCAGGGTTGTGGGTTTGAGCCCCATGTTGGGTACAGAGATACTTAAAAACGAAATCTTAAAAAAAAAAATGTAGGGGCAGCTGGGTGGCTCATTCGGTTAAGTGTCTGCCTTCGGCTCAGGTCAGTCCCGGGATCGAGCCCCACATCAGGTCTCCTGCTCGGTGGGGAGACTGCTTCTCCCTCTGCTCCTCCCCCAACTTGTGCTAGCTCTTTCTCTCTCTTTCACTCTGTCTCTCAAATAAATAAATAAAATCTTTTTTTTAAATGTTAAGGGGCACCGGGGTGGCTCAGTCAGTTAAGCGTCTGCCTTTAGCTCAAGTCATGATCCCACGGTCCTGAGATCGAGCCCTGCATTGGGCTCTCTGCTTGGTGGGGAGTCTAGTTCTCCCTCTCCTTCTATCTACTGCTCCGCCTACTTGTGCTCTCTCTCTCTCACTCTGTCAAATAAATAAATAAAATCTTTCAAAAAAATTTTTTTAAAAATTACAATCTTGGGGCACCTGGGTGGCTCAGACGGTTGAGCGTCTGCCTTTGGCTCACATCATGATCTCAGGGTCCTGGGATAGAGCCCCACATCAGGTTCCCTGCTTAGCGGGAGCCCGCTTCCCCCTCTCCCTCTGCCTCTCCCCCTTCGCTCATGTGCTCTCTCTCGCTTTCTCTCAAATGAATAAATAAAATCTTTTTAAAAATTACAATTTCATAATCCTTAGCTGGGAGAGCCCATGGCCCAAAGGTCAGATGATTATTAAGAAGGTATTTCTTGGTATGAGTTCATGCCAAAGAAATTGGGAAATGTTTCTTGCCGAACAACCTCGTGTCTTTTCACTTACAGGATTTGTCTCAATAAAGGAAAGTTTTGTTAATAAAAGATATGCAGTGCTACCTGAAATGGGTAATGATGATTCAAATCCCTTCCCTTGATGACCCATCAAAATCACTCACAGCAGGTTTCCTATTGATTGTACCAGCCTCTCTTGGCAAGGGTACTTTTATGTGAACTACTGATGTCGGCAACAGTTACAATAAGGTTAACAACAGTTAATAAGTTATTAAGAAAGTTATTTTAACACAGCTATTTAAAGATGACCATTTTGACACAGTATTCTGTGCAAGAGAAATTCTAAACATTTAATGCCATCCTTGAACCAATTTTCTCTCCCATCCCTGAATCTTGCCCTATCACACAACCTTATCAAGTCCTTTATTCCTACTCCATGACAGAGCCTGAGCTCATCCTCACCCTCCCCCATCTAGGAAAAGAGTGTGATTCCTTGGGAAACTGAACTGAGAAGGCCTGTAGTAGGAGGTAGGTGGGAGAAATAATTTCTCATTTTTCTCTGAAACTGCTTTCTTAGACAAACATCTGGAAGTCAAGATGTCTAATGAAGGTGGGAGTAAGGGGGGTGATAAAATAGTGCCCACCACAGAGAAGCAAGCCATCAGCTAGACTGGGATAAAATCTCCAAATTCCAAGGGGAAGATTAATTTTTAAGCAAGATTACTTATTATTATGAATCTGTTTGTTTCCTCTTATATTCTATAACGTTAAAGCCTTTATTTAGTCTTGCTTAGAGGCTTTCTTTCCATCTGACAATCATAACTGAACCATTTATTAATTTGATTTGTTCAATCATTCATTCACTGATCCATCAAAGGGTTATTGAACAATGCAGTCAGTAGCAGGAACATGAGAAGGAACAAGATATAGACCTGCCTTCAAGATGCCCATGCTCCAAACTGGATGGGATCTCCATCCTGGATGCTCCCAAATTTAAAAGGTCAAACTTGGGGGAGTGTAATGCCCCAGCTGTGATCTCTACTAGTGAATTCTCTTCCCAAAGGCCAATTTTAACCATGTGGAGTTTTGTAAAGAATGCAGCTCCCCGGGGGATGCCTGGGTGGTTCAGTTCGTTGCACATCTGACTCTTGATTTTTGCTCAGGTCGTAATCTCAGGGTTATTAGATCAAGCCCCACGTTGGGCTCTGCACTCAGCGGGGAGTCTGCTTGAGATTCTCTCTTTCCCTCTCCCTCTACCCTACCCCCGCTCATGTTCTCTCTCTCTAAAATGAATAAATAAATCTTAAAAAAAGAAAAGAATGTAGCTCCCTGGGAAACTCCTATTATCCATCCTTCGAAACTTACGAACATCCTTGGGGTAGGGCCTGGCACTGTATCTAGGAAACCCTCCTTGACTTGCTCTGATACTGAAGTATTATGAATCATCCCCCAGACCATTTTTGTACTTCACTGTTGGTTTTTCTGTCTCCTTTTTCAGATAGTTAATTCCTCAAAAGGAGGGACTGCATTTGACCATGACTATATCCTAATGCCCTGCAGAGCTCCTGGCACGTAGCTGGTATGCAGTCAACTTCCCCAGAAATGAACTGCCCTGAAGGCTCCATGGTCTGCTGTTGCCAAGGCAATCGACTTCCTGGTGTTGGGGTCACCTCTCTTTTCAGATGATAACTCTGCCCACACAATCTGGATACCAAGGTTCGTAGATGTGCTGAGTCACCACAGGAGAGAGACTTAGAGGAAACCTTTCTACTTTAAGGAACAGTTATTTTCATTCTCTTAAATGTCAGCATTGTCTCTGCTTCCATTTTAAGATTCCAAATAGGAGCTCTTCTTTGTGGGAAGAGCTGATTGCAGCTCATTTGTTTCTGGACATGTCTATCCTTCATCCACAGTACCACAGGCTGGGATCCTTGTGTTTTCACACAGGGATTCTCTCCTCGGAACCTAATTTAATGTTCTGAGCTATAAGCGGGAGTTATTATCATTAAGCCTGTTATTCGGGATAACCTCTACAGATGCTGACAAGGTTTTGTAAACCAGAAATCAGAGCTCATGTTCAGTTGCAGAGGGAAATAATCACAGGTTGAGGCAGAAATTAGGACTGTCACAAATAACTGGGACATAGTATCACTGGGTCTAGCACTCCCTTCCTCAAATAGAATTCTCCTGAATGTCAAGCATGTGCTCTACTCTTCAAAAAGGATACCACGGTTGTCAATAGATGTACAGTACCTCCCTTGTTCTTCCATTTAATTCCGCAAGAAGGCTGCGTGGTCTCACAGAGAGAAAATGCACTTGGACCTGGGTTTGAATTCCTGGCTTTGTTACCTACAACTTGTGACTTTGGGCAAGTTAGTTGACTTCTCTGAACTTCTTTTACTATCTACAAAAGGGTTACCTTGGATGAAGTGCATAACATGTCTAGCAGACACGGTAGACACTTGATATATCCTAGACCCTCTTCCGTTTTCTTTAGCTCCTGTGAGATACTGAAATGATCACTTTATATAAAAACAAACCAAACTAAACCAAGACAAGATAAAAATAAATTTTTTTAAAAAAAGTGCCTGGGTGGCTCAATCAGTTAAGCATCTGCTTTCAGCTTAGGTCATGATCCCGAGGTCCTGGGATTGAGCCCCACATTGGGCTCCCTGCTCAGCAGGGAGCCTGCTTCTTCCTCTCCTCTGCCTGCCACTCTGTCTGCTTGTGCTTTCTCTCTCTGTCAAACAAATAAATTTAAAAATCTTAAAAAAAAAAAAAGACAACAGTTTTAAAATTCTGGCTTCCAAATTCCTGAGTATTTTGCTCCAGAAACTGTGGTCACACACAGAATAACCTGGGTTATGTCTGGATTGAGGTCCCAATGGCTCACTGTGGGCTCTAGAATTGGACATTGTTGGGGGTTTTTTTGTGTGTGTGTTTTTTTTAAGATTTATTTTTTTATTTTGGTGGGGAGGGGCAGAGGGAGAGCCTCAAGCAGACTCCACGCTGAGTGCAGAGCCTGACTCCGGGCTAGATCTCACGACACTGAGATCAAGACCTCAGCCAAAACCAAGAGTCAGATGCTTAACCAACTGCACCACCCAGGAGCTCCTGGACATGGAGTTTTTCTTTGGGTTGACAGTGGGCAATTTCCCTAGAATCAAAATAATGAGACTTGCCATGTTGATTCAGCTTTTGCCATGTATATTGACAGATGCCATTCAGAACACAATTCAAAATCTTTTCAAAATCATATTCTGCATTCCTTCAAACTCAAGTAGTGAAATTTATGGATCACTATTTTTGGTAGAAACTCAAGTTTTCTGTAGATCTCCAATGCTACATTTCTCAGCAAGTAAAATTGTGAGAGATCATATTTTGTCTAATAAAGGTTCTTTGTTTCAAAATCAGTTTATTAGTTTCCTTAGAAATGTTTTCAAGTTCATTCTTGATGGTTTTTCCCTAAATTTTTCCAAGCTGTTAAAGTGAGGCTGACTAATACATTATGTACAATGTAAACAAAACTCTGAAAGGAAAACAATTGAACTTAAATTTAAGGACAATAGAAATAGGTTTATAATGTTACATGAAAACCGCAGGCTATAAAACACAGAATGAACTTCAACTTCCTTTCAAGCATTTAAGTATGAAAAAGTATACATCTAAGTATGAAAAAAGTCCAGAAAGATAGGTACCAAACTGATGACCATGGTTATCCCTAGATTGCAAAATTATAAATAACTTAAACATTTTTTTCTAGTTTCCCATTTATGAATCAGTTGACAAGTAGTCTAAAGTGAGCATATGCCACTTGTTTAATATAGGGTAAAAAAATCCCCAAATGTTATTTTAGTTTTTAAAAGCTGACTTTCTTTCTTTCTTTCTTTTCTTTCTTTCTTTCTTTCTTTCTTTCTTTCTTTCTTTCTTTCTTTCTTTCTTTTTTTTTTAAGATTTGATTTATTTATTTGACACAGAGAGAGAAAGCACAAGCAGGGGAAGTGGCAGACAGAGGGAGAGGGAGAAGCAGACTCCCTCCTGAGCCAGGAGCCTGACATGGGACTCGATCTCAGGACCCTGGGATCATGATCTGCACTGAAGGCAGATGCCCAACCAACTGAGCCACCCAGGTGCCCCTAAAATCTGACTTTCAAAATGATAAGCTGGTTGGACAATTGTGTTACTGTTATTTATATCTCACGCTGTAACATTTTAAGCCACCAAAATAGCCCAGATAACCATTTGTTGAAGCTCCCAACCCCAGGCACAGAGCTTCCAGGCAACTTTTCTTGTGCCCCACTCTTAAATTATAAGAAAAACTTTTTAAAAATACCCCCGAATTCTATTATTAATATCCTTAGTATCCAAGAAATGAGAACAAGATACTGTTAAAAGAAAAAAATTCAGAGAACAAAACAGTTTTTGAAAATTAATGTATGATATGATAAATAAAAAAACACAATAAAAGGGCAGGAAGATAAAGTTGAGAAAATACCCCAGAAAACAAAATAAAATAATAAAGAGAGGGAATATAAGAAAAAAAATTCAGAGATTCTGTTCAGGAAATCCAACATTCAAATAGTGGGGTATTTCAAAGCAGGGGGGTAGGGGACAGAGAAATTAGGAGAAGGGAGAAGAAACTATTGAAGAAACAAGTTAAGAAAATTTCCCAGACACGAGAGGTAAGGGTTTTCCAACTGAAAGAGCCTCCACATGCCCAGCTCAAGGAATGAGACTTCACCCACACCAACAACACTACCAAACACTGGGAATGATGAGAAATAAGCTTCCAGATGGAAAAAAGTAGGCTTCACAAAAAGGATCAAATATAGGATAGTATCCAACTCCTCAATGGCAGCCCTGGAAGCTGGAAGGTAACTGATAAGTGTCTTCAAAATTCTGAGAGAAAATGCTTTCCCAACTAGAATTCAGTACTACTATTAACATGAGGAAGAAATAAAGATATTTTAAGAGATGTGGGGTTGCAACTTTGCCCCCCATTTCTGAGAGCATCCTCTCTCAGAAAGCTACAGAAGGATGTTGTCCACCAAGAAGGAGGAGTAAACCCAGAGAAAGGAAAGCAAGGGGTCAATGGAGAGTCAGAGATAGAATTCAAACTTAGGGGCGCTTGGCTGGCTCAGTCAGAGCTGTGAGTTCAAGCCTCACATTGGATGTAGAGATTACTGAAAAAAATTTTTTAAAAATTAAAAAAGAAAAGAAAGAAAGCTGAAATGTAGGAGGTAGCAATAGAAGCATATTATTTAGACATTGAGTTAAGCAAGAAAACAATCCGTGAAAATTAGTGGCCTCTGGGAAGTGGGGAATTGGAGGTAGAGGTCAGTGTTTTCTTATTAAATGTCTTGGAGAACTATTTGATTCTAGAAACTTTGTGCATGCATAACTTTGATAAGAATAAAATTAAATTTAAAAATTAACATAGATAATGTCATTACTCACTGAAGGCGCTTGTGTAGGGGAACAGTGCTGGTGTGATCTTAATATACTGTTTTCTGATAATCTAACTTTATACAGAAATAGCCCTCAAATAATCGGAATCATTGACGTATATCTTAGATGCCATCTCTCAAAATTTCAGATGTCTCAAAAAAGCCTTTGGCAAGTTCTAGGCTACAGTCAATGGATGCCTGAAACCCTGTCAAGTACCTGAAGAGCTGATGTTCCATGTTGTTGATGGAAGGGCTTCCAATGAGCTTAGAAGCCAGATAGATAAGTAAGGCAGAACCATCCTTTCCTTGTGTCATACCAAGAACGTCTGCGTACTCTTGCAGATTGTGCGTTAGATACACTTGTACATGGATGTGAGAGGAGAGGTACAGGCACGTAAGCTTTTGAAGACTTTCAGAGCTCTAGAGATGCCCAGAAATTGCAGTAACACAGAGGTGTTATTTTGCCCTGAAGAACTCTTACCTGAAAAATGTAACCTAACAGGGCTTTCAAGATGTCAGCCACAAAAGCATTCCCAAGTATCTGAGTATCATCCTACTGAACAGTCATTTCACAGCTATTTTAGTGTTAAAGGCGTTCCCTTACAACACTCTTACCATCAATATATTTGATGTTGAGTTGTTGCTTCCTACTCCAACAAGATAACTAGATTAGCTGCTTCTGAAGTCAGCACCCAGGTGAGAGACAATTCTCCAGACCATCAGCTAAGAGGTTGGTGCTTATTCAGGTCATAGAATGACTGCTATTTAACTATAAATTAAAATAATGAGGAGCCTACCACAAAGCCTTATTTTATACTCTTTAGGACTGAAAGTTCTTTCTCTGATTTAGCCAGTAATATTCTACAAGTTTTGAAAAAGAATGGCTAATAGTCTAGGATTTAGGAACAATTTACTGTTTATGCAGTCAAGAACTAAAAAATCTCATTATGTCACAGAGATCCACATTGTCCTCAACTACTCATGGTGAACTAAAACAGGATGTAAGCTCTGGTGGACCCACTGTTTTTGCACAGTGCTTAATCTTCTTAGAAGATTTTAATTTGAGGGGCACCTGGGTGCCTCTTTCTGTTGAGCATCTGACTCTTGATTTTGGCTCAGGTCATGATCTCAGGGTCCTGGAATCTAGCCCTGCATTAGGCTCCGTGCTCAGCGGGGAGTCTGCTTCAGGATCCCCTTTCTCTCCCTCTCTCTCTGCCCCTCCCTCCGCTCTCTCTCTCCAAAATAAATAAAAGCATCTTAAAAAAAAAAAAAAAGAAGGGTTACACCTGAAACTAATATAACACTGTATACTATCCTAGAATTTAACATTTTAAATTAATTAATTAATTAATTAGTTAATTAAATAAAGATGGGTTAGATAAGATTTTAATTTCATCTTAGGAATTTTTATTTATATACTATCTTCTCCAAGAAATTCACCAGTGACTTTTTGGCCTACCATATGAAGAGAGCAAAGATGATTACTATAAGTATAAAACAAAGAGAAACAAACACGAATAAGACATTTTATTGGTTAAGTGGCATTGTGCGATAGTAGAACAAATGCCAAACTAAGAGCCATGAAATCTGGGTTCTATCTTTGCTCCGCTACTTAATTTTGTAGCATGGGGCAAGTCATTTATTTTCCTCATTTTTTAAAATGGGATTTTCTGAGTCCAAAATGAGACCATGCTCCATAAAAGCAACTTACAAAGCATAAAGTACTATGCAAATGTTTAAAAATGAGCAAATTAAATGTCAGGAACTGGAAAAGGGAACTTGCACGGGGCTAGCTTTAGGAGTTCTGGCTCTTACAAATATTATGACGAGGGTTTTAGACTTCAGGGGAAATTTCCAAACATTTTGGCCTTGTGCCATTTTTATGGTTGATTTTTTTAAATTTCATGCTTGTTCTTTATTTCGAAGTGTGTTTTTTTGATATATGTATAATACACCAAATTTTACACTAGTTGGCGTATGTATAATAGAGGCCCCTGGATCTGATGAAAAGTCTGGAGACGAGAATTCTGAAAGTTGAATATCCAGGTAATTTAAACACTCAGCAATGTATGTTCATAGTAACATAGTAAACACTCAACAATATTTGTTCAATGAATGTAGGTCCTGATGAAGTTCAACCTGAAGGGTACGTCAGGTCAACATAGCACCTTGACATGAGAACTCTATTGGACTACACTCTGAAGTCCAAATGGAACGCGTTCCAAGAACAGTAGTTGGCTTTGGCAAAAGATACAGCTCGGTTTAACATGCCAAGGCTTTTAGGCTTTCTTTGTTTTTCAAATTTTTCAACAGACCATGGCGATTACTAAGTTAATTTGTTTGCCTGGAACAATTTGCCCAAATTCCCCAAAGAGGCTACTGCAGCCTCTTTTTGGTTCATATCAACAACTTGTCTCCTCTATGTTCTGTCACCAGATGGCAAAGTAGCATAATACCCCTATGTAATTACGTCTACTCTATGTGATTATCTCCTAGACACAACAGGAAGTATGGAAGTTGTTGTTAGCTCTGATCTTCTGGAAAGTTCTAGGAAACTTAACAGGTTGTTAGTTTCTGCTAAAATGTTAAGATGCTTTTGTAAAACTCCTTCCTGGAAATGTGTAGTGACCTTTCAAAATGAAAGTAGAGGTTTGAATTTATAACAGATATAGTTCATACATAATTAGCAGAGCAGCTACTCTGGATATTTCAGATTTATTAGGTTTTTATGTTTACAGAGTTCTTTTTGTATTATTTGGAGAGGCAGTTCTGATTATAAAAGAAACATAAACCCATTGGAGAAACAAGAGACAGAAAGGGTAAAAATGCAGGAAAAAGACATTTCCTTAAATTTTACCACATGATAGCAACACAAACATTTTGGTGCATTTTCGTCCATTTTTTAAATTTGTTTTTTTATACAGTTATGATTATATTGTGACACAAATGTGTATGCAGATTTTTCTTATTTAACAGTTTGTAATATTTATTGCCCCATGCTATTAAAAATCTTTTAGTGGCGCCTGAGTGGCTCAGTCATTTGGCTCAGCATGTGATTCCAGAGACCTGGGATCGGAGCCCGCATCGGGCTCCCTGCTCAGCGGGAAGCCTGCTTCTTTCTCTCCCACTTCCCCTGCTTGTGTTCCCTCTCTCGCTGGCTGTCTCTCTCTCTATCAAATAAATAAATAAAATCTTTAAAAAAAATGTTTTAAAATCTGGGGTGCCTGGGTGGCTCAGGTTAAGCATCCAACTTTTGATTTTGTTTTTCTTTTTTTTTAAGATTTTATTTATTTATTTGACAGAAAGAGAGACAGGCAGTGAGAGAGGGAACACAAGCAGGGGGAGTGGGAGAGGAAGAAGCAGGCTCTTAGCAGAGGAGCCTGATGTGGGGCTCAATCCCAGAACGCCGGGATCACGCCCTGAGCCAAAGGCAGACGCTTAACGACTGAGCCACCCAGGCGCCCCACCAACTTTTGATTTTGACTCAGGTCGTGATCCCAGGGTTGTGAGATCGAGCCCCACATCAGGCTCTGTGCCGGGCATGGAGCCTGCTTAAGATAGTCTCTCTGCCCCTCCCCCGCCCTTTCTCCCTCTCTAAAATAATAAAATAATAAAATAAGGGGCACCTGGGTAGCCCAGTAGGTTAAGCATCTGCCTTTGGCCCAGGTCATGATCTCAGGGTCCTGGGATACAGACCCATGTCAGGCTCTCTGCTCATTGGAGCGCCTGCTTCTCTCCTTCCCCCTCCCTCTGCTGCTCCCCCTGCTTGTGCTCTCTCTCTCTCTTTCCC